>NC_140249.1:616773-839273 GCF_949987555.1 Borostomias antarcticus
GTGGGGTCTCCTGGTCAGGGCTGCAGGGGTCTTCAGCATCACTCTGGCCCTCCTCTCCATGCCTCTGGACTGGATCCGTCACTGGCTTCTCACTGGGGCCCGCCCTGAGGAAACAAACAAACACACACATACCTCAATAACTACCTAACTACCATCACCATATCTGGAATCAATAACCACCTAACTACCGTCGTCATGTCTGGAATTGGTCACATGATCCTTCTCACTGTCACCCAAGCTTTGTCCTGAATGTACACTATGTGTAAGAATGCATATGTGTATCAGTCGTCATGTAGGTGGAGAGGTTGACCAGTGTACGTGTCCCTGTGTGCACATATAGCGTGTGCGTTCACTCACTCTTGGTTCTCGTAGCTGCTGATCTCATGGTTGATGGAAGTCTTCAGGTCAAAAAAGTGCTGTTCCACAGCGGCCCTGATGGTCCGTTCTATGATGCTGTAGAAACACCAGGCACACAGGAGTTAGGCCGTACTCTTTCTATAACAACACACAGGAGTTAGGCCGTACTCTTTCTATCACAACACACAGGAGTAAGGCTGTACTCTTTCTATAACACACAGGGCCCTATTTTTGTTATGCTCCAGTGCTGGTGAATCGTCAGTTTTGTCTGTCGCAAATGGAATTTCCGCCTCCACCATGAATGGCAATTTTGTGGTGCGCGATGACAGTGGGTTGGCTAGCGTCCTCAGTCACGACATTACGGACATAGCCTTGGCCACGCCTTAAAGCGCCAGAGTTACCGACAGCGTTCAGATTCACCAAAATAGGCCCGTGGCCCCAATTTCAATGTTTTATCGGCATGATATGAAATGACCAAAGAAGACATACAATATCATAGACAATGAAGGCACTGATTTCTATGTTGACCGCCATACAAACTATAAAAAAACACTTTTTATGTGTCTCTTATTGTCTAGGCATGGGTAGTCTTAGAATGGAAAAATTCACTTCTGTTCAGTCTTCACTTGACGAGGAACAGGGCCAGCTGACCCAGGTAAGCAATGTTCTCCTCTCTATTCTGTGACCCAGGTAACTAGCGTTCTCTCTGACTCCTACTACCCCCCTTACCACAGAAATGACTTCTATAAACCACAAACATGACATAATAGGTGGTGTGTGTGTTTATTAAAAGCTCAGTACTTAGCCACTAGCAAGTTCTAGCCCTTAGTGTTCCATTGCGTTACAGCTCACAAAATGTCCCCCTCCAGCTAAGCTGTAGCTCCCATCTCTGAGCACTCACACAGCCAGAGATAAGAAGGAAGGTCATGTGATTACTGAGCTCATGTCCCGGAGACATCACAAAGTCATGTGATCCAAAGAAACTGTTGACACTTTATCATCTGTTGACACGGTTACACTTTCCTTCTCCTTCTAAAACCCCTGCCATGCACTCACACTGACATGACCTCACAATCTGCTATACGAGTTAGAATTCAAAACACGACCAGCAGCTACTGACATGCTAGCTACTGTTAGAGGGGGGGGGGGGTAACATGCTAGCTACTGTTAGAGGGGGGGGGGGTAACATGGTAACTACTGTTAGAGGGGGGTAACATGGTAACTACTGTTAGAGGGGGGGTAACATGGTAACTACTGTTAGAGGGGGTAACATGGTAACTACTGTTAGAGGGGGGGTAACATGGTAGCTACTGTTAGAGGGGGGGTAACATGGTAACTACTGTTAGAGGGGGGGGTAACATGGTAGCTACTGTTAGAGGGGGGGGGGTAACATGCTAGCTACTGTTAGAGAGGGGGGTAACATGGTAACTACTGTTAGAGGGGGGTAACATGCTAGCTACTGTTAGAGGGGGGGGTAACATGGTAACTACTGTAGAGGGGGGGTAACATGCTAGCTACTGTTAGAGGGGGGGGGGTAACATGCTAGCTACTGTTAGAGGGGGGGGGGGGGGTAACATGGTAACTACTGTTAGAGGGGGGGGGGGGTAACATGGTAACTACTGTTAGAGGGGGGGTAACATGCTAGCTACTGTTAGAGGAGGGGTAACATGCTAGCTACTGTTAGAGGGGGGGGGGGGTAACATGGTAACTACTGTTAGAGGGGGGGGGGGGTAACATGGTAACTACTGTTAGAGGGGGGGGGGGTAACATGGTAACTACTGTTAGAGGGGGGGGTAACATGCTAGCTACTGTTAGAGGGGGGGGGGGTAACATGCTAGCTACTGTTAGAGGGGGGGGGTAACATGCTAGCTACTGTTAGAGGGGGGGGGGGGGTAACATGCTAGCTACTGTTAGAGGGGGGGGTAACATGGTAACTACTGTTAGAGGGGGGGGTAACATGGTAACTACTGTTAGAGGGGGGGGTAACATGGTAACTACTGTTAGAGGGGGGGTAACATGCTAGCTACTGTTAGAGGGGGGGGGGGGGGGTAACATGGTAACTACTGTTAGAGGGGGGGGGTAACATGGTAACTACTGTTAGAGGGGGGGGTAACATGCTAGCTACTGTTAGAGGGGGGGGGGGGTAACATGGTAACTACTGTTAGAGGGGGGGGTAACATGGTAACTACTGTTAGAGGGGGGGGGGGGTAACATGCTAGCTACTGTTAGAGGGGGGGGGGTAACATGCTAGCTACTGTTAGAGGGGGGGGGGGGTAACATGGTAGCTACTGTTAGAGGGGGGGGGGGGTAACATGGTAACTACTGTTAGAGGGGGGGTAACATGCTAGCTACTGTTAGAGGGGGGGGGGTAACATGCTAGCTACTGTTAGAGGGGGGGGGGGGGTAACATGGTAACTACTGTTAGAGGGGGGGGGGGGGTAACATGGTAACTACTGTTAGAGGGGGGGGGGGTAACATGCTAGCTACTGTTAGAGGGGGGGGGGGTAACATGCTAGCTACTGTTAGAGGGGGGGGGGGGTAACATGGTAACTACTGTTAGAGGGGGGGGGGGTAACATGGTAGCTACTGTTAGAGGGGGGGGGGGGTAACATGGTAACTACTGTTAGAGGGGGGGGTAACATGCTAGCTACTGTTAGAGGGGGGGGGGTAACATGCTAGCTACTGTTAGAGGGGGGGGGGGGGTAACATGGTAACTACTGTTAGAGGGGGGGGGGGGTAACATGGTAACTACTGTTAGAGGGGGGGTAACATGCTAGCTACTGTTAGAGGAGGGGTAACATGCTAGCTACTGTTAGAGGGGGGGGGGGGTAACATGGTAACTACTGTTAGAGGGGGGGGGGGTAACATGGTAACTACTGTTAGAGGGGGGGGTAACATGCTAGCTACTGTTAGAGGAGGGGGGGGTAACATGGTAACTACTGGTTAGAAGGGGGGGTAACATGCTAGCTACTGTTAGAGGAGGGGGGGGGTAACATGGTAACTACTGGTTAGAAGGGGGGGTAACATGCTAGCTACTGGTTAGAAGGGGGGTACTTACTCTACGGATCCTGGGAGAATGCTGATGGTGGTGGAGATGTGGGAACTGAAACACAGGAGGAGGGGAAAGACAACGTTAGCACATCACGTACACCCTCCCACTAACACCCGACCTTCACTGCTCTCAGCTGTGTGTGTGTGTGTGTGTGTGTGAGAGAGAGAGAGAGAGAGAGAGAGAGAGGGAGGGAGGGAGAGAGAGAGAGAGAGAGAGAGAGAGAGAGAGAGAGAGAGAGAGAGAGAGAGAGAGAGAGAAAGCAAGAAGAGATAAAAAGAGAGAAAGTGCATATGTGTGTACGGATCATCATCAGTTGAAAGCTGCGGGCGGCTGAACTAGGACCCGGCAGATCCGAGGGTCACCTAATCTGAGCTGGTTACACAGCTCTGCAGGAGGACGAGCTCCGGGAACCACATCTCCAGAGGAGAGCATGACCGCGCACGCACACACACACACACACACACACACACACACACGCACGCTCGTGTTATCCAATCGAGTCTCTACTCCGTGACGCAACCGGGAATGGGTGGAGGTCGCCTAGAGGCCTGTTTACTGCACAGCCAATAACAGCTCGGTTCCACTGGTGTGTGTGTGTGTGTGTGTGTGTGTGTGCGTAACAGGAGGAAGGGAGGACCGGTTGATTCAGCAGTCTGCCCGTCCCGGCCGGCCCCAAAAACAAAGTGTGGCATGCCAGAAATGAGGCTTACATAACGCCCCCCACCCTCCCGCCCACACACACCAACAGTACCAAAGTTCAATGTTAGTGATGTGTATTTTTGTCCTAGGCCTGTCAGCAAGCCTATATATCAGTGTGTGTGTGAGAGAGAGAGAGAGAGAGAGAGAGAGAGAGAGAGAGAGAGAGGAGGTTGTGTGCATGTGTAGGTAGCGAGGCAGTCTGACCCCCCTTCTTAACATTGTTCACTCCTTTCAAACTTTCTGTCTTTTCAGCAGGATTTGTGGGAGAGGTGAGACCAGGGCCTCTGGACCCTCTGGACCCCGGGGCAGATCCTTCCAGAACGCAGGGCAGAGACCCTCTGGACCCCGGGGCAGATCCAGAACGCAGGGCAGAGACCCTCTGGACCCCGGGGCAGATCCAGAACGCAGGGCAGAGACCCTCTGGACCCCGGGGCAGATCCTTCCAGAACGCAGGGCAGAGACCCTCTGGACCCCGGGGCAGATCCTTCCAGAACGCAGGGCAGAGACCCTCTGGACCCCGGGGCAGATCCTTCCAGAACGCTTGGAGGACCTTTGGAAACCAATAGGACCCGGGCAGAAGTGAGGATCTCCCTCTGGCTCACAGCTCCCGTCATCCGCAGAGAGAGAACAGCTCAGCTCACATCAAATCAATACCAAGTAACTGGTATCGCTTCACTAGCCCTAACCCTCCCTCTCTCTCAACCTGCTGCCCTGTCCTCCCCCCTCCTCTCCTCTTCCTCCTCCTCTTCCTCCTCTCCTCTCCCTCCTCTTCCTCCTTGTTTACCGAGAAGAGAGACCGGCGTTCTCAGATTCAGACACCGCGTCTCTTTATATGGTAGAGACCACGCTGGTGGAGCGGGGATAAAGATTCATCAAAAGGACGACGAGCACACAGTTAAACACAGCGGCGCCGTCCTCCTCCTGACAGCCCGGCCCGGCAGAAACGTGCCCAGCCACACATTCTTTTAACTCACAATAGCTTCATCTCCCAGGCAGCCCAACAGTCAGAGCCCAGTCCGTGAAACATGATGACATCGCCGAGCCTGGCTCTCCGCTCAGACAGACTGCTTTGTTCTGGGAGGTTAAACCTCTTTCTCCGAGTGGTGAAACAATGGCAGTACTGTTGGACGTGCAGTCACACACGCCCACGGACACACACACAAACACACACGGACACACACACGGGGACACACACACACGGACACACACACACACAAAGGGGCCGGGGTGAGCACGGAGATCAGTTACTTTCTCGCCCTCAGATAACTCCGACGCTTCTCGGCTCAGGTGACGGGACACAATGCCAGCTGAAGTCGTGGAAACAGCAGGGGAGAGACCAGCAGCTGTCAGCAGGCCTGCGAGAGAGAGACAGGGCCGGCCGCCATCTATCTTTACCCGCTCAAACAGCCAACAAGGAATTTCAATGGTGCCTGTCTGACGTCTGCTTTAGCTCCCAGACCCTTTCAATGGACCCTTCGGTCACTAGGGCAGCGACTTCTTGGCCCAAGTAAATGTCACTGTAACTGTGGTGGAATATTCAAGGTGGTCTTTATATAATCTGTGTCATTTCTGCCGTCCTAGCAGCTTGTGCTCTGTCGTCTTTGGTTGTCAACACACCCCCAGGAAGACAAACTAGCTGTGATTGGTCGGAGGGGGTGCCCGTCTGTGGAGTGCCCTCCAAGCAAGATTTCTTATCTCCCTTTCAAACTTCTCAAAACCAACGTCTGCTGGCATTTGTGAGGCGGAACTCATCAACTGTACAATATTAACCGCAGCTCAATCACTGTTGTTGTCGACTGTCATCTTTCAATGCTAGATATCCAGGAGATGTGGACAGAGTCCCAGTCCTGTTCCTGGGTGGAAACCAGCTAGCTAGTTGTTATTCTGCAGAGTTGCTCTTCCCAGCAGAGCTACGTCTGTCCTGGCCAGGCAGAGAGGAAGAGGGGGAGAGAGAGAGAGGGGTGGGGGAGGAGGAGAGGGAGGGAGAGAGGGGGAGAAGGAGGAGAGAGGGGGAGCAAGAGAGGAGAGGGAGAGAGAAGCTTGCTGCAGTCTGCTGTCACATTTCGGTGATTCCTCTACTAAATATACAGATTCTCTGTCTGTCTGTGTCCAAAGCACCATGTCCCCGTTCAGGAACAACTCTAGCCTCAGATATACTATACCTGTTACAGCTGGGGACACTCAGACTGGCTTCTGACTACACACTATGAGTCACACTAGTATGAGAGTAGAATATCAGACTAGTCACTAGTCACGCTTACAGACGGCGTCTGCAGCCGGGACGAGGATGATGATGGTGCAGATTCTTCACAGGATCACCTCACTCTCCTCACACACACGCACACACACACCGCAGAGCAGCGTTTCAAACACAGATCATTCTCTCTCCTCCTCCCTCGCTAGCCCCCTGGACGGGTACCTGTGCAGCAGGATCTCACACGCCATGTTCTTGGCGTGGTATTGGGCGGCTCGGCGGAGCTCGTTTCCCCGCGGCTCCTGGTTTATCCAAGATGAGCGCTTTGCGGCGCCAGAGTCTGTGAGAGCAGGTCAAGCAGCACGGTCAGACCGCCGGGGAGCATGGTGCGCTGTTCTGTACGGCTGTGTGTGTGTGTGTGTGTGTGTGTGTGTGTGTGCGCGCGCCCGCTCACTGGCAGGCAGGGGGAGTGTGTGTGTGTGTTTGAGTCAGTGTGTCTCACTCAGCACTCTCAGCTGAACGGTCCGGGCCACTGTTCAAATACACATCGGACAGACGCAACAAGGCAATCAACCTGAACAGCCAATCACATCGTCCAAGGGGGGCGGGTCTCCCGGTGAACGCCTCCCTCAACACAATCTGGAGACCCAGATACACCCATACACACACACACCTCCCCAAACACCTGTCATATTTATATAAATTGCTTGTGTGTGTGTGTGTGTGTGTGTGTGTGTGTGTGTGTGTGTGTGTGAGTGAGTGAGTGAGTGAGTGAGTGAGAGAGAGAGAGAGAGTGTGTGTATGAGATTGGCTGGCAGATGGTTCTCAGTCATATCATGCCTTGGTGACAGGGCAGGTTCATTTATAGATCTGGCTGTGGTGTGTGTGTGTGTGTGTGTGTGTGTGTGTGTGTGTGTGTGTGTGTGTGTGTGTGTGTGTGTGTGTGTGTGTGTGTGTGTGTGTGTGTGACAGGGCAGAATCAGACTGACTGGGGAACAGAAAGAGGGAAGCCTCACAATACGCTCCATCATAGCCCAGCTTTACTCCACATCTAGATCTCTCTCTCTCTCCCTCTCTCCCTCTCCCCTTCTCTCTCTCTCTCTCCTTCTCTCTCTCCTCTCTCTCTCTCCTTCTCTCTCTCCTCTCTCTCTCCTTCTCTCTCTCCTCTCTCTCTTTCCCTCTCTCACACACAGAAAGATAGACACGTCCACGCAGACAGAGATGAGTTGGACTGAGCCAGGTCCCAGCCCAGCAGCTGTTCTGACCTGACCCCGCTGGGCCTCATGACTGGGGGATTGGAGGGTGGAGGGGTGGAGAGTTGGGGGGGGGGATTGGAGGGTGGAGGGGTGGAGAGTTGGGGGGGGGGGATTGGAGGGTGGAGGGGTGGAGAGTTGGGGGGAGGGGTGGGGAGATAGGAGAGAGGGTGGAGGGGTAGGAGGGGGGAGATTAGAGGGGTGGAGGGTTGGGGGGAGGGGTGGAGAGATAGGAGAGAGGGTGGAGGGGTAGGAGGGGGGAGATTAGAGGGGTGGAGGGTTGGGGGGAGGGGTGGAGAGATAGGAGAGAGGGTGGAGGGGTAGGAGGAGGGAGCCTGGTTCTGGAGAGGAAGAGGACCGGACATAAACAGCCACCAGCCTGGGTCCAGTGGGTCCCTGGTCTGTGAGGAAGGGACCCTGGGCTGGGAGGAAGGGACCCTGGTCTGGGAGGAAGGGACCCTGGTCTGGGAGGAAGGGACCCTGGTCTGGGAGGAAGGGACCCTGGTCTGGGAGGAAGGGACCCTGGGCTGGGAGGAAGGGACCCTGGTCTGGGAGGAAGGGACCCTGGTCTGGGAGGAAGGGACCCTGGTCTGGGAGGAGGGGACCCTGGTCTGGGAGGAAGGGACCCTGGTCTGGGAGGAGCTCTCAGCAGTCTGGGAGGAAGGGACCCTGGTCTGGGAGGAAGGGACCCTGGTCTGGGAGGAAGGGACCCTGGTCTGGGAGGAAGGGACCCTGGTCTGGGAGGAGCTCTCAGCAGTCTGGGAGGAAGGGACCCTGGTCTGGGAGGAAGGGACCCTGGTCTGGGAGGAAGGGACCCTGGTCTGGGAGGAAGGGACCCTGGTCTGGGAGGAAGGGACCCTGGTCTGGGAGGAAGGGACCCTGGTCTGGGAGGAAGGGACCCTGGTCTGGGAGGAAGGGACCCTGGTCTGGGAGGAAGGGACCCTGGTCTGGGAGGAAGGGACCCTGATCTGGGAGGAAGGGACCCTGGTCTGTGAGGAGCTCTCAGCAGTGGGTCTGGGAGCCCATCAGTCAAGGCAGGTGTGTGACCCAGACAGGCCGTGTTCTGTTGATCCCTGGCACGCTGTGGCCAGAGGGAACTCCTAAATAACCTCCACAGCTCGAGAGGAATCGGCCCCTGGCTGGGGATTGACTCAGAGAGCCACGGAGGAGAGGGGAGGGGGAGGAAGGAGGTCAACCCCACCTCCCTCAGACAGTCTTCATGTCGCAGAGGTTATTTCGGTGTCCCCCATGAACAAACTGTTCCAGAAGAACAGATGGAGGAGGCGACGAGAGGGAGGAGGAGAGGGGAAGAGAGGGAGGAGGAGAGGGGAAGAGAGGGAGGAGGAGAGGGGTGAGGAGGAGGGGTTGAGGAGAAGGGTGAGAGGGAGGAGGAGAGGGAGGAGGAGAGGGGTGAGGAGGAGGGGTGGAGGAGAGGGGTGAGAGGGAGGAGGAGAGGGGTGAGGAGGAGGGGTGGAGGAGAGGGGTGAGAGGGAGGAGGAGAGGGGAGGGAGGGGCCTGGCTGGGATATATTTATATGTAGGACTTGGCTATGGCTAACTATCTCACTCACCTCAGTTAAATGTGCGTGATTTTGTTGTTGTTGAAGCGTCTAACTAACGTAACGATGTTCAGGCAGTTCACAAAACCCAGCAAGCCTAACTAGCTACCTAGCTAACGTTAGGCATGCTCACGATGCTGTAAAACAGGGCTAGCTAGCCTAGCGTGCTAACGGTTGGGTGCTGTCACATGCTAGCTGTACAATATCCACGATTACCAGGCAAGCCACGTCGTTAAATGAAATTAAATGAGAAATGAAATTGGGAGATCTGTCAGTCAGAGGGGGAGAGAAACAAGAGAAGTCCGCTGGTCCTGGACCAGTTTAACGCTGACGCTAGTCACACGCTGTCTCTTTCCTTCTATGACTGAAAACTGTCAGGCAAGGCCAAGTGCTGAGCAGCCTTCCTCTGGCTGTCCTGGTTGGTCGGTGTTTATGCTCTATTAACGCTATCGACTGACCACCATCCCCATCCCCAGCAACGTTCATTAAAGTCGCACTGAAACGGACGTTTGAGATCATCTAACTTCCGTAGTTTGACGTATTTCCGACGCAAACAAGCTATGAGGGTGGGACATGTGTTTAGAGGAATTTGATTGGAACATTGACAAGTGGACGGGTTTTAAGAACTTTAGACAGATTCGATAGAAGTATAGCGTTGATTGACGGGTGGATGTCGTGAGATTATTGGCCTAAAATCTAAGGTACCTGTTGTCGTCATTGCACGTGACCTAACGTTTTCCAGGAAGTAAGAAATTATATACTTTGATATAAGATGACAACAAAAGTAGAATTTTGTATTTTTTTTAGCATACATCGTTGAATAGGTGAACACTATGACCAATTATGTGAACCAAAATGGGACAGAATGCTTATTTCATTTCAGTGCGACTCTAAGGCATTTAATGTTGACTGTGTGTGTGTTGTCTGGTCCTCCTGTCTGAGCGCTGATCCTGCGGCAGCAGCTGCCACCTAAGCCCCCCCCCCACCCCCCCCCCCCACCCCCCCCCCCACCCAACTCCAACGAAACCCAGAATGCTTTCATGTCGGTGCCACCATCCAAATCCCCCCTTTAGCCCCTAGCAGCATAAACACACACACACACACACCGCATACACACAAACACACACACACCCACGTTCCTGAGACAGTAGTGCCCACAAACAATAAGAAAGACAGATGCATGCATAGTTGCACACTTTCAAACATACACACTGACACACACTTTCAAACATACACACTGACACACACTTTCAAACATACACACTAACACACTTTCAAACATGCTCACTGACACACACTTTCAAACATGCACACTGACACACACTTTCAAACATGCACACTGACACACACTCTCAAACATGCTCACTGACACACTTTCAAACATGCACACTGACACACACTTTCAAACATGCTCACTGACACACACTTTCAAACATGCACACTGACACACACTTTCAAACATGCACACTGACACACACTTTCAAACATGCACACTGACACACACTTTCAAACATACACACTGACACACACTTTCAAACATACACACTGACACACACTCTCAAACATGCTCACTGACACACACTTTCAAACATACACACTGACACACACTCTCAAACATGCACACTGACACACTTTCAAACATACACACTGACACACACTCTCAAACATGCTCACTGACACACACTTTCAAACATACACACTGACACACACTCTCAAACATACACACTGACACACACTCTCAAACATGCACACTGACACACTTTCAAACATACACACTGACACACACTCTCAAACATGCTCACTGACACACACTCTCAAACATACACACTGACACACACTTTCAAACATGCTCACTGACACACTCTCAAACATGCTCACTGACACACACTTTCAAACATGCACACTGACACACACTTTCAAACATGCACACTGACACACACTTTCAAACATGCACACTGACACACACTTTCAAACATACACACTGACACACACTTTCAAACATACACACTGACACACACTCTCAAACATACACACTGACACACACTCTCAAACATGCACACTGACACACTTTCAAACATACACACTGACACACACTCTCAAACATGCTCACTGACACACACTTTCAAACATACACACTGACACACACTCTCAAACATACACACTGACACACACTCTCAAACATGCACACTGACACACTTTCAAACATACACACTGACACACACTCTCAAACATGCTCACTGACACACACTCTCAAACATACACACTGACACACACTCTCAAACATACACACTGACACACACTTTCAAACATGCTCACTGACACACACTTTCAAACATACACACTAACACACTCTCAAACATACACACTGACACACTTTAACATGTGGCTCCTTGCTTCCATGACTATGGAGTCTTGTGCGCTGAGGGGAACTGATCTTACGCACACAGGCCAAACACACACCCTTCAGGTAAACCAGACAGCTACTGTACATCTAGTCAAATTGGTGGCCTAGCCAGAGAGGATCAGTCACGCGCTGGAAGGATCTGTTTGTGAACAAACAGTGAACATTGTGTCCCAGGAAAAAATATACAAAACACATCCCCTTGTACCCGTCAGGCTGGAAAGCCCCAGTCACTCTGAGGCCAGGGGACGCACAGCCACTCAGAACCCCTCTCTGAGGCCAGGGGACGCACAGCCTCTCAGAACGGCCCCTCTCTGAGGCCAGGGGACGCACAGCCTCTCAGAACGGCCCCTCTCTGAGGCCAGGGGACGCACAGCCACTCAGAACGGCCCCTCTCTGAGGCCAGGGGACGCACAGCCTCTCAGAACCCCTCTCTGAGGCCAGGGGACGCACAGCCTCTCAGAACGGCCCCTCTCTGAGGCCAGGGGACGCACAGCCACTCAGAACGGCCCCTCACTCGAGGCCAGGGGACGCACAGCCACTCAGAACGGCCTCTCTCTGAGGCCAGGGGACGCACAGCCACTCAGAACGGCCCCTCTCTGAGGCCAGGGGACGCACAGCCTCTCAGAACGGCCCCTCTCTGAGGCCAGGGGACGCACAGCCACTCAGAACGGCCCTCTCTGAGGCCAGGGGACGCACAGCCACTCAGAACCCCTCTCTCTGAGACCAGGGGACGCACAGCCACTCAGAACCCCTCTCTGAGGCCAGGGGACGCACAGCCTCTCAGAACGGCCCCTCTCTGAGGCCAGGGGACGCACAGCCTCTCAGAACCCCTCTCTGAGGCCAGGGGACGCACAGCCACTCAGAACGGCCCCTCTCTGAGACCAGGGGACGCACAGCCACTCAGAACGGGCCCTCTCTGAGGCCAGGGGACGCACAGCCACTCAGACGGCCCCTCTCTCTCTGTACGTTGTAAGCAGCACATTGACCATGTAGAGCGAGGACAGTAAAAGCACACGTGCAACAAAAACTCTCCAAAGGGAAACAGAGAAGGAGGCTGCCGCCTTAACACTACAACCACGGTTTGCCATGGAAAATGGGTGTTGAGGTACTAGATGTAAAATGATTCCGTCAGGTTCTATGGGACGTTCCCCCCCTGCCTTGACGTTCCTACATATCTGCAGGCTGCTCAGGTGTGTGTGTCTGACTGCGGTCTGGCTCAGGCATTATTAGCAGGAGACAATGAATGTGAACAGCTTGTTGACACAATCACACACACACACCCACACACACATTTTAGTCTGCATCTCTGTGCATGTGACCTACCTTGACCTTAACACACGTGCAAGCCTGCTGACTGATTTGGGAAATGTGGAATGGTTTTGTGAATAACTATCCCCTAATACAAGCCAGGGCAGAACAGAACTGCTGAAGAACAATTCTTTCCTTGTATAAGTCGGTGCCCATTCGTACATGGCAAGCAAAGCTGACAGGTTTTAGTTTTAGATTGCCGTGGACAGCAAGAGGCCCAATTGCCAAACCTTTATCTTTGTTTGTTGTATTATATTTATATTATTATATTTATAAATCTCTATAAATAAACGACTGTAACTGACAGGCATACTTGATTCATCCCCGAGCTAAGCTATGCTAAGCTGGGCTATGGCTTGCAGGGCTGTGTGTGCTGGGCTATGGAGATGGGAGAGCTAAGCTATGCTAAGCTAACTGAGCTAAGCTATGCTAAACTGGGCTATGGATTGCAGGGCTGTGTGTGCTGGGCTATGGAGATGGGAGAGCTAAGCTATGCTAAGCTAACTGAGCTAAGCTATGCTAAGCTGGGCTATGGCTTGCAGGGCTGTGCTAGGGTATTGAGATGGGAGAACTGATGGGCCATCGGCGAGAACAATGGGACTATAGGACCTGACGCCAACAGACCTGACGCACAACAGCGCGTGCCTTAGCGGTTACATAACAGTTGTCTGAAAAAAGCTCTGCGGTCGTAGTGTTAATGTGATTTACCCAGAGGCTCGGGGTGTCGTTCCTGACATGTAGCTGCAGGTGGAAACACTGTCAGAGCTCTCTGTACCAGCTGAGTCTCCAGCTCACCTACAGGAGTCTCAATATTTACTACAGTAGTTAGCTCTCTGGGCTGGGTATAGTTCTGAGCTAGGTAGCATTGTTTGCTAGTTGGTATTGTGGGCTAGTTACTGTGGGCTGGTTACCACTACAGGCTACTAAAGGGTAGTAAGCAATGTAAGTAAATAAATACTAAAGGTGCACAGAAACTAAGTAACTAACTAATAATATATATAGTCTTGTGATGCCAGACTTTGGAGATATCCACTGAATACCGTTGCTAGAACAGAGACGAACATTGAACACTGCATCACGAAAACTAGACCTGCAGGTCTGATGAGGGAGAGAGAGAGAGAGAGAGGGGGGGGGGGAGGGATAGAGAGAGAGAGGGGGGGGAGGGAGGGATAGAGAGAGAGAGGGGGGGGGAGGGATAGAGAGAGAGAGAGGGGGGGGGGATAGAGAGAGAGAGAGGGGGGGGGAGGGAGGGATAGAGAGAGAGAGGGGGGGGAGGGAGGGATAGAGAGAGAGAGGGGGGGGGGATAGAGAGAGAGAGAGGGGGGGGGGGGAGGGATAGAGAGAGAGTGAGAAAGAGAGATAGAGAGACACACAAACACAAACACTCCACAACCTCTCACAAACACACATTCGAGCAGAGCAAGGGTTTATTGTGTTATTGTTTTCTATTTCCTTAAATGTTATGCATTATATGATGATGATTTGTTTTGTTTTTCTCTCTTCCCATTTTTTACGGGGATCTTAGTATAACAATTGTTACTTTTACCTTGTTGCTTTGGCAAAATTGTTCAAAGAACTTTCATGCCAATAAAGCTATTGAAATTTAAATTGAGAGAGAAAGAGAGGGGGGGAGAAAGGGAGAGAAAGGGAGAGAGACCTGTCCACCGCCTGTCAGCGCCGGAGGGGAAGGAGGGCCCGCCAGGTTGTGTGTTATGTGTGTGTGTGTGTGTGCGCATGTGCATGCATAATGGGGCTCTCACCTTGAAGGGGGGTTGTCCTTGGGGGAGTCAGAAGGGGGGGCGTCCTCGCCGTCTTGGGGCAAATCCTCACACACCTCCAGCTTTTCATCATCCAGGAGCTCTGTGATCTAGACAGAGAGAGAGGGAGAGAGAGAGACAGGAAGGAAGAGGGAGAGAGCGAGAGAGAGAGGGAGAGAGAGTGACAGGAAGGAAGAGGGAGAGAGGGAGAGAGAGAGGGAGAGAGTGACAGGGAGAAAGAGGGAGAGAGCGAGAGAGAGAAAGAGGGATTGAGTGTGTGATAAGGGTGGAACACCATCACACTCGGCATGACAGAGCAAACACCCTGTAACCATGGCAACCTGACCACATTATATCACACAACCTAAATGACTTGTGTTATTACACACAGGCATCTGACAGGACCCCACAGCATCCTGGACCAGGACCATTAATACAGTAAGTTAACCACGCTGAAGCATGCCCCATCTCTACATGTCATGGACCAGGTGGACCAGTCAGTGATAGAGCAGTCAGTGATAGAGCAGTCAGTGATAGAGCAGTCAGTGATAGAGCAGGTGGACCAGTCAGTGATAGAGCAGTCAGTGATAGAGCAGTCAGTGATAGAGCAGTCAGTGATAGAGCAGTCAGTGATAGAGCAGTCAGGGATAGAGCAGTCAGTGATAGAGCAGTCAGTGATAGAGCAGTCAGTGATAGAGCAGTCAGGGATAGAGCAGTCAGTGATAGAGCAGTCAGTGATAGAGCAGTCAGTGATAGAGCAGTCAGTGATAGAGCAGTCAGTGATGGACCAGACTGTGATAGAGCAGACTGTGATAGAGCAGTCAGTGATGGACCAGACTGTGATAGAGCAGACTGTGATAGAGCAGTCAGTGTACCAGACTGTGATGGACATTACATTACAGGGGAGTCATTTAGCTGATGCTTTTATCCAATGGCATTTAACGTAGGAAAAACCCAAGTACTACTAAACTGGGTGGTGGTGCACCTACATGTACCAGCCAGTGATTGACTAGGTGAACCAGGGGGTATTCACAGTGAGACCAGGAGAGGGGGGTATTCCTGGTGAACCAGGGGGGATTCACAGTGAGACCAGGAGAGGGGGGTATTCACAGTGAGACCAGGAGAGGGGGGTATTCCTGGTGAACCAGGGGGGATTCACAGTGAGACCAGGAGAGGGGGGTATTCCTGGTGAACCAGGGGGGATTCACAGTGAGACCAGGAGAGGGGGGTATTCCTGGAATTACTGAATCAGAGGTGTTGACAGTCGGCTTGTAACGTTCTACCAGATAATGATGCTGCAAAGCCTGCTGATATGCTGGGACACACACACACACACACACACACACACACACACACACACACACACACCACCATGTCCCACACACACACACACACACACACACACACACACACACACACACACACACACACACACAAACACACCACCATGTCCCACACGGACGCTAAACATAGACCCACACCCTCCTACACCGCAAACTGGTCCAGCTGCAATACCACTCAGCAAGATGGATGACTGACCCCACCCCCCCCCCACCCCCCCAGCCACATGTTGCTGCGCTGTCACTGCTGCGTTGCCACGGCAACATCTCCCTCCAGTGACTCTGATTGGCTATCGGGGGTCTTCGCGTGTATGCAGATGAGGTATGAGTCATCGTGGTTGTGGGTGTCATGGCAACCGTCAGTGGCCACTGGCGATAGCAGAGATAACTCAAGAGGAGAACAGGAGGGAGAGAGGAGAGAGAGAAGAGAAAGGACAGAGAGGGAGAAAGAGAGACAAAGGAAAGAGAGAGAGAGAGAGAGGAGGAGAGAGAGAGAGAGAGAGAGAGAGAGAGAGAGGAGAGGGGAGAGAGAGGAGAGGGGAGAGAGAGAGAGAGGAGAGAGGAGGGGGGAGAGACAGCCAGAGGAGAAAGAGAGGAGAGAGGGGACAGCAGGGTTTCCGTTAGAGGAAATTGGTAGCGGTCAATGTGTCTGGGAAGATTAGACTTTTCCGGACAAACTGGAGAAATTCCGGTCATTATATTATAATATAATATTAGGCCTATTATAGGTGTTTGTCGCGGTGATTGGCCGTTGTGTAGCTTATATATGCCATTTAGTGTTTTATTTCGCATCCGTATGATTAAATGTGTGATAGGCTGTCATGATTCCATGCGCTAGGCAATAGCCTACACATTAACAGAACAAAATGAATAGGCCTATTAGTTTTTTTATATTCAAAAGAAATCATAATATATGAGAATTTAATTTAAGCCTATTGTAGGCCTAATACAATTAATGGGAATCATAGCCTCAATGGGGGGAAATGGGAACTAACCCATTTAGTCCACAGCACATAGCTAATGTTAGCCTACAATGTATGTTTTTACTAACATCAGGAGATATAGACTAAACTGTGGTTAAATTACTTAAGTAGCTACAGCAACAGAAAATATTTTTATTTCATCATCTCTCACTCCCAGTCAGAAAATGTCCACTAGCCACGATGCTAATTTGCAATGTGAAACTCCATTGACTTATGCTACAAATGTTAGCGATCTAAAGTCCGCTTTTTTCTGGCTTTTTGGGTCTTTCAGGAGGCGGGTGCCCCCTCTAAGGCAATGGTAGGGGAAACACTGAGTGTTTGTTGCCAGTCTCCCAGCCACGACACGGCAAGAATTCATGGAACTTTGATCGCCTAATCGGACACGGTGATCATCAGGAACGACACAAATATAATGTAGAACCCGGCATGACAGGCCGTGCAACTGAGGCCGAACGACTATAGGCTCTGTGCACCAGCTTCACTACTTCCTGAAAGTCACTTGGCATCTTTATTTCCTGTCCTATATGATTGGATTAAGTGATTAATCAGGTGTGCGCTGGGTCTGCCGCACACCTGATTAATCACTTAATCCAATCATATAGGACAGGAAATAAAGATGCCAAGTGACTTTCAGGAAGTAGTGAAGCTGGTGCACAGAGCCTATTCCAAGCCCTGGCTATAACTGCTGATGAAACACAGAGAAACTGAACCAGCGTCTTCCCACCAGACGCCCAGTCCATCTCTCTCTCTCTCTCTCTCTCTCTCCTCTACTCGTTATAATAATCCTTATAATAACACTTAACACAGGGTCCCGCTGTGAAAGCGAGATGTCTCAGGAGGGCGCCGCGGGTGTCGGTTCCACCATTACATCACTCCTGTTATGCAAGCCGACCGGGGGCCAGCAGCTAGACTGATCCTTTCTACAGACGGGCTGCCTCCGAGGCCTCTCTCTCTCCCTTTCTACAGACGGGCTGCCTCCGAGGCCTCTCTCTCCCCTTTTTTTATTTTCTTCTTCTTTTTGAGAAGACAACTCCCTGGCCGTGTCTCTCAATCGTTTCTGACTGACACGCCCTCTTTGACACGCCCACAAAACGAGGTGAACTTGGAGGGGGAGAAAATTGGCCATATAAAAAGGAGTTTGAAAGTACTTAAAAATGACAGAATAACAATATTTAGGGACATATTGACTTTGATTTTACCTAAAGATAACTGGCATGTGTCACATTCAACCACTGTATTATCCCTTTAATAGGGATTCAGTTTGTTTGACACTAGGAAACCGTTATCTAACCTCATAGGACCTAAGGAGCCCCAGAACTGGGGTCAGCATAGAGGGAGAGGAGGCCACAGACGCTTCATGGAAGCCGTCTGAACACCTGTAACGTTAGTAGCCCATTAACATTAACTGGGCTAGCTAGCTAAAGTAACGTCCACCGCAGAGGTCAATGCTAGCAGCTAGCTATCATGACGTTCTTTTTCGAAATGTCATTTCTACCCCACATATATACACAAAACTGCATTTGTAGCTCTGTGTCGTTATAACTAAGATATCTGACAGAAAAAATATTTTTTTCATCGACAAATTAAGTCAACACTTACATTTGAAAGCTACCGCTGCGGTCCCGGTTACTTCTAGATCCAGCATCTTTTTTTATTTTTATCACTGCCCAGTGACATCACGATTCGACTTCCGCAATAGTATGCTCTGGACTATGCTACATTTTCCGCCACTTTCGCCTGCTATATAGTACCTACTATATAGCAGGCGAGATGCAGTATGCACAGTTTTGATGTAGCATGCATTTCAGACACGGGGCCTGGCTATGGCTGGACGGGCAGCCCATGCAGAGGAGAGGGGTGAAAGGTCAACTCTCTTGTCTATGGCTGGACGGGCAGCCCATGCAGAGGGGGGTGAAAGGTCAACTCTCTTGTCCATGGCTGGACAGTCAGCCCCTATAAGGACGGGAGGAGAGAAACACCTAGAAGGTCACTTGGAGAGCGCAGCCCTCCACCCGTGATGCATGTCGTCAGCAAGTACAGGTTTATTGAATGGGTAAGTGAAGTGGGCATTTGTAGTTTAGAGAAGGACGTCTGAGTCGAAAAATAATTTGCAGATCTGCCAAATGGCCTATCTCGCAATATCAAAAATAAAAACACCAGATGGCACTGTGGCGGCATCATTTAGCAGAGCCAAACACCCCGTCTCGCCATGGTAACGAATGTGAAAAAGAATCTGTGAATCCTTCCCGTAATTCGGATCCACTCCGAACTGTAATGGGTTCCTCCTAGGCCCATGCTACGCCCCTCCACCGAGTGAAATCAGTCAGGTAGTTTTTGAGAAATCCTGCATAACAGACAAACAAACAAGACATACGGCACCGAAAACACAAGCTGCTGCCGGGACCTCGCACTGGCTGAGCTCAGGTAATGAAAGAGAAAGTCACATGGAAGGAATTTATGGCTTATCGTTGTCTACTTCCTGCGCAAGAGGCCTCTGAATGTGACTGTGGGTTGAGGATTAGGGCTAGGGCTCCAGAGTAGCTGCACGGCGACCTAACACACAGGTCTGAACAATGAGCCCTCGGGGTCGGGGTTAAACCTCATCCTTAAAGCGGGAACCACCAGAGACATAGGCGCCCCTGACTACCAACTAAATGCCAAAGATGCTTCTGGCAAAAAACGGAAATCCTTTCCTGATGCCAGAAGGGTCCCTCAGTAAGTCAGACGGAAAGTCAGACAAGCACGCAGACGTGAACAAACGCCTCCACACTTTCTCACCCGTCTAAACAGGGCAGAAACAGACCCTAATTCCATAATCTCATTCATAATCTGAAAGTTGGCAATGGGTGGCAGCGACTGGATTGGAGTCAAACGTTGAATGTTAATTCCATTTTAGTGGAAAATCCAATAAATCAATTTCCTCTCTCTTATTACCACAGGTTAGGTAAGACCTGGAGACTACTATGAAGGCCTTCCTGCCACCACGCCTTCAGCTTCTGATGACTAACCCATGTGGTATGAGTGAGGCTGCATAGGCCTTATAGAGCACACAAATAAACCACACCAATCAACAGAGACGGTCCGAGAGGCGCGCACAGCGAGACCAGCGGGCGGCCGGTACTCCCCTGGCGTCCGGGTTCCCCTGCTCCATCTGTGGACAGATGGTCGTGCATCGGCCTTGACAGCCACAGGAAGTGGCACCATGGCAACGTCGCTGAGCCCCCCCACCCCCTTCCCGGAGCAAGCATCATCATCGAACACGATGGACAGCTAAGAGTGTGCATGTGAGCACGCACGTGTTCGTGCACGCCTGTGCGTCTCACCTGCTCATTGATGGAGCTGTAGTCGTTGGTGGTGGAAACATCGTCGTCCTCCGAGTCGAAGAACTCCTCCTGGTTCTCCAGCAGCTCTGCTAGAACCCTGCTGATGGACTCCTGCTCCCGGAGACCCTCCCCCTCCGTGTCCAGACTACAGCATGGAGGGAGGAATGGTTGGTACTCACACTCTTCATAGAGGAGAGATTCATATTTCTCACCTCTGTGTGTCAGTTTCTGTATTTTAAATACATGCACATGTATGGTAAATAAACTAGAACTTGTTCTTGAACTAAACCACATCCACCTCCATTTCCACTGAATTTATCGGAGGGGGGCGGTACAGTTCAGGCTCAACGACGCCTCTCTAGCCAACGCCATTATAATCAGACTGGAGAGAAGCTGGCCTGTCCCCCTAAGTCAACATGCGGCGGTTTGTTCACAGCCTTGCACCGCGCACATCCAACTCTCCCAGCCCAGATATTAAATGGAAGTGAAGGTGGAGGGTGTGGTTCATGAGGGCATGGGCACCGTGGCCTTACTGGAAGATGTCGGGTCCGAACACTGCGGCGAGCGCCCCGAAGCTCCAGCTCTGCTCCTGCAGGGACGCCACACCGGACAGGAAGCGGCAAAGAAAGCGCAGCAGGCTGTAGTTGACCTGGGGCAGCTGCTGCAGGAAGTACTTCATGTTTCTGGCCTGCTCCTCCTCGTTGCTGTAATCTGGAGGAAGACAGGAATTACTATGGATTATACTGATGCAGGGGTTAAAACTAGACTTTGGGCTTACCAGCCAGCTGGCTGGCGAATGAAGAATTTACCAGTCAGATTTTTTATCAGCCATTGGCTAGTAAATAGAGTTGCTATCAACCCCTGTACTTGTGTAGGAAAGGTAATGGGACTTCGATGCACAGGTAGTCACAGTGAAGATGGCCCCTCCTAGAAGGTGCAAACTGAGCCATGTCAGAACAGTATTTAAACAGTATTCTAGAGTATTTGCTAGCTAGCCAGCCAGCTCAGTCAGCTAGACAGAACAAGCCAGCCAACACAAAACATATGCAGACATAGATATCTCAGCTTATGAGTCTTTGCTCAAGCCTTGAAGAAACATTTAGCCCATCTATTGGTCTGTTTATTTTGCATAATGCCCGTGTATCCTGCTGGTTTCCTACAGTCACTGAGGTAGACTACCTGAAAAATGAGGTCTCATCATTTTCCTTTCACAGTAGACCTACAGTATCAGACAGAAGATTATGTTTTTAATAAAGTAGGCTGTATGTTGAAGTAGGCTACATGGGATTTTTATTTTACCGTGGTGTCGAATTTGGTATCGAGAATCATAGAATTTCACTGGTACTGGTATCGACTACTACATTTTTGATATTGTGAGATCCCTAATAGAGAGGAGGTGTAGCTGACCTTGGTAAATATGTAGGATAGAGAGGTGGTGTATCTGACCTTGGTATAGATGGATAGAGAGGTGGTGTATCTGATCTTGGTATAGATGGATAGAGAGGAGGTGTATCTGATCTTGGTATAGATGGATAGAGAGGAGGTGTATCTGATCTTGGTATAGATGGATAGAGAGGAGGTGTATCTGATCTTGGTATAGATGGATAGAGAGGTGGTGTATCTGATCTTGGTATAGATGGATAGAGAGGTGGTGTAGCTGACCTTGGTACCGCTGTAGGATGTGCATCTGCAGCGCTGTGGGGATGATGGGCTCTGGGAGCTCCTGAAGGAAGAGGCGGAGCAAGCTGACGGCCGAGGCGAGATCTGCCTCCTTCTCTAGATCCACCTCTTCGCCGCTGTCGTAGCGTTGCCGCAGCCAATCCACACGCTCCGCATTCCCGTTGACCAGGAACATCCCCTCCAGGTCGAGCCGCCCTATTCCACACACACACACACACACACACACACACACACACACACACACACACACACACACACACACACACACACACACACACACACACACACACACACACACACACACACACACACACACACACACACACACACACACACACACACACAAAAAGCAGTCATAGCATTAGGAATAGCATTCAGTCTCGGCATCAATGTCTGTCTCTTTCTAATCACCAATATTACCTTGACTTGAGGCAATTCAGAAAACGCATCACTTTATATCTATTTCATCAACAGGTTCCGTTTTTGTGTGCAGAGAGATGACTGAGTTGATTCAATACACACAGAGCAACAAGCAACTTTCCATATTCAAATGGCATCGGGCTAGCTAGCTGTGAGCGTCTTCCTTTGCATATTCAGCAAGCACTGGGCTAGCTTCCTGTTCCTACATTAGCACTGGGCTAGCTTCCTGTTTCTACATTAGCACTGGGTTAGCATCCTGTTTCTACATTAGCACTGGGCTAGCTTCCTGTTTCTACATTAGCACTGAGCTAGCTTCCTGTTTCTACATTAGCACTGGGCTAGCTTCCTGTTTCTACACCAGCACTGGGCTAGCTTCCTGTTTCTACACCAGCACTGGGCTAGCTTCCTGTTTCTACATTAGCACTGGGCTAGCTTCCTGTTTCTACATTAGCACTGAGCTGGCTTCCTGTTTCTACATTAGCACTGGGCTAGCTTCCTGTTCCTACATTAGCACTGGGCTAGCTTCCTGTTCCTACATTAGCACTGAGCTAGCTTCTTGTTCCTACATTAGCACTGAGCTAGCTTCCTGTTCCTACATTAGCACTGGGCTAGCCATCTCCCATTACTGATGAAATAAGGTGTGTAGTGTAACTAGTCCTCACAAGGCAGTCAATGACAGCTCGGTGAAATGGTCTGGGTTCACCAAGGCTCAATATTCTGGAACGTTCAAATAAAAATCTGTCGTGTAAAAGTGACATGCTGATTCATAGCAGTGGACACAAATACACTTCCCAGGCTAAATTTAGGTTAATTATTAATTAAGGGTTGGCTTAATCTAGCAGATCAACTGGGAGACTAAGGGTGAACCATGTTCAGCTCTAATCACAACATCCAGAGAACCAACCTGAACCCAGTTTTAGTACCCCCCCCCCCCCCACACACACCCCTCCCACCAGTCCATTCCATGCCTAACAACATCACTAAGGCTGGTCCATGCTAGTTACCATGCAAACACAGGTCTGACTGTGTGGGGAGCAACCAGACAGATTAGAGCACTTTCTCCCACGGTTGATTAACTTGTGGTCTGGTTATTATGACTATGGCAGGGGAGAGAGGAGAGAGGTACAGAATGGGGGGGGTGTGTTCTAACATTACATAACCAGCATGAGTACAGGCATTCTTTATCATGTTCAAACATCTACAAAAACATCAGAAAAGGGAAGAGCAAAACCCTGTTGAAAATAAACAGATGGATGTTTACATGAGTTGAGGTATTTAGTGGATAGTGCAGGATAGGCTTTGGGGGGGGCTCATCCTCCCATGCTTGCAGGAGGCTGACAGAAAAAATGTTACGCAACAGAGGAAGCAACGCGTGGTTTTATCTGAGAGCATCCAGAGTTCATCTCATCAAACTGGATCTTGAACAGTCATGTATTCCACCATGCCAGACCGGTCTTCAGAGAGCGTGAAGAGCGCTTTGACAGAAACGTCTGTACTGGAGGATTATAACGCAGGCTCTATCGCTGTCCTCGTGTACAACGAGGATAATAATCTGAGATGGCCATCCAAAAACAATGACCAGACGACATATCCATGTCAATCTCAATCTGATGTAGCTGCAGGGGATCACAAGACAAGCTGATGACTAAGATAATACAAAACAACACAAGCAATACAAGAGCAAGAATCACAATGTTTACCTGAGGCGTGTATTGATTCATACAGTCACGTGTGATCCATTTACTAGCATGGTAAAGTTCAGTGACCTAAACCGTAGAGCATTCAGGAACAGAACATGGCAGATGTATGTGTGTGTGCGGTGTGTGTGTATGTGTGCGGGTTCATCATGTGCCCATCTGTGTGTGCATGTGGGATGCATAGTTCGGGTAGGAATCTGCTGAGAACTCACAACTCCATTACAATTCTGGTGGTCACAATTCCATTACATAACGATTCTCAATTTTCTTAGATTCTATATGATAGACTGATTTTGAATTATTTTTTCCCCATTTCACTAACAGTTGAATACATCCAAGAATGAAAAAATTACATTTCATAATTAAAAAATCCTAGAGTAAATTAAATGTACCTTTACTTATTTACTTACTACTGACGTTTAATACATTTAGCTTCTTTTTCTACTTAACCAAGGTCATACTGACTCATCCAAACACTTTCCAAGTCTGTTCGCCCATACTGGAGAAAAGGTGGCTGTTAGCATTTTTCGACAGTTAGGAATGTTAGTGAGTTCTAATGACAGCTAGGATTGTCATGATACCAGAATTTTCACGATTCTTGATACCTTACGATACCACACGGCAAAACGCACAAAATTATCTCAACACACAAAATAATTATCTGAACACACAGAATAATTACTTTATTTGTGGAAAACATTGTTACATTTACACCAGCCTTCCCACAGTAGACTAATGCGTCTAAATAGATGCATCGTCATTCGGTCGAAGCTGTGTGATGAGCGAGCAAGAACGCTACACAGTTCAGTTGAATTGCTGCTTGCGGTACTCATGCACGTTGTACTTTACACACGTGCGTGTATTACTCACACGCACGCGCGTACGCCGTGGTACTGAAACTGGTACCGAGTACCGTGGAAATTTACTGGTACCGGTACCGACTACTGAATTTCTGGTACCGTGACAAGCCTAGTCACAGCAAAGGTTATCTAGCCAACGTTAGCTAATAATATGGTTCGATTACCACTAGAAACCTGGCGTCTGACTGCCAAGGAGAGATCTCTTATCACACAAGTGCTTGGCTCAGTTTGTTGTGTTCCCTGTTTTGACCGGAGACGTCTTAGGACAGATGGGCTTGTTGTTGTCAACTCTGCCGTCTTGGTCAGGGTGTACACCAAAATAATCCCATATCCTACTACGGATGCTTTCTTTTCCTGGTAAAAGATCAACAGGTGGGAGTTTGGCGTCACTGCTGGTGTCACGACTAAAAGGAAATGTCAACTGCGTTACTTGCTGTATTCTAAAAACTTGCTGTATTCTATAAACTTGCTGCGCAGTTTGAAAGTGCATTTCGTGCTTTCAAGAGAATCAAAGCCAACAAATATAACATTGAAAGAATTGCAGGATTTTGGTATCGCTATGGCATCAAAGTTTCGATGTGTTGTGCAACCCTAATGACAGCACTAGCATACCTTTACAAAGTCATGTCAATTATCCTCCAAATAATTCCAATGCTTCGTGCTCATCAGTTAATAGTCTTAGAATGATGTACGTGTGAATCTAGTTTGGCATCAGCTGTGGTGATAATGTTAACTGAGGGCTGTGTGTTTCATGTTAACTGAGGGCTGTGTTTCATGTTAACTGAGGGCTGTGGGTTTCATGAAGCACTCAACTCTTCAGGCTGCGTGGAACACCAACGACTCGTCAGCAAAAACAACAACGTGAACAGCAACAAATTAACCTCTAATGCAGGGGTGCCTTTGTGAGCATGTGTCTGTAACTGTGTCTAAGAGCAAGTGTGTGGTTGTGCTTGTGTGTGTGTATGTCCTAGACTCACCGTGCTCCTCGATGTAGTCCACGATGTGTTGGACCAGCAGGGGCACCTGGTGGCCGGGTAGCCCAGCGGGCTGCAGCTCCTCCAGGGGGATGCCGAACACCCTGGCCTGGTTCAGGGCCTCGCTGCCTGGAGAAGGAGAAGCGCTCTTCCTCATCTCCTCCACAGGCCCGCTGCTACCTGCCGTCTGCAGCCATAGCACAGACCGAGAGAGACGCACAGATTCAGGCCACTGATGGTAGAAACACACACCCCAAGTACACACACACACAAACACCAAGCACTGTACAACATCTCAGACAGAGAGAGAAGCGTTGCAGGCTCCACTTCTCCTCTGACACGCAAACACCCATGCGTGAGGCAGGTCTGTCCGTGGTTATCAACCGACAAATCAGAGGCGAGCCCTCCCCTGCTGCAGGCGGTTACGTTTCCAGACCCATCTCAGAGTCACACAGGAGAGAGGAGCAGGACAGGGGAGCACTTCAAAGTAGGAAGGGCGATTTTGGAGAAACCAGGAAGTGTAACCTAGATTTACTTTGACCTTGATCAAATATAATGGGTGAGTCATGCAGGCTTAGAGCTAAAGTAACTGTGTGAAATGCGCTTCTCAGTCATATTGTAATAAACGAATCGCTGTCAGACCCAGTCTGAATCAAAACGTTTCGCTCTGCTACTTCTGGCGGAGAAATCAGAGTGGCCTCACTCGCTCTGTTCAACTACTAAGAAGACTAAGCTAGATTTTTAAAATTCAACCAGAAATCCCCTAAAATATGTAGCTTGACAGGCAGGTAGGCCGTCCAATTATTTCAAGGTAACACCTACCGTACCTTTAAGAGAGAGTCCAGTGCAGGCATCAGTCCAGGCATTGTCATAATGTTAATGTTAGAAGTTGCCTACAAGAGTAGACTGTATCTTATTTGGGCAGAAACACATTTTGGTAGAGCAGGTGGTCCAATGATCGTAGGGTCGGCGGTTCGAATCCCGGCTCCTCCTGACTACATGTGGAAGTGTCCTTGGGCAAGATACTGAACCCCAAATTGCTCCCAATGAGCAGGCTAGCACCTTGCATGGCAGCTGCCGCCATTGGTGTGTGAATGGGTGAATGAGAGGCCTTCATTGTAAAGCGCTTTGGATAAAAGCGCTATATAAGTGCAGTCCATTTACCATTTAGCCTACACACAATGCAGTACACATAACATTTGACTATTCACACACAGAGTTAAGTGGTTTTAGATCATGATATTGGATTACATGTTATTGTGTTGTTGTGTTGTGCCGTGTTATTGGGCCGCCATGTTTTGGTCATCTTGTGGTTGTGTTGTAGTCTTAGTGAGATACTCACCGTTTAGCCGTTAAAACACCCAGAAGTTGACCTTATTGCCGGCTCCTCTCACATCCAGTGAAGAGAATGGATCTATGGCTGCTTCAGGTTATGGCAAAAGATGAGCCGGTAGTTCCGCATTGACAGACCGCAAATCCTCTTCAGGACCTCACTAGCTAGCTGCAGGCAAGAGAAAGACATGAGATATAAGAACACCAATTGACATATTTATATAAGAAAGGCAAAACCAGGATGTGGGGGTTAGTACCTGGCAATAAAAAAATATTCTAATTCTGAAAACTAATTCTAATGTGCAGTGTGAGCCAGAGTCTG
Source organism: Borostomias antarcticus (assembly GCF_949987555.1). Taxonomy (NCBI): domain Eukaryota; kingdom Metazoa; phylum Chordata; class Actinopteri; order Stomiiformes; family Stomiidae; genus Borostomias; species Borostomias antarcticus. Next base: position 644,287 of record NC_140249.1, read on the forward strand.
GCAAGGCCAGCTACTTGCTATCTCCCAATTAGGGCTTCAAAAGATGTGTGTTTCAGCTGGGCAGACTGGCAGCGGTGTGTCCCAGAGGACTAACACGGCCGTAGCAGTGGCCAGGAGAACCATCCAGATTAAACAGACTGGAGGATGACTACAGGCTCGCCTGTCAGTAGGGCTGCACAGTGCATCAGGCACTGCCATGACCATTCTGGCCTCTGAGACTCATCCATTCCTTTGGGTCACCGTCACCCACTGCCTTCAAAATCACCCACTGCCTTCAAAATCACCCACTGCCTTCAAAATACACAACTCCTGGTCTTCATAGCTCTACTCAGCACTGTAAGTCACAGAAATGTGCATTGAGTGTTTTGGGGCATGCTGACGAATAGCAGGCGCTCACGCTGTTTGAAGAACCCCAGGCTTTCCATTGGCTGTGCTGTGAGCAGCTTCCTTCAGGTTCAAATCCCAGGCTTTCCATTGGCTGTGCTGTGAGCAGCTTCCCTCAGGTTCAAATACACATTCTACAGTTTGGAAAATCAACCTAGTTGTCAGCCGACATGTTGGACAATTGACTATAAACCAAACTTTAATCATTTTGCCAGAGAATAGATAGAAATTGTCCCAAAAGCTCTGGGCAACTTGGTAATGCTCCCATGGTCATAAGGCTAGCTACTACTAATTTAGGTAGGCACTAGTTACTAGCTAGTTAAATTAGCTATCTTTTTAGAGATTCTGTTTCTGTGGTGGATGGCAAAACCTAAAAAAAAGACCATCAGCAGCCATGTAGTTCGACACAGCTCACCAACTCCATCATCATTAGGGCTACTTCCAACATGAATCTTTCACATTGTGTTCTGGGAGCTCAGCTGTTGTTAGCGGTGCTGACGTTACTGCAGTGTTGTGGCTTGGTGAGTCTCTCCCCCACTATGGTCCCAGAACATGTAGCAAGCTTGTTGCTTATGAGTTGGATATCTGAAAAACAGCAAGCTACTCTAAGATCGTGTGCAAAGTGTGTAGAGTGATTTCTGCAGCATCTCAAATCACCTTGATTTTATATGAAAGTGTCCCCACAGTTACTTAATCGCACTTAATAATCGTAATCACAATATCAGGAATAGGGATGTCACGGTGTGGATTTTTTCCCACCGACTAATAAATCCATGACCACACCGGTGTTACTGGTAACAGCGTCTAGTAGTGATCACGATAACAAAATGATGACTGAGATATGATACCCGCCCAAAATATCTCCATACCAATACCCAAACCATACCACTATAGAATCAACTTATAAAATCATGGTTTACAAAAAATGAAAGGACACACAAGCCTGTCTTCCTTAATCTGTTTATTTAATTACTGATACTTGTTAAAATATTAGTAATGATAAGGAAATATATTAATTGAGATAAATTACGGTCACCCCAAATGACTTTTTTTTAAGCTGTGTGCTATTAATTCAACTTTAAAAACACTAAAATCTCTTAATTTGGGGTTTTTGCATAAATGCATGTGTACACTACATTCCAAATGTTTGAACAATGGCCAAATATATCCTTATTTTTATTATTTTAAAATTGGCCTATTCAAAAGTCTTATCCGTCAATGACCCGGGTACACTGTCCCTGACCGGCTCTGACGTGATGGGCGGAGTCTCGCCTCCACGCCACTGTCCACGCCACTGTCCACGCCACAGTCTCCACAATTCAGTCCCTGAGTTGGCTAGAGACACACGGTCTTTGCCAGTGGGTGCATGCAGATTGCCCGGAGGTCAATTCACTGCCCCCGACTTGCTTTGATTTGAGGGGGCGGAGTCTCGCCACCATGCCACTATCCACGCCACGGGCCCCACAACTCAGCCCGAGTGGGCTAGAGACACACGGTCTTCGCTGGGGGGTGTTACATACAGCTGCAGCAGCTAGCCCACCTCACATTTTCTCCAGGAAATGTACTTTCTAGTTTATGATTCATCTTTGCCCTGAAATAGGAATGTCTGCCTATTACAGACCTCTTACATCATCAGCAAAAAAAGTGATGTAACAAAACAACCTACATACAACATGAAAGAGATCTTTTCTTCTTTTTCCTGCATATCAGGAGGGGGAGATTGTAGTGTGGAAAACCTCCAGGGAAACGCCATGCTCCTCTCTATTAATCTGCAGGGTGACATGGAACTAGTTCACCTTCATGCTCCCTCTCTATTAATCTGACATGGAACTAGTTCACCTTCATGCTCCCTCTCTATTAATCTGACATGGAACTAGTTCACCTTCATGCTCCCTCTCTATTAATCTGCAGGGTGGAACTAGTTCACCTTCATCACTTGGTTACTGGGCTTCTCTCTTAGGGTTCATTTGTGCTCATCTTCGTCAGAATCGCTTAGTTCTAGAACTATCTTATAGCAGTTAATTACACAGCTTTTGACTGCTCCCTGGTGGCCAGCATAATCTATAAAAGACTCTTATTGGCCGCTAGCTCAGTATGATCTATCGTCATTGGCCTGTTTCCCACTACCATTTCCAACATGACTCTGAAATCCAATCAGACTGTTGTGGCTAATTGCAGGGTCCCAGTTGTTGATATAGCAGTGGGTCAGGCACACACTGCGTACAGGAGGACTGAATGTTCCCAGAACCAGTCTGGGACAGGAGTGTAAACTGACCCTTCCGCCCCAAAAAGCAGTTTTCCATAGAAAAGTCCAGAATGGGCCAGACTGTATCTTAATCCCACATGTGCGTGACAACCTTTCGGTCCACAATGCTGGGCATTGTCAGAGGGAGGAGGGGGGCAGCGAGACAGAGGCCCTCAGCCACTAGGCAGGGCGCTGCGGAGGCGCCTCTGACCTACAGCTCTTTCTATGGAGCTTTCTCAACATCACACTGAAGCCAAAGATACGTCTCCACTTGTTAGCCTGGAAACAATCAAAACATCATTTAGCTAATTCTCTGAGAATTCTTGCCATGTTCTCAGCGATAATGGTCATTTGAGAAACTCACAAATGACCTCAAATACCCCATAAGTGGCTTTCATTCACACACTAAGGCGTTTGGAGTTACACCAAGCAATTTCCATGCCACTTACTCATAGTTACAAGTGACAACATTCCATGTAACTTTATCAGTTGAGGCAACTCAATTGCAATCAAAGTTGTGATCTTCGACAGCGCTGACAGGTAGGCGAGTCGTCATGGTAATCAGCTGATCATTACATTTTGGGTGGGAGGTCATGTGACAGATCTAGATTGGCCGTTGCTTTCAAGTAGTTTCTCAGAGTGGAAACTGAATGCAGCTAAGTTGCAGACGGGTGAAAATTTACTTTTTGGCTCACGGTGAGTCACCTAGATTAAAAAATCTACCGGCCAAGTATTTTTTTCAGATAGCCTTCTGAAATCTAGCCGCCAATTGGAAATGTTACCTGCATTTGGCCGGTGGCAGGTGTTAATTTTCAGCCCTGGTTGCAGATGAGTTGGTTATCAGTTGCTGGGGGTCTTACAAGACGCAACTAACCATGCATTCAGACAGACAGACAGCAAGCCCGCAACTCGTCGAGAGCAGTCAACTATGGGCAGTGTTTCCTGGGTGGTGTGCGTGCGTGAATTTCAACTGGCAATTTAAAAATAGGAAATAAAACTGTTAAAAATTCTCTCGAAGGTCCACCCCCCATAGCTGCCCAAAATCCTGTGGGAAACACTGCCTGACTGCCCGTTAGTGATCCAATGTGCTCGTCCTCCTCAAAGTGGAGAGAGAGCAGGGTGACGACCATTCGTTCCGCGGAGCTCACAGACGTATCTACCACTGCACAGTAAAATAAAAACATAAATATAAAAGAACCATTCTGAAGTAACGGCGCGCCGCCTCTGCTGAATGTATATAGTGGAAACCCTGGTGGGCAACTGTTGTGATTCTGTCATATGGTTCTGGCGGTGATGTGTAAAAACTTTTGGATGATATTGCCTAGCAATAGCCAATCAGATTCAAGTGTTTGATTTTTTAACTAAACAATAAACCAAATTTTGGTTCCCAGCTCTAGATTCCGACCGTTTTCAACAATGGATGAGAAGTTGTGAGACAGCTAGCAAACACTTAACACTTACCACATTAGCTAGCCAGCAATTTGATTACTGTATTTTCCCATTTTTATCTAGAATATCTCTGCCCACATCACATCTGACTGCCACCACTGTTAGCACCAGTAGCTTTAAAATGGTTTGCACTCGTGAGTAGTGTTGCACGGTATACCAGTGCTGAAAAAGTACTGCGGTACTAGTTTCATACCAGCATTTTGAAAAAAACGATACTGTCTCTTTAAGTAGAACGCTGACCCTCAGTGACCTTGCAGACACTCTGTGAACAACACTGTGAGTCGCCGGCAGCAAACGTGAAGAGCAATGGAGATAGCAACAGGAGAGATTGCCTTGTTCCATGAAGAGATGGCTGCAGCTTCAGCAGCAACACCTCAGCTAATTGATAGAGGGGGTACAAAGTGCAATATGGAAATATTTCAGCTTCAAAGTCTACGAAAAATGCACGCCCCAAAACACAGCAGCAGCACCGCTGAGCAAGCACTGTTTTCAAAGTGTGTCTCACAAAAGGACACATCAAACAGACAGGTGACCGACAGGTGACCAACAGAGACTAACGTTACATTCACTCCCCTGTTATATCCATGAAAGAAAGAGAGTGATGGAAAAGCCTCTCTGCTTATACAAGTGGAAGTGCAGTTTTATAACATTGGCTTGTTTCCCTATTTTTTAAGCATTAGTGCCGTTTGGTACAGAGTACTGTAACACTTGCCTTAATATAGATTCCCAAACTCGGTGTTACCATGACAACACTATTCGTGAGGCTGGCTGGATGGAGCTGATGAACTCCTGCCCTGGCCAGCTTGCTCGCTGAAATGTTGTAGGCACATCGGACCCTATCGGAGGACGCAAGAGCCCAAAAACCTCGGCGATAGAGTGCTGTTGGCCTATATTATAAAAGTTGCGTCCTGTCTTCTCCCAGCCAGGTAAGTTATCTGATTGACTATGATACCATAGATATAAATAGACCAAAAAATAAAGCCTCCAATGTCTTCTATCCTTTGCTAGAATGCCCCAAGCCAGCAGGTTTGAATGGGCAAGACAAAATAATATTTTCAGTGCTGCATAGTGGACACAAGTTTCTAGCTCCTCCCTCCTCCTGCATGAAAACGCCACTGTACACTGCAGCTTGGGTGCTGGAAAACGCTGACCTTTGACCTTTGAACTAGGGTCAGTTTTACATTACTCACAGGTTAAGGTTAAAAGGGTATGGTTAGAATGTGGAGAGGGTTCAATGTAATCCTCCATCAAAGCCTTAGATCAGCTTTACTCGGGTGCATGAGACTAGAGGAATTGCAGACTGCCTCCTCTATGATCAAACCAAAAAGCTCACCTCTCATGTTGGTCAATTTCCACTACAAAATAGCCCAATACAACAGCTCTACTGTCACTTTAAACGTTCCATCTACTGGGCTCTCTAGTGAGAAACTGGTTCCACAACAGGCCAGCCCGGTACTGACTGCAGGCTAGGGATGTGAAGACATCGTTTACTATGTTGCCTACAACCTCCTTTTCTCTACAGAATTCAAAAAGGACAAAGTGAAGTGAGTAAGTGAAGGGTTGGGAGAAAATAGAAGGGATGGGGAAGAGCTAAATAAGACACTTGCCCTTGACAGTGTCTGAGCCTCCCACAGAAGTGATTAATTAATAAGTGCATTTCCATAGAGAATAGTAGGATATCTAAACTGAGAAATAGGTTAGGCTGCTGTGTGTACAAAATCCAAGTGCTTTTCCATACAAATTGTTCATCGACAGCAGGTGCAAACTAATAGGCCGACTGAATAGACTGTAATTTAACATCAGTGATCAGGTGGAATTCTAGAAGCCTTCTGATGAGAATGATGTCACGTAGGTTTGGCTAGGCTACAGGGTTACAGGTAGGTTTGGCTAGGCTACAGGGTGACAGGTAGGTTTGGCTAGGCTACAGGGTGACAGGTAGGTTTGGCTAGGCTACAGGGTGACAGGTAGGTTTGGCTAGGCTACAGGGTGACAGGTAGGTTTGGCTAGGCTACAGGGTTACAGGTAGGTTTGGCTAGGCTACAGGGTGACAGGTAGGTTTGGCTAGGCTACAGGGTTACAGGTAGGAAGGTGTGACTGTGAGCCTGCTCTGTGAATGGCTCGCTGGGCTTACTCTCGAACCATCACAATGATTATTGATTTAGCATTGACTTTTCTGTACATTAAACCTTAGGATCAGCAATTCTGACGCAAAACATGGTCTAGACTAGAGGACTTCACAGCATTGCTTTTGCATCTGTGGTGGGGGACAGCAGAAAGGCCCAGGACAGGACATCAGGTTACTCTTCACTCAAAGCCTTTGTGATCAATTCACATTTGTTGCTCAGATCCAATCAATTTTTTTGTTTGGCTGTTCACTTTTTTATTTTTGAATGTGGCCAGTATCCGATCCCAGTGTGAACTGGTCACATCCTGAACTGCCCCGCGTTGCACAGAAGAACAATAACAAAGATGTCCCACACAGCGCGCTGTCGTAGAGAAGTACGGGGGCGCTGAGGTCAGCGCTTAGTTTCATTTAGAAACCCAGGTGAACGAGGATAAGGACAAGGAGAAGGATAGCCAGGTTTTTAATTATGGACGCTACTTCTGTACGGAGGCGTGTATGGATGCGGAGTCAGAGCCAGCTAGGAGTGATGGGATTGTACAGAAGTGTCACCCCCAAATACTGATCTGGTCTAACACCTCATGATAAGGTCTAACACCTCACTGTCCCACTGACTACCTCCATCGCAGCTGTCTTCCATGATTGTATTCACAGAGAGACACCCGCCTGCGCAGAATCATGACGTCTGTCTAGAGGGAAGTAAAAGTTGCATTAATTCTTCTACAGTTATGATTGCTCAGCCACACACAAAAAATCTGATTTAAGACCACATGGAAGTGGCCCAATCAGAATTTAAAAGATCAGATTCCATGTGATTTGTGCTATGCACACTGTTGGGAACAGTGGCCTTGTGGTTAGAGTGTCCGCCCTGAGGTAACCAATGCTCAACATCAAGTGTTGGATTGGGAGTAAATTCCTGCGACATACAAGCGTCATGTCCAGGGCCCTTTACATCAAGCTGCCTCACGCTAAGGAATCAGGAGATGGGCTCCTGTCCTATGGGCTACTAGGCTCCAGAACCATTGGTTCTCAAGACTATTGACTTATTTACTTACAAGGTTATGAAGAAAACGGATGAATCATATATGAGCGGAAAAAAAGATTTGGGCCACTATTGCAATTAAATGAGTCAGGCCACTCGATATCAGGTTGCCCTACAGTGGGGGCTGCAAATGATGCAACTAGCCTGTTGGATGAGGTGCGTTTAGAAAGAGCAATGCAACCCAAGAACCAATGCACTCGGAGTTTAAACACTTCATAGCTCAAACAGGCCTCCAGGCCTCACCGCCACCTTAACCAATGAGATGAATGAACAGCACCACCAAGGGCCCGTTATCTACCCAGGAGAGGGTAGAGGAATAGCATGATGTTGACTAATATAGCTGCCTAGGCCTAGGGCTTAGCTCTTGACCACCGGGTTCAGGTGAGACACCTGGTGCTAGGAACCCGCCACCCGACCACCAGCCAGGGCACCCAGCATCATCCACAGCTAACTAACCCTTCCAGCTAGCAACACAGCTCCACATCCGAGGCATTTACTGCAAACAGAAAGCAAAACCGATGCGTTTGTAAGAGACGTGACATTGCATGTCATAACTACCAGTCACGTTAAACACGACACCCATGTCGAGCTAACGCATGATTAACCACTGCTAGGCTGGATACAGGACTGGTCAGCTAGGGTGAGCTGGTAGTACACGGCTAGCCTGCTAACCAGCTAGCCCCCCCCTGACTGAACACATCCAGCTAGTCTAGCTATGCTAACCAGCTAGCACCCCCCTGACTGAACACATCCAGCTAGTCTAGCTATGCTAACCAGCTAGCACCCCCCTGACTGAACACATCCAGCTAGTCCAGCTATGCTAACCAGCTAGCCCCCCCCTGACTGAACACATCCAGCTAACCAGCTAGCCCCCCCTGACTGAACACATCCAGCTAGTCTAGCTATGCTAACCAGCTAGCCCCCCCCTGACTGAACACATCCAGCTAGTCTAGCTATGCTAACCAGCTAGCACCCCCCTGACTGAACACATCCAGCTAGTCTAGCTATGCTAACCAGCTAGCCCCCCCTGACTGAACACATCCAGCTAGTCTAGCTATGCTAACCAGCTAGCCCCCCCTGACTGAACACATCCAGCTAGTCTAGCTATGCTAACCAGCTAGCACCCCCCTGACTGAACACACTCAGCTAACCAGCTAGCCCCCCCCTGACTGAACACATCCAGCTAGTCCAGCTATGCTAACCAGCTAGCCCCCCCCTGACTGAACACATCCAGCTAACCAGCTAGCACCCCCCTGACTGAACACATCCAGCTAACCAGCTAGCCCCCCCTGACTGTAGCTAGTCCAGCTATGCTAACGTGAGTATTTAGCTAGCATCAACTTGTTAGCACTCACAGTCACGATAGGAAATCTATCTTAAGGTCATTCTCTTAAACAGCCACGGGAACAACGAAGAGCAACATTGCGTGACTGTTCAGCTCAACACCACACTGCTAGCTGACTGTTCAGCTCAACACCACACTGCTAGCTGACTGTTCAGCTCAACACCACACTGCTAGCTCTGTTCAGCTCAACACCACACTGCTAGCTGACTATCCAGCTCAACACCACACTGCTAGCTGACTATCCAGCTCAACACCACACTGCTAGCTCTGTTCAGCTCAACACCACACTGCTAGCTCTGTTCAGCTCAACACCACACTGCTAGCTGACTATCCAGCTCAACACCACACTGCTAGCTGACTTCAGCTCAACACCACACTGCTAGCTGACTGTTCAGCTCAACACCACACTGCTAGCTCTGTTCAGCTCAACACCACACTGCTAGCTCTGTTCAGCTCAACACCACACTGCTAGCTCTGTTCAGCTCAACACCACACTGCTAGCTGACTATCCAGCTCAACACCACACTGCTAGCTGTCAAACCCGATGGTTTAGTTCACCAGATGATTCATAAATACCGTTACTATGAGATCTATCTGTAGCTAGCGGATGTCCAGCCAGCCCAAACCCAAACCCACTGAGCCTAACTTACCAGGTCAAATCCAACAGGAACCGAGAGCAAAAAGAATGAATTCGTATTTAACTTTACTTCTTTAACGGACGTCGTCTCGGCGATCAATTTTAACTAAACGACGACGAGAGCAAAGCTGGCCGAGGAGGATCAATGTAGTTCCTGGTTGTTGGATGTCGGTTGGGTTGCTGAGCGGCTCGAGCTCACAGATACACACCCACAGCTCGAGCTGTCCTGGCCCCGCCTTCACGGGAATCAGGGGAATCGACTCTTTGAAGGGAGCCGGATCTCACGGATCGGTTCCTTTCCGACAGCCGTTCAAAAGAAGTTCGTTCGTTTTTTATTTTCTTTTTAGATTGCGGGAGTTATGGTGCGTTCGTTTATAACTGGGAGGTGGCAAATTGCGACTTGCTACTAGGAATGATTAAATAAAACACTGCATGAACTCGCACTTCCTCGTCGCAAATTCGGATATGTTTCTCAGCCCCCAGTTGCCGACTGACGTCAATATCATATCATATCATCATCATATCATTCGCTATAGCTCGAATGCACACAGGTCGGAGGTGGGTTTTTTCTCACTTGCGACTTGCCACCTCCGACCACAAACGAACGCACCATTACTAGTCTACCTGCGAATTAATCAGTATGGTAGAGTAACATTTGGCTCAGATTCAAACTTCGCAGCAATATAATTACATTTTGTATGTATGGACTTGTGCTAGAGGTTTAGCAGCATATTAAATTAGGCTACGGTACTTGTATTGCCAGATCTAGTCTTGCATAGGCCTAAGCATAGGTTGTCTCTTTTCTCGTTTATGTTTTAGTTGTAGAAATGTAGAACTGTAGAAACGGCAGACGTCAATGATCTGCATTGTAAACACACAAGGTAAACACAGCCAGGGAAATGTGGGCATAACCATAAAAAGAACGGCTCTCTCAAGTATGACTCGGTTCCCTTCATTCGTATTGAAAGAGCCGTTCCAAAGAATCGGATCGTTCGCGAACGTCACATCACTGAACACTCAACAACTTCCTCCTCAAACCAATGAAGATCAGCTGTAATACAATCCAATATTGTTTTTGGCAGACGAATGTAGCAAGCTATGGTGTGTGTGTTTATTAATAGTCTACTCGGTCCAAATTTTCAGCAACACATCTATCTTACTCATAATCAAACCCCCACACCTGCCAAACTACAAAACCTACATTGGTTTAAATGATGACACGCCTGTATGGGACTGTATTATGTTTAGGTTCTATTCTGTTCAGGTGTAATGTCAGGTGTCACATATTGCAAAAATTGTATACAACATATTGTTAGTTATGCATTAGTATGTATTACATGTGCCAAGCACAGTAGGCTAAATTGAGGTAAACAGTGTGTGCGCCCCCTACTGGGAGAACTATACCTAGCTCCATGTTGTTGCTGTATGAACCCATGCATGGTGACCTGCTTCAGACCCAGGACTTCACAACACACATCTCGAACATTCGCTGAGAGTAGAGGCACAAGGCGCCACCTAGCGACAGTCTGCCATAATGAGACCTGTAGACTAAAATGGACTGCTATCGTTGTCAGTAAAGTACATTTAAATATTTTGAGAGAGAGAGAGAGCATGTAAACAATCAAAGTAAACTTGTTTTAGTGTTTATTGCTGTGTTTGTTGGTTTACACTCAGGAATGTTTTCATAATGTGTTTGGTGGGTCACACCAACCACAATGTTTGTTATCGAAAGAATATTTAAATAGCAAAACAACAACTCAGTAATACAATGAATAGATTTTCCTATATGAATTCATTCTCACTAACATAGACTATTGGTCTATTTACAGAAGGTTTATTTATATATTTATATATATGATATAAAACAAGAAAAATGCACATCCTTTGAAAGAAAAAATGTGTATTGAGCTTTCTGTTTGGTGGAAAAGAAATGCAACTGTCATATCAACGTGTATCAACAATTTAAATCACACTTGACTTTCAAAAAGTATATATCTCATTAAGATGCTTTAAGATCAATCTCTTTACAATGTTTGCAGGGCATGCCATTTATAATGTATAGTTCAACGTAGCCTATTTAAAGAGAAATATTGAGATATTGCCATTTATTTTCTCCATGTGAAGTGTAAGTTAATTTTCTTCAGCCCTTAAATTAACAAAATAGTTCAGTGAAGTCCATAAATCTCAGTGGTGTAGTGGAGGGTAGGCCTATAGAGAGGTATACGGAGTATACCCACTTCTTTATCCATGGATCCACAGTATAGCCACTTCTTTAAATGTCACTAATGTAAAAACTGTAACATTTCTGCTACAGTATACCGACTTTATTTGTCCTAGTATACCCACTTCTTTACTCACCATTACATCCCTGATAAATCTTGTAGATATAAGTGAAACAGAATAGATTTGATACAGCACTGTGACAAAGGACATGTTGACACCATAGCTTGACACCAGCTGCAGAAATGACAAGTCGGACCAGACGTCCATAGGCTGGTAGATCATTTGTGTATCATGTTTCTATAACTTACGACTCATGTACTTGCATGTAGGAATGGCACGAGATACTGTAAATGACTATCCTCTACATACCGGGTGAAACTGAGTCCTCGTGAGTTCCGAGTAGGAAGCGAGTTGTTGGTTAAACTCACTCCCCCAGTAGAAATACTAAAAGATTGATGAAGAGCTAGATTTTCATCAGCATGTTTGTCCCATGGGAGACGCTGGTTCGAATCCCACCCTGGGCATGCCAAAACGCATGGGTTACATGTACATGTGCTACATGCGTTCATAGCCTTTCTTTTACACTATCCCTCTTTGAATGTAGCCTACTGCAATTTACAATGAATGGTAAACATTTGCGTGGTCTTATCAATATCAAATAACCAAACAAAGTTTTGACTACATTATAACCCCTTGTCACTTTCACTGCACACAAATAAGATACTGTACAGTATGTTGCACGTCTGTTGAACACACAGAAACAGCGGTGGATCTCCCCAATCAATGGTACAATTATAACAACAATCATGTGACTCCTTGATGTTACTCTGATATACTGAACCTCAGCCTCAGAAAAAAACATGTGATTTTACTGTCTAAAAACACCACAGGACAGATTTATCAAGATCTTTCTCACAACATTTCCACTAAGAGCTCTTTACACAGGTAAACAACAGCCTTGGATGGAGGCATTGGAGAAATATGACCATTATTACAGTTGAAAAGGACTTAAGTGAGTTACAGTTACTTGCCTGATGGCCAACTAGAGGGGCACCAGTGAACTAGACTTGATCTTGTATGTGTGTTTGATAAATCTCACTCTGGGAGAGGAAGTACTGGAGATTATGTCTAGTACTTCTCAAGAATCAGTCCTGTTTGTTGAAGTTGTTTTAACATTTCACTTGAACCTCTTGTGCCTGTTATCCATGTTTTAGGCTTCGTACACCCTGAGGAGAAAGAATAAAACACCAATGATTATAATTGCTGTTACATTCCTGTATCAACCACGACTGGCATTTATATCAATATTTGTATTTCAATGTATTTCAATTAGGGCTGCACGATTATGACAAAAGATAATAATTGCGATTATTTGCTTCAAAATGGTAATTGCGATTAATAATTGCGATTAATATTTCAAAGTAATAGCTTTAGCTCTGCAGTTTGCATATGACCTGCTGGGCTTGAGCGACATCATCTTTTTCGTAACCAAAATGCTCCCAAATCACGGACGTTGATCCCTTTCTTGCTACTAACTCACTGACCTCGTTTTCGCTAATTTTTTCACTACTCACGGCTGCAGGTACTCTTGTGACACTTGTCTTGACCTACTGCTATCTGTCTTCTCAGTGAAATTGCTGCGCACAGCGCACTCAGCGGGAACGCATGTGATTGGTCAGACAGCATAAGCACCTGTGATTCGTCCGTGTAGTCCTAGCACACTCAATTCAAAGCAAAATTATTAATCACATTAATTGCGGCCTTTTGCGATTAGTTAATCGCGGAGGTCATAATCACGATTTCGATTAATTCACGATTAATTGTGCAGCCCTAATTTCAATCCACACTGTAGAGCTGCAAAACTGTAACTAACATTTCTCCAACTTTCTCTGGTCTCTGGGTCGATCCCAGCTCCTTGAGCAAGAAACTGACCTCCAGAATCGCTAACATGTGACATGGTGGCATAGTACCTAGTACTGTGGCCTCACAGCAAGAAAGTCACCTGGTATTTCTGTGCAGAGTCTGCATGTTCTCCCCATATTCTCAAGGGTTTCCTCCCAAAATAACCCAGTACAAAAAACATGCAGAAGTACAGATGCTTTTCAGTCTGGTCCCTAACCAAGACCTGGCCTGAGCACTTGGACTTAGTCCCCGGGCGGCATGAACGAGGGCTGCCCACTGCTCCTGGCTGCCCCTGGAGGAGGACAGCTTAGATGGTAGAAATTCCGGGAACAATTTCCATCAGTGACCCCCGAAATTGCATGTGTGTGTGCTGTGTGCCATGTCACTACTCACTGTGTGTGTCACTGTGTGGCCAAATAAAGACCCCCCCCCCTCAGGTACTGTAATTTAACTCCATGCTGGGTGGGACACAGAGCTCTCCAGTACCACTCACCTGTGCTTGTCCTTCCAGATCCTGAACCACAGAGCCCTCCAGTACCACTCACCTGTGCTTGTCCTTCCAGATCCTGAACCATTTCACAAGATTCACAGAGCTCTCCAGTACCACTCACCTGTGCTTGTCCTTCCAGATCCTGAACCATTTCACAAGATTCTTGGTACTCTGCAGCTTAGGATGCAGACAGTATTCCTGACCTTTGAACCGTGCTACATTCTCCATGGTAACACTGGCAAAACAAATGCACAGAGAGAGAGAGAGAGAGAAAGAGAGAGATAGAGAAAGAGAGAGATAGATAGATAGAGAGAGAGAGAGAGAGAGAGAGAATGAGTGAGTCAGCAAAAATAAGTTAGCAAAAACTATACCCATAGCTACAAATCAGCTTGGTTTGTTAGTCCTGGTCTTTTGGCATTATTACAATATTGAAAGCGTGGAATAGAGGCAATAAATAAGAGAAATTTAACACTTAATATTGTGTTACAGTAGGTCTAGTGTAGACCAGTATTTAGTTTGCATTCGATAACATAATTCATGATTTGAATAAATAACTTTATTACCTCTCTCTCTGACACTAATAAACTCTACACAGCACTTTATACACTGAAGGAATGTGTCATATTGAGAGTCAATGTCATGCTTTATATGGTCTCATCAGACCATAGAATCTTGGACGGTCTCCCACATGCCTACAGGCAAACTCTTGCCAAGATTTTGTGTGAGTCGTTTTCACCAAAGGCTTTCGTCTTGCCACACTCCCATAAAGGACAGATTTGTGAAGTATCTGGGTTAGCTAGGCAGAGTTGCCTCTTGGTGGCCTCTCTGACTATGTTACTTGACTTTTAACTGTGCTCCTGAGGATCTGTTCTTTAATAAATGTTTGTGTATCTTTCCCTTCTCTGGTACTTATCAAGAACCTTGTCCCTTATCTGTTTGCAATGTTCCTTAGTCTTTGTGGTGTAGTCTTGGTTTGGGAGTACACTAACCAACTGTGGGATCACCGAAGGACAGGTATTGTCCAAGAGCTTATTTCGGTGTGTTGAGGTTAGGTATCCAGGCCTGATAGGTTAGGCCTTATGAGGTTAGGTATCCAGGCCTGATAGGTTAGGCCTTATGAGGTTAGGTATCCAGGCCTGATAGGTTAGGCCTTATGAGGTTAGGTATCCAGGCCTGATAGGTTAGGCCTTATGAGGTTAGGTATCCAGGCCTGATAGGTTAGGCCTTATGAGGTTAGGTATCCAGGCCTGATCACACCAGAGGAAAGGAGGCTGTCCAGGGGACATGGACAACCAATAAAAAGTTGCCAAATTTAAAATACAAAACATCTGATGGGCGAACAGCTGATGGGTAAAATAATCATCCAGCAGACATTTTTGACTTCTAAAGCTTTGGACCCCGAGAAGATGATGTTATGATGAACCAAACCATGTACAAACCCCATACAGGCATACTGTATTGTCCAAAGCCCATATTTTGAGTTGTGTATCATGAATTTCAAATTGTTTTACATTTACAGGCTGCATCTGTTTGTTGGTTTTTGTTGTTGTTGCTGCATATGTCACAATGCCAGTCTTTCCTAACAACCGACAACACATCCACATGAGATTTGACTTTGACAAATCAGATCAAATCACTTTCTTATGGGTGCTTTTGCGTCTTGATTATTGACCTGTGGAGCCAGCAGAGTTGCCGTGGGAAGCCTAATCTGGTTAGCTCCTTCCTAGTGGTCAGTTGGAACGGGGAGGGTGTGTGGGTGGGGTGGAGGTTGCCCCTCAGAATGCTAAACTCCGAGCCGTGAGCCAATGGCGGTGGCAACAAAAGAAAGAAGGGGGCTCTGTTTCCTGAACATGCTGGGTCTCATTTTTCACAGAGGGGACAGCAGCCGGTGGCCATCTCATGCCAATGGGCCAGCTTTAAATGTTTGTGTTTAATAGCTACTGAAGCTTAATGCTGGTGCTATGTTCATGACATGATAGTACCAGAACTCTGGCAGTTCACTATTATTTGGCATTTCAAAAAGACACCAAAATTCTGATACTACTGGATTCAATGGTCTCCATTAGCAACACATGTATGTGCAATACCTCAGCTGACCAGTAGGGGGGGGAGCAGAGTATATAATCTGTTTTGGAGTGAATCACTTACACCTAAACATGCCTCATAGGCTCTGTGACATAACTCATGCATCTATTTGACAATGGGATCTTTTGAGGTAGCAGTAATTGACTAATTCAAGTCCATTCTGACGCCACTGAAAGAATGAGTCAAGCCATTGGCTCGTATCTGAAGAGGGAAAGTCCATATTAGATACCCAGACCCCTCAGTCCAACAATAGCAGTCTGTGCTCTGGCCCAGATTAGCAAGTAAGGCTTGGAAGCCATGGATCACAGATGGGGAGGCAGGAGAAAGTGGATAGCTAATTTAGGCATCAGCATTTTAGCATTTTACTGTCAAAGCTAATCAGAGAATATTTAGACTCTAAAAACAAAAGGGTGCTAGCCTATATAGATGAACCCTCTCAAAAGAGGTTCTATACAGAACCCCAGTGTTCTAAATAGAATCATTTTCAGTTTATGGTGCTATTTGGAACCATGCAGTGTTCTTTCTGACTTGGAAAGGGTTCTAGAACCTTACAGAAACTTACTGAAAATGGTTCTACAGTATATGGAACCTGAACATGGTTCTATATGGAACCTTTCTCAAAAGTATTGGTACAAACGGTTCTATAGAGCACCCTTTTGTTGTTAGAGGGATATCATGGTGAGAACAGTATTCTGCTATTTCAACTCCTCACAATGTCTCATATGAGCCTGAACTATTCGTATTCATACTCAACTTTATGTCCTAAGAATAACTAAATTGAGAGACAGTTGGGAAATGGGAGGGAGAGAGAGAAGAGAGAGAGAGAGAGGGGGGGGGGGTGTTAAAACTCACAATATCATCTTCTCCTGACAGAATGGGTGTTTGGGTTTGATCTCCAGTTTTTGCACATCCTTGTAGCGGATCTTTGGCCCTTTCCTTGTGCACCTGCACTTGTATGCTGAAGAGAAAAGACACAAACAGCTGGTCGTTATAAAAGGCAGAAGCTTATAAGTTGCAGGAGAGAGAGAGCCATAAAGGTTCTTTCATCTCAGTGATGTCGTTATGATGTGGGTTTCAAAGTAGGTCTCCAAAATACATGTCCGTATTGAACCATGACCATGTCTGATCTCAGGTGGTTCAAGTGTGGATATGAGCATATCATGCACCTGTCCAGTCACATTTACTGCCATTGTAACTCATTGATTCATAAACCATCATTGGGACATTATACGCACACATGTGACCTAAATCTGGAAGGCGTCCTCATACTGTATATTACTGCATTTCCCAATTCTTCCTCTACCCTGGCCACTAAATCTCCCAGGAGCCCGGAGAGCGAACACGGACCCGTCACAGGCTACAGAACAAAGAACACCAGGTAGCCTGATTTCTACTAATGAACTTTGCTGAGTTAAATGTTAACCAACTAAATGAAGGTGAATTTTGTATTTTGAGTGGTAACGAACTAGGCTAAAGTAAAGCACATTTAACTAAATACAAAACATAAAGAGTGCCTAATATGTGCATAATACTTTAAGAAAAATAAATTACCCTAAAGTCTCTATAATTCATGGCATCAAGATAGAACAGACGAAGGTTCAATATAAGGAACATTTACAATACATAGGCTATATTATTTGCATTAAAAAAACATAAACAAATACTACAACTGCTACTACTACTACTACTACTACTACTACTACTACTAATAATAATAATAATAATAATAATAATAATAATAATAATAATAATAATAATATAATAATAATGTTTACCTTCTGCGTGGAGAGAATATAAGGCAATAACTAACAAAAGTAACGCTGCTGTACACCGACGCATGTCTGCTGTTGGGAACCTTTAAATCCGACCTCCCAGCTGGTTTGTCCGTTGAGAAATTCGGTGAAACAACAGTATCCTCTTCTGCGCGTTTCACTTCAAAGATGAGCGACAGATATTCGGCAGATAGTTTCTTTTCCTTCGAATATTTCGAGCTCTCACAAACTACGCGACTGCTTCAGCGCTTTCCAACCGAACCCGAGTCGCACTTGTTCGCGCTGCGCTCCTGAACCATCTCCTCATGTTATTGAACCCGAGCTTTTAAAAAGCAGCCCCGCTCCCGGCTCATTAATATGCACCACCAGCAACGAATCACCCCCGGCCTGCAAGGGACACATGAGAAGGAGGGACGGGAATGGAAAAACACATGAACACAACACACGATGGAGTTTGCTTATAGTAGACTGACGCAGGTTGTGTGACTGGGTTCAGGACGGTCATCTCAAGCTCTGGTATCATTAACTTGATTGTCATGGCAGACTTCGGAAGCAATGTTGCTGTAAATCACACGGCATCCTAGTTTATTTTTGTGAATGTGAAGCATCGTCAGTATCAATGGCAGAAAGGGAACTATTTGTAATCAAGGATTAAAATATTCAATTATCTTTATTTGTCATAGGCCCGTGTACAAGTACGGGTACCATATTGACCTAAAATGAAATAGTCTACTTTGCATTGAATTGTATGTGCCGTATGATATATATTCAGGCCAAAACAAGTTGCACATGTAACTTTTTGTCTTCTGTATTGTCGAAGACTCATTCAATTTTATTCTTGTTCATAATGAACCACATGCCATCTCCATTGTGTATTCTTAAATAGGCCTAACATAAATAACACAAAAAACAAAATACTTCTCACATTTAGATTGCAATAACATGTACATATTTGTCATTTCGATTGTAATAACATGTACAGTACATATTTGTCTCACAATCCAAACAGACCAAACAGGACTAAATGTGTGCATAGTTTGACGGATGGTTTCAACCAGGCGGAGGTAAGCCTTGTAAAGAGATAGCCCTGAGAAGAGCCCCGCCCCTTCCTGTTGGTGACTTCACAATCACGGGATCAAACAGTGTTCATCAGCCTGTACCAGTCTCCCTGGCCTGAACTTCCAGCCAATCCTCTCCTGGCTGTCATCACTCAAACCCGTGGCCATGAAACGTCTCTCTGCTGCCCCTTGGAAGCCGAAAGCAGAGCAGAGCGGCCGGTGAGCAGATTAAACGTGACGCAAACACCTTGCATCAGCCCTGGGACGCTAGGTAACATCTGGCCTGTCTGGCCCATTGACCAGCAGACTGATACGGTATTGATGAGACCCATTCCACATCACTTCCAATCAGTTGCATGCCATGTTGACGCTCAGGATGTTCATGCGTTTTTCAAGATGGAAGCCAGAGTAGCCTCTCCATGCCCTTTGATTCAAGAGAGACGTTTTGGTATTTCATGCTATTTCTGCCATGAAGTTCAAACTTGAAACTGGAATAGCTAGAAAGACACCAATCTCTTCTTTGTCCCTTAACATCAGAGGGAAAAAACAATATCCAGAAATTATCCACATAGAGTGAAGTACAGTTTACAACATCTAACAGTATCTAGGACATGACCATTGGACCATGTCCTGTCCATCTCAAGATGGAGCAATTTGGCCTATTCTCGGTCTAACACTGTACGCAGATCTGAGATGGATGTGAGCAGACACGCACACGCACACACGCACGCACACGCGCACACACACACACACACAATGTTCCATCAGACTCTATCCTCTGTCCCTGAAAACCAAACAGAAGAGACACCCCTCATCTGTTGTAAGAGAACTGGCCCCAGGCTATTTTGCAGCACTAGGCTTGCTGGCTTGGGATGTTGGGAGAGAAGATTTGATAGGACTGGAGGATTCTGGGTCATGTAGTTCCAATGAGGGCAGTAATTAATTAAATCTACAGTCCCTCAGGGTACCAGACCTGCCTTTTGACCACACAACTAAAAGCTCAATTGATCACTGCCTCAATGACTTGCCTTGTGGGCAAGCAGGTAGATAGTAGGTAAAATTTGCCTCATATCCCGATCAGTGGTGTTTGACCTTCCAGACATTTTGAAGGTCACCCCATTAGCTCAGACAGGTATTCATGTCACCATACTATATGGGTCACTGGTGATGATATTTATACCAACTATCTCTGAGAGATAGATATCTCAGGAGGCTACCGGTTTGATACCAGCTCCCTGCATTGTGCCAAAGTGTCCTTGAGCAAGACACTGATCCCCAAAATTGCTCATGTGTGGCACGGTGGCGTAGTACCTGGTACTGTCACCTCACAGCAAGGTCTTTCGGCCTTTTTGTGCAGAGTTTGCATGTTCTCCCCGTGTTCGTAAGGGTTGCCTCCCAAGAACCCAATACGTAAAACACACAGAAGAACAGATGCTCGTCAGTCCGGTCCCTGACCAGGACCTGGACTGAGCACTTGGACTTGGTCCCCGGGCGCCATGAACGATGGCTGCCCACTGCTCCTGGCTGCCCCTGGAGGAGGATGGCTTGGATGGGAGAAATACAACACAATTTCCACCGGCGACCCCTGAAATTGCATGTGTGTGTGCTGTGTGCCATGTCGCCGCTCACTGTGTGTCACTGTGTGGCCGAATAGGGACTTGTGACTGCAAGTGTGCTCTACCTCTCTCTAGCACTGTGACTGCTAGTGTGCTCTATCTGCTAGTGTGCTCTATCTCTCTCTAGCACTGTGACTGCTAGTGTGCTCTATCTGCTAGTGTGCTCTATCTCTCTCTAGCACTGTGACTGCTAGTGTGCTCTACCTCTCTCTAGCACTGTGCCTGGGAGTGTGCTCTACCTGCTAGTGTGCTCTATCTGCTAGTGTGCTCTACCTCTCTCTATCTCTAGCACTGTGACTGGTAGTGTGCTCTATCTCTCTCTAGCACTGTGCCTGGGAGTGTGCTCTACCTCTCTCTAGCACTGTGCCTGGGAGTGTGCTCTACCTGCTAGTGTGCTCTATCTGCTAGTGTGCTCTACCTCTCTCTATCTCTAGCACTGTGACTGGTAGTGTGCTCTATCTCTCTCTAGCACTGTGACTGGTAGTGTGCTCTATCTCTCTCTAGCACTGTGACTGCTAGTGTGCTCTATCTGCTAGTGTGCTCTATCTGCTAGTGTGCTCTACCTCTCTCTAGCACTGTGACTGGTGGAATCACTCATTCTTACTGAAGGCTTTACTGACGATCCCTGGGCTGTACAGTCGGTTCACTTACTCAAATGTATTGTACGTAAGTCACTTTGCATAAAATGCTAAATGACTTAAATGTAAATGTAAATATCAGCCTTCCAACCCAAAGCCACATATTTGCTCAGGTCTTTTAAAAGATGGTTATGCAACAGCATTTTTGCTATGATGTGTTGCATTTACTTTACTGGAAAAAAAAGTGAGGAAACCTGTTGCCTTAGGAAGATTAAGTAAAGGAACTAATTTTTGAGAATAACTTTCACAGGAATACAGATAACTAAGTTCAGGGAACTTTAAAAAAAGAAAAAAAAAGAAGTAATGTCATGCATCGCATTTGACAGTTCTCCACAGTTCAGAGACGTACATATACACTCCAGGGACGTCATCTGTGATGGTGTCACATATGAACTCACCATGACCACCATTATGATCCCTGAGGAGATATGAGTGAAATCAATAGTTAGCCACATCACTGTTGACATTGGCAGGTAAATTAAACCATTTAACGCACCCATCCTTCCCTATCCCCTCCTCTCTAATTGTCCTGGGCCTGAGGTACTGTGTGTGTGTGTGTGTGTGTGTATGTGTGTGTGTGTGTGTGTGTGTGTGTGTGTGTGTGTGCGTGTATGTGCGTGTATGTGTGTGTGTGTGTGTGTGTGTGTGTGCGTGTGCGTGTGAGCTGTGGATCATCCTGTCAGGGGCATCTAGGGAGAAGGCCGGGAGAGGGCCGCTGGGTTTTTTCCCAACATTCTAGGGATGTTTCTCTGGCATCAGCAGGGCCAGCAGGGTTTAGTTCTCTGGCATCAGCAGGGCCAGCAGGGTTTAGTTCTCTGGCATCAGCAGGGCCAGCAGGGTTTAGTTCTCTGGCATCAGCAGGGCCAGCAGGGTTCAGGGTCCCCCTTGGGCCAGCAGGGCCAGCAGGGTTCAGGGACCCCTTGGGGCCATGGTGCCCTGTGAGAAACCTTTTGCACATAAGGGGATGTATGCGTGTGTGTGTGTACAGTTGTACGTTGGGCCAACGAGGCTGTCAGTAGACCAACATTAGTTGTGGCTATCACATACAGTACATTATATTTGGGAATATATATATATATATATATATATATATATATATATATATATATATATATATATATAACTAGGCCTTTTTATTCCAGCTATCAACTGTTCTCTGTTGTCTCATGTGGGTGTTTGGGGACCGGTTTCACCTTGGAAACAAATGCAGGTGTACAGCTGTACTGAACACGCACAGTACAGTATTTACCATTTGAGACAGTTGTGCAAAAGTGAACTGCTGACCAAATTGAATCACAAACAAATGGTCAATAGTTAGGCGATGCATAGCATGTTCCATTAGCCCAACAGATCCATGTCTGGTGAAATGTAAGCCTAAGAAGAAAGAATATCTGCACACTGGATTATAGTTCCCAATACTTTATTTAAGATGAACAATGTTTCAAACACACAGGGGTTTCTTCAGGCAAAATGTAAGCCTTCCACATAATACTGTGGAAAACATACATATTTCAGCACTTGTGGCACTGAAAACTAAGTCCTGGAATAAACATCAGTATTATGGGTTTCAGATAAGACTCCAACATATCAAAATATATATGTATCACCCACCATATTGTCCCACAGCCAGTGGTTTTATGATTTACTTACTGCTTAGATTTAAAAAGGGCAGTCAGTGTAGCCTGACTTGTATTTTGGCTGCCAATGTTTAATTCTGAACTTGTTACGTGTTGATGGCAATCTGATCTGAGAGAGAGAGACAGAGAGAGGACAACAAAGCACATCATATAATTTTTTAACCAAATGCCCCCACATGTCACTTGACACAAACAGAAGGGCCATTAGCTTGTATCCCAGAGAGCTGTGTTGATCCGATGCTCTCTCACCAGACCAGAGACTCATGTCCCTCTCACTCACTCTCTTTCTCCCTTCGCCTGTCTCTGATATTAATATCAGTGGGTTAATATGTGATGAGCACTGAGGACACTCAGATGATGTTATGTAATTATACTGTAGCATTAGTGCAATGGAAACATCCCATTTGAGTCAGAGGATTTGTACTATTTTGAGTTGTTTTAACAGAAGCAGGTTTGGAGTTTCTGTTACATAAGGGCACAGCTAAAAAATGACTATTTTTTAGTGGGTTATGCTGGAGTAAATCTGAATGCATTACAAGCAATATTTTTTAACAGAGTTGTAACTGTTATATACAGTACAGATGTTGTTATATATATATATATATATATATATATATATATATATATATACAGATGCTGTAACTGTTAGGATAAATTATATCAGGTTCCAGGTTTGGTCTGAAGACCTGATGAACCCTGGTCTAAATCCATGCTGTTCCCCCCAAAATATACTAAATATACTAAATATACTAAATATACTAAATATACTAGGCTGTCACCAGCCCCAGATGAGTCAGATGATAATAGCCTGGAACAAGAGGCTTCTCTGTGATCTGCATACGGGAAGGTGAAGAATACTTCTCTGAATTTTCACATAGGGAAGCTGGCCTTACCCGGAAGGCCTGGCCCAGTTGGATCACAAATACTATGTAGCAATACCATCTGGCTAGGCAATTTACGGTAATTCTGGCGATAATAATATGTTCCAGGACTACAGGAACATTCCAGAATTGCACAATATTCCAGAACATTCTGTAGGAGATCATGAAGAGCCTTTCTATTAAATGTTTATGTTAGGGTTTGTCCTTACCTCGTTGGCAATTTGGACTTCCTTATGACGTCTCACAAAACTACAAGATCATTCCAGAATTGTGAAATAAATGCATTCACTCCATTGATCTCCATTGACCTGCAGTGTCAGCAAGTCAGTGATTCCAACTGTGAAAGGACAAAAACATTTCAGTTCTCTTATTCATCAAACCATACTCAGATGCTGAATGTGGAAGGGGAATCAGAGGTGACCTGTGGGCTTGAGGGGAGACAGGTTGATGTGAACTAACAGACGGGAGTGATGTAATCCTCTTGACATGCTACAAACCCCTCAACATGCTCTCCAGACCGCCATCCTGCTGCCCGCTCATCAGAAGAGAAAACCAGAAACGTGCTGCAAAGACCACGCATGGAAACAAGCGCTGGGAACAAACCAGCACTGGCCAATCAGGAGAGATGCCTGTTTTCCCATCAGAAACGGAGCACTGAGAGCTGGAGAGTGGCCCGGCGTAATCCACCGTGCATGTGTCATGAGATTAGAGCGTGGCTTGTGGGAGAATTATCCGCTACAGATTTTATCTGTCAGTCTGTCAGCGAGGCCGAAGCCAAGAACATGGTTCACTTTCATGTTTCTGTGTCAACAAACAACTGTTGGAAAGACCGGTTAATAGCAGCACATCCACAATCAATCACTTTTTAGGCCCATCTACACAGAGCTCATGATCTCATTCTCATAACAAACTCTCACTATCTTGCCAGTGTGTCTGGACCGATCTCGTTCTCTACATGAGTTGAGCCTGGCTGAGCTGCTTCACTGACCTGGTGTCCCTTCCATTGTTGGTGAGACCATGCAGGGAGATTTAAACTGTATTCATCTATGGGTGGAACTATCATTCAATGAGACCCAGATGTGTTGTCTCTGTGTGTATACTGGCACTGAGTGTGTTTGACATGACTCGTCGTCGCTGATTGACTCTGAGATGATGGGGGTAATAATCACCTCTCCAGGGTGAACACCAGTCATGAGAGCAGCTGTGTCAATGCAGCTAACGAGTGTGTTTACCAGTGTACACAGTAGCATAGCCTGCCTTGTTGAATGAAAAAAAGAGAGAAAAAAACGGGCAATGCGCAGTGTGGACATTGGATGAGATCTCGGCTTATCCTGGGATCAATTTCAACTTTAGTTTGTGAGACTGGGACTGATGCTAAGATACAGGTGAAGATGGAACAAAAACCTGTTTAAATTCATGTGTATTTAACTTAAGGCAACCTGTGTCAATGCTGAACACTGAGTGACAACATAAGTATAATAGGTTGAGATGTTTTGCAGTGCAATGCCGTGCCTGTCACTCATGGACATGCTTAAAACATTACTTAAAGCTGTTTCACGTCTTCTGTGGTCTTAAAAGATGAATGGTGGTGCTTTCAGACACTTACTGTTTTGTAAAAACAGGGTGTAAAATGCCATCTCTTCAACATCCTCACCTAACAGAAAGAATAACACTCTCAGCTGTGATTCCCACCACATTTCATCCTACTGTACCTACCTACCTATCTACCTACCTACCTACCTACCTACCTATCTACCTATCTACTACCTACCTACCTATCTACTACCTACCTATCTACCTATCTACCTACCTACCTATCTACTACCTACCTATCTACCTACCTATCTACCTACCTACCTACCTACCTATCTACTACCTACCTACCTACCTACCTACCTATCTACTACCTACCTACCTACCTACCTACCTACCTACCCACCCATCTACTACCTACCTAACTACCTACCTGACTACCTACCTTACAACCTACTACCTACCTACCTATCTACTTTCTACCTACTACCCACCCACCTACCTACCTACTACCCACCCACCCACCAACCTACCTACCTACCTACCTACCTACCTACCCACCTACCTACCTACCTACCTACCTACCCACCTACGCACAAACCTACCTATCTACTACCTACCTAACTACCTACCTGACTACCTACCTTACAACCTACCTATCTACTTTCTACCTACTACCCACCCACCTACCTACCTACTACCCACCCACCCACCAACCTACTTCCCTACCTAACTACCTACCTATCTACTACCTACCTACTACCCACCCACCTGCCTACCTACCCACCTATCTACCCACTACCTACCTTACTACCTACTACATACCTACCTACCCACCTATCTACCCACCCACCTACATACCTACCCTACCTACCTACCAATCGACCTAACTACCTACTACCCACCCACCTACCTACCCAGCTACCCACCTACCTACCTACCCAGCTACCCACCTACCTACCGAACTACCTACTACCTACCAACCCACCTACCCACCTACTACCCACTGTATCTACCTACCTACCTACCCAAGGGCGTAGGTTTGCGTATGGATGGTCGGGACATGTCCCTACCAACATTTTGGGAGGCCCAAATTGTCCCTACCAACTTTTAAGCAACCTTGTTCGCATTATCTTTGGAGTGCAGTTATATTAGATCATTTAGATGGCCTTCCCATAGTTTGGAAGGACAGAATTGGTTCAATTGTGGCATCAGTTGTGATTCTGACAGCCGTTTAGGTACATCCACCACAATGTCGCCTCCCCCTTCGAAGAGGATGAGGGATATCATGTCCATAAAGTTTTCCAATCAACGGAGGCTCAGTTGTCACTAAAATCAGCTATTCCAATAGTCACGGAGACTCCACCGCAGTAGGACTCAATTGGTAGGCACTGGCAATAATCCCCACGAGGAAAACGGTCAGCTAAGAACAATCGGCGGTCCAGTAAGATCCAGGAAGCTCCGGAAGTCCGCGTTCCGTGCTCCCCGGTCTCCTCCCGTCAATGATCTTCTCCTTTTTGTTTGAATTCGCGGGTCCTGTTGGCTCTACCCCCGACTTCCGCGTCAGCCAATCCCCGGACTCGGTCACCGAGCTCCCCCTAGGAAGCAAGAGAGAGACGCACCCATGGGTAGAATCTACGGCTCTAATGCACACACCCTATTAGCAGGTTTGCACTCACCTGCTGCCATTGGCTCCAGCGCACATCACTCCAGTGTTCCCTGGGTGACAGGTAAAGGACCCGCCCCCGTCATTGCATCATTAATATTTTAATAATATTTTCTATTTTCGCACCATTCATATGAGCCACTGACATTTCCAGATTGGCCAGGTCTGCTGCTGAGGACACCCACTGGTGGTAGGGCAAAGTGTGTGGGGCCTTCCATCTCTGCGCTATCTTTTTCTTTTAGCTGCAGTAAGGCTGAACAAGAGCCAGCGTTGATGCATTGGACAAGTTCAAACCAGTGAAATAATTTAAAGGACAGGTTTGGAATGTAGCATTATAAGCCATGTTATACGGTTATTTACCATCACATATATCGGCTGAGTCAAACGGTGCACTCTCGAGATATAGGCCGTCACTGCTAACACACTCAATGGATCCGTAGGTGCATAGACAAAATCCCTCAGACACCATAAACTCTCATTTTCAAAAACAGGAAACTCACTGAGTGGCTACTGGTGTCCGTTGATATTCTGGCAAGAAATTGCCACAAAGTATGCTTTCAATCGGGTTTCATTAATCATATTAAATCCATTGATTTATATTGACAACAAAGCCAGAGTTGTATACGTAGATTCATCCGCATCCCATATTCTACGGTAGCCTCCAAACTCAGTGAAGACCTCCCAAATTTCAAGCGGAAGTTTATAAACTTATGTACTGTGAGTGAAAATAGTTCTATGCTAAATGATAAATAAAATCTGATTGAAAGCATACTTTGTTTATTTTGTTGTCAGATCATCAATGGTGAGTTTCCTGTCTTTGGAAACGAGAGTTTATGGTGTATTTGAGTAACATGTGAATAACCTTATAACATGGCTTTATAATTCTAAATTCCGAACCTGTCCTTTAATAATAAAACAACAGGGGAACAAGGGATATTACACCCCAACAGTACTGACATCCTACTAGCGACTCGAAAAAGAATTAACAGCAGGGCATTCCCAAATCATATAGTTCGCAAGTCCCAGGGAACATAATTGACAGTTGGAGTTTTGTGCTAGTTTCATCTGGAATAATTTGCGGGGGTACAGTAAAGCCTATGTATATAATTATAATGAATCATCTGATGATTAGGGTTCCTAGAAGACAATACAATATTTGTCCACACTGTGTTCAAGTTAACTATAGAATAAAAAATGGAAAGGTCATGGCTCCAACGGGTATTAACTTGCAAAGGATTTGTTTTAGTAGATTTCTTTTAGTAGATTTAGCAATTAATGTGTGAATACTAGAAACCAAGCCTTTAGTGTCCTTACAGTTAAATGTTTTGTGGATCTTCTCCCTAGAGCTCAAAGCACTATGAAGTTGCAAAAAAAGAAGGAAGTGCCAGGTACGTTATAGTGAGACTTCAGGTCCTGGAATGAGCGAAGTTCATTATCCAAAACATTATCAGAGAGTGAGTTGATCCCTTTTTCCCTCCATTGAGGAAAGAAAATGGAATGCCCATCCAAACAAAGATGTATTGATAAGATTTCAGATGTATATTGGCATGAGATTCTACAGATCTCATGTAGCGACGAAATGAAACATTATAGGGCCATATCTAGATCTACAAGTTTTAAGGGGGATATTGGAGTAAATTATATCCTGAAACCTGTAGGGGCTTACCATCTTTTCTTCCAGTGGACGCCAGGGCACTTAGGCATCTCGGCTAGGCCAGGTGTGAAGAGCACAAAGAGACGGGGACCAAAAGTAAAATTTAAAATGAGGACCGCCAGAAAGTATTTGTCTCTGTGAGATAGACATTTTATTTGTGGATGTTTCCCTTTCCAGACATACTTTGAAACTAATTTATGTAATTTAAAAAATGATATTTTAATAATAGTTGAATAATATATACAAGGTGGAGCACACCCAAAAACTTTTTAGAGGTGCAGACTGACAGAACTTATAACTGAAAACAAAAAAGAAAGTTGCACACTCATTTGTCTCCTCTCTACTGTTTATTGTCACCAACGTTTTGGCGTTTGCCTTCTTCAGGGTGAAAGTGAATAATAGTTCAAAAAAGGATCCCTCCACAGGGATAATCCTTATCTGACATTAAGTAGAACTTTTTTTCTGAGTGTACTGCTACATTGGGGGAAGATAGTGCCAGTGACACTATACACTGCGCCCAGGACTACCTTGACTGTTTGTTCAGAAAGGGATATGGGTCATTGAGCTAAGTCGGCACGAGACTGTGGCCATGGTAACTTGAATATAGTGCTGAATAGTTAACTTGACATGCAACGGGATATCCTAGATACACTACCTTTATTTACTCTAGAGTCTAGAGACAGGAGACATTAACCTTTACTTTACTTACTTCAGAGAAAGGAGACATTATGTTTACTTACTCCAGAGACAGGAGACATTACCTTTACTTACTCTAGAGACAGGAGACATCTTAGAGGAGATCCTGGGACCACTCTTAGATGACAGCTTTGCATTCAGCATATTGTCATTGGATATTGATGAGCTTGTTGCATTTTTAAAGTCTTTTCCCTTCTCCGTCTGCTTTGACCTCAAGCCATACATGACCTTCCTGCATCACTGACACTATTGTTAGGTGTTTTGGGGTAATGTCACCTGATTCCCTCGCTGATACTGCTTGCCCTGCAGGATTACTGGTATAGCTTGGCTTCTTTCCAGTCACAAATTGTTTCCAGACACAGTTTTTCCTGTGTTGTGACAGGAGACACTACTATGGGCTTGGCCAACTACCATTAGAGTAGGTCAAGCCCATAGTATATCAATATTACAAACATTCATCAGTCCTTTCTTACAAGCATTGGAAGCTAAATTATATAGCTGAGCCCAACTCCTAGAGAATGTGTCCCAGTCACAGCACACTTTTCTCTGACCTAGAAGCGAGGACTTGAATTTGAAAACACGGCCAAGATGATCATTGTTTTACCCAGGCATAAAAAGGGGCCACCTTCTTCATTGCTTTTAAACTCAACCTTGGCTCTGGGTTCCTGTACTGGTGAGGGGGGGTTGAGCCAGCGTCCAAGCAACTGCTATTGACCCGCTGCGGAAACTATTTGTGAATGAGACACTAGGTCTAAGACAAGCCTGCTCTCAGCGACCAGGGGGTGGTTTTTCATGGTCCATAATGGCTGCTTTGTGTTCACATTATCAACCAGCGAGGGGGAGGCTGCTTAGAATGGCAGGCACGGGCCCAGGCAGATGCCCATTGGCGTAAGAGCAGCAACATCAGTAGACTAACTGGGGGACCACTGTCTTTGATGATCAGATTTAAAGTTGACTTTCACTCCTTGTCAATAAGGATTTCATAATCACAGGCAAGAACAAAATAGCTTTTGTCACTTGTCTTGCCGTTCATCCGATGCGACTGAGTCAGAACTGAGACATAAAATACCTCCTGTCGTTCAGATAATGAGACAATGTTGACGTGAGTGGCATGTTGTTTTGGTTTCCATTGTCCTTGGGTTCGTGAGTCATATCTTATGAACAATTCATCACCCTGAGTCACTTTTATTCATCACATGTAATGTACGGTGTACAGTCACAATGAAATGTTTCTGCCAGCTCCAAGATTATGCTACAGATACACTCTTATAAACTCTAAACAAAGAGCCGTCTTCCCTGTGAATCTGAGAACGTCAGTGACGTACTAAAAATCTGACTGTCCCACTCAACATGCATATTTTTTACATTACACATTTTTCTGGGTCTGATGCGGGGGTACAGTACAGCAGCCGACTCGTCATTGACTTCCAAGGGTGGCAATTTGCATGTTGACAATGAGGGATTTACAGAAAACGCAAGCAGGAAGTCTCCTACTCAAACCACACAAGCTTTTCACTAACACTGATGAAAATCTATCTGGCAGATTCCCATGCCAGACCTCCTTATATGACAGATATTCCTGGATGAGCATAGTTCGGTTTTCCCAGAGGTTGAATCAGCCATTACCGTGACTTTATGCCAATCTAATCCTTTTAGCTATGGACATCTGGATTGGATTCCTCTAGATTAGGAAAATGCTTATGAGGTTGTGTTGGCTTTCTTAGATCACATAAAAACATGATACCAGGGGTACAGGCAGCAGGAAGAGGGATGTGACTTTTAAACCCTTCTTGACATACAGTATACACTACACCTGCATCTGCTGCGAGTGATTGAATCCCCACGCATTACACTTTCAGTCCTCTCTTTACCTTCCTGTCCTGCTTGTCTTCCTTTGACTATCCAATAGAGATAAAATACATGTTTTGGGCATGTCTATCTTCATTTGACTAACTAATAAAGAGCCATTTATAATAATAATAATTTTATTTTTTGGGGGGAAAAATACAGAAATATAAACTACATCAGCCTACTTTGCTGTAATCTAGACCTACCTGCATTTCTGTTATATGCCCAAGGTCCACTACCACACTGAAAAGCACGAATGAGGCTGTTTGAGAGGCTAGAATCCTAACCGTTAAGAAGACCTCTCGAGCTCTCTTAAATATGCCCTGCGATGAGTACTTTTATGTCACAGGAATGTTTACAACAAAGGAACAAAAACAACTTTATTGTACATTACATTTACATGAAATTCAACCTTCGACACTGGCAACACGGTATAAAACAGACAGTAAAAAGCAACTAAAGTACATAGAATTTCCTACTTTGAATGATTTCCTACTTTAAGATGCTTGTTACCTATAGGCCTTGGACTGAACAACATTGAGTTTGATCTCATTGTAATTCTCTGACTGTTGTCAAAGACAGACTACATTTCACAGTGAAGCCCATTGAGACACTGAATAAAGGCCAGTTGTATTGAGTCTACACAGCTCTCATCTCTAGGCAAACAGAACAGTTCCCAGTGCGGTTCTTCATGAAGATGTTATGTCACTGCAGATAAGCCTTCTATTCACAGGGACTCAGGCATACCCTGTGACCTATTCCACGGTTGTTTTTTGCTGTTTTAAAAATTTTTTTTTATAAAGGGACAGGTGGAGTCAGAAATGATGGAGCTGAGTCATTTAGAGTCAACTGTTTTGTGGAAACTTTCATTGTCTGATCCCTGTTGCTCAATAGAAAACCAATGAGAGCTCATGTTTCAATTACAAAATCATGAACTTTTCAACCCATTTCTTATTTCAACAGGAGTGTGTGTGTGTATGTGTGACTTCCTGGTTGGCTGTGAGTTGATCTGCCGAAAGTTTGTTTAATCCAGTTTTACAAAATGGTACAATTATACCCGCACTTAAGGAAACGTTGCTGTTTCTCTTTTATTCAAAATTGCAAATTGCCCTGTGTATCTAAAGACATGGCAGGCAGCCGAAACGTCTAACTGCACGTAAAAAAAAAAGTTTGGATTATACCATTTTGAATTTCTCCTTGCTTGGAGTGGCCCGGCACCGGAACAAATAGTTTGATCAATTTCCAAGGGTGAGCACACTGATCCATTGAACTTTACACCATATCTTTTATGATCGCTTTTAGATATGGGCGGTGTCCATCTATTTATTTGAACGTAGTCATTTCTTTATCAATCCGACGCTCAGCTTTCTCGAGTAGGCTATTTTGAAGTCTCAGTCGGGAATGAATGGACACTGCTAGCTTGTGCTAGCACTTTGGCTATGGAGACGCTGCTAACAAAACAGGCTATGATGACGCTGGAGGCCTATTCTGGGAAAGATCAGAAACAGGACGCTTTCACAGAGGTACTGTGCAATCTCTGTTTTAAAAGGGCTTACAGGAGGTCCGTCCACTGCAGCAGGCCCACTCGTTGGGCCTTTGCCCGTAAATCTCGTTCCCAGCTGGACCCATACACAGTGTGCAGCCATCTCCGCCGTTGACTCCCGCTGTGGAGTCCTCCTGTCCTACCCCTATACTGGCCTATGTAACATATGTTTAACAATGCAGTGGGCTCTTTGTATGAGAGCCCTGGCCTGTAGGTTTCACCTTGAACCTCTGCATTGTAGCCTACATTTTTATCAGTTTTTATTATTTTTATTATCTTTTTTTTTTTTTTTTTTTTCACTTTGACAGAGGTCCAGCGTTCCTCTGTGGAGAAGGGAGAACGTTTCATAAGAACAGTCATCTCTGCAGCACTCCACCAATCAGGCCTTTATGGTAGAGTGGCCAGACGGAAGCCACTCCTCAGTAAAAGGCACATGACAGCCCGCTTGGAGTTTGCCAAAAGGCATCTAATGGACTCTCAGACCATGAGAAACAAAATTCAGCAGTGAGGTGCAGTGAGGATGTCCTGTTGGCTCTGGTGGTGTAGTGTGGTGACCTCCACCAACTGCTGCACAACTGCCCCAATCCCTTCTGCCATGTCCCTCTGGGCCTCTAGGGTCATGAGCCTCCAGCACAGCGTCTGAGAGGAAGCCCAGCCCTCAGGGACCCTTGAGGCAGGGACGCTGGCAGCCGGAGGTGGAGGCGTGGGCGGTGGAGACGGAGACGGAGGCGCTGGAGATGGCACTGGAGGTGGAGGCTGGCGCGCTGGAGGTGGAGGCACTGGAGGTCGTGGCGCTGGAGGTGGAGGCTACAACCGGCGGGGGCACGACCGTCGGGTCAAGGACCACTGCAGACTCCCCCTCCTCTGAGTCCCACCCCACGTCAGAGTCTGGGGAAACAATTTCAGTCATTTTCTTTGAGTTCGTCTGTAAACTTTATTTTCCATTAAACATTTCATTGTGCAGCCATATTCATTTGATATGTTTTTCTGTTGGCAGCCAAATAAAATGCTTAAGTGTGATTTACCTGGTGATTTAGATGAGTCTTAATTTGAAAAAGTGGTCATCTGTGTTATCGTTCCCTGTTTTTGGTCCTAAATCAATCATAGCCTACCACAGAATGTTTGCTTTCCTCAAAGCCACATAATACAGAATGTCCGTGTAGCCTACGCCAAATACAGGATGCACGAAAGGTACAGTAGACTACCTAAACTGTAGGAGCAATCAGACAAAGGTAGGCTAGTACAAATAGCTTACCTTCCAAAGATGATTTGTTTCCTCGCGTGGACCTCACCAACAAGCACATGCACCTCCGTCTCCGAAAAGTTTCTCTTCTTTCCGCGTTTTTCCATAAACGTAATTGTCTTGCTCTCGGTTCCATTCCCGGCCATGGAAGGCTTTTCAGGAGTGTGGGATCATGTGGGGAATTAGCTCAAATGGTAGAGCGCTCGCTTAGCATGCGAGAGGTAGCGGGATCGATGCCCGCATTCTCCAAACACGGTCCCTTTCATGATTTTCCTCGGAACACACAGGTCTTCCCCTCCAGAACAGTCCTTTTCATAATGGCCACGCTAGAGTCCGGCATAGCTGCTAGGCTGTGAGAACAAGGGCTGTAAATGAAGGGCCTTTTTCTGAATAGCTGGAGAAAAGTTGCTGGCAGTGGCACTTGTCTACGTGATAAAATAATACTTGTGGTGGACAGCAAGCTGCCCCGTGACTGCCAAAACCGGGGATCAAAACGAGGACCTTTAGATCTTCAGTCTAACGCTCTCCCAACTGAGTTATTTCGTCCCCGACCGGCACCTGCTTTGCCCCATTGCGGGTGTAAAAGGCCACTGCCAAAACAGGTATTGGCAGGAGTCAGATGACGACTGGCTCCACAGCCAGCAAGTTCTACTCACAGGCAATGAAAAGCCAACCAGTGGCCAGTACGGGGATCGAACCCGCGACCTTGGCGTTATTAGCACCACGCTCTAACCAACTGAGCTAACCGGCCTGTCTGTGCCAGCAGCAGATGGACCTCGCGAGGCCACGATTTGCGTAACCTAATGCTCAACCAAATCTAACCACTGGAAAGGCAAGTGGCTAAAGTATCAAATTCATCCGACGGGGATGGGATTCGAACCCACGCGTGCAGAGCACAATGGATTAGCAGTCCATCGCCTTAACCACTCGGCCACCTCGTCTGTGCTTTGCAGCTTTTCCTGACCAGTCAGGCGCAGCAGCTGAAAAGTCTAAGTTGCTGAGCCCTAACCACTGGAAAGGCAAGTGGCTAAAGTATCAAATTCATCCGACGGGGATGGGATTCGAACCCACGCGTGCAGAGCACAATGGATTAGCAGTCCATCGCCTTAACCACTCGGCCACCTCGTCTGTGCTTTGCAGCTTTTCCTGACCAGTCAGGCGCAGCAGCTGAAAAGTCTAAGTTGCTGAGCTATTTCGTAATAGTCTAAGGCCCATGCTGTTTGGGCACAAACCAAGGGATTCCAAGCTCGCGAGGTGTACAGACAAGCCCATAGTGCAGGTAGCGTGGCAGAGCAGTCTAGGGCACTCCACCACTTTAATCCCAAAACAGACGGGGAGTTCCTGCAGAAGCTGCAAAGATGGCTGGCTGTCTCATCAATGCACACATGAAGGATCTTCTCCCTAAAGAGCCTATACCAGTGAGACAGCCACCTGTCTTTCCGCAGGCTTTTTCCTGCATACAGAATTCGTGCCGTTAAATTCGTGCCGCCTCCAGCTCTCCACAAAAAAAAAAGACCTGCCAACCTGTAGACATTTTGCGTAGTAGGTACTTTTTTGTGTGTTTTACAGTGATTTATGTTGTACATTTTTGATCTGTGGGACCTTGAAATACAATTGGGAGCATTTGTGCGAGTGCACATAATTGTAATTGCTTAGTGTTTAACTCCCGGTCAGTTCAAGCTGTGTTTTCATTGACTGTTTGGGAAATTGACCATGCAGCTGGAGAACAGTTGCTGTCAGGGGCATTTGTCCACTTGGGGTCACACGTGTACATTCTGGCAGATTATGGACAGCTGGAACTGCCCTGTTGGTATGTCCTTTAAAAAAACTGGAGATGCCGAGGATTGAACTCGGGGCCTCATACATGCAAAGCATGCGCTCTACCACTGAGCTACATCCCCCAAGTACTGCTGGAAAAGTACTCCCAAAGCACAAGTGGAAGCAGGTGAGGGAACGCTCTTCACTCTACTTGGATGAGAGCGTGGCACACTGGCGAGAGATGTCCACCTCATCAACGGACGGACAGTGCTGGTAGGATTGGGTGCTCTCACCGCCTCGCTCTAGGTTTCATTCCCGGCCAGGGAAGGCTTTTCAGGAGTGTGGGATCATGTGGGGAATTAGCTCAAATGGTAGAGCGCTCGCTTAGCATGCGAGAGGTAGCGGGATCGATGCCCGCATTCTCCAAACACGGTCCCTTTCATTATTTTCCTCAGAACACACAGGTCTTCCCCTCCAGAACAGTCCTTTTCATAATGACCACGCTTGAGTCCAGCATAGCTGCTAGGCTGTGAGAACAAGGGCTGTAAATGAAGGGCCTTTTCCTGAATAGCTGGAGAAAAGTTGCTGGCAGTGGCACTTGTCTACGTGATAAAATAATACTTGTGGTGGACAGCAAGCTGCCCCGTGACTGCCAAAACCGGGGATCAAAACGAGGACCTTTAGATCTTCAGTCTAACGCTCTCCCAACTGAGTTATTTCGTCCCCGACCGGCACCTGCTTTGCCCCATTGCGGGTGTAAAAGGCCTCTGCCAAAACAGGTATTGGCAGGAGTCAGATGACGACTGGCTCCACAGCCAGCAAATTCTACTCACAGGCAATGAAAAGCCAACCAGTGGCCAGTACGGGGATCGAACCCGCGACCTTGGCGTTATTAGCACCACGCTCTAACCAACTGAGCTAACCGGCCTGTCTGTGCCAGCAGCAGATGGACCTCGCGAGGCCACGATTTGCGTAACCTAATGCTCAACCAAATCTAACCACTGGAAAGGCAAGTGGCTAAAGTATCAAATTCATCCTACGGGGATGGGATTCGAACCCACGCGTGCAGAGCACAATGGATTAGCAGTCCATCGCCTTAACCACTCGGCCACCTCGTCTATGCTTTGCAGCTTTTCCTGACCAGTCAGGCGCAGCAGCTGAAAAGTCTAAGTTGGTGAACTGTTTCGTAATAGTCTAAGGCCCTTGCTGTTTGGGCACAAACCAAGGGATTCCAAGCTCGCGAGGTGTACAGACAAGCCCATAGTGCAGGTAGCGTGGCAGAGCAGTCTAGGGCACTCCACCACTTTAATCCCAAAACAGACGGGGAGTTCCTGCAGAAGCTGCAAAGATGGCTGGCTGTCTCATCAATGCACACATGAAGGATCTTCTCCCTAAAGAGCCTATACCAGTGAGACAGCCACCTGTCTTTCCGCAGGCTTTTTCCTGCATACAGAACTCGTGCCGTCAAATTCGTGCCGCCTCCAGCTCTCAGCAAAAAAAAAAGACCTGCCAACCTGTAGACATTTTGCGTAGTAGGTACTTTTTTGTGTGTTTTACAGTGATTTATGTTGTACATTTTTGATCTGTGGGACCTTGAAATACAATTGGGAGCATTTGTGCGAGTGCACATAATTGTAATTGCTTAGTGTTTAACTCCCGGTCAGTTCAAGCTGTGTTTTCATTGACTGTTTGGGAAATTGACCATGCAGCTGGAGAACAGTTGCTGTCAGGGGCATTTGTCCACTTGGGGTCACACGTGTACATTCTGGCAGATTATGGACAGCTGGAACTGCCCTGTTGGTATGTCCTTTAAAAAACTGGAGATGCCGAGGATTGAACTCGGGGCCTCAAACATGCGAAGCATGCGCTCTACCACTGAGCTACATCCCCCAAGTACTGCTGGAAAAGTACTCCCAAAGCACAAGTGGAAGCAGGTGAGGGAACGCTCTTCACTCTACTTGGATGAGAGCGTGGCACACTGGCGAGAGATGTCCACCTCATCAGCGGACGGACAGTGCTGGTAGGATTGGGTGCTCTCACCGCCTCGCTCTAGGTTTCATTCCCGGCCAGGGAAGGCTTTTCAGGAGTGTGGGATCATGTGGGGAATTAGCTCAAATGGTAGAGCGCTCGCTTAGCATGCGAGAGGTAGCGGGATCGATGCCCGCATTCTCCAAACACGGTCCCTTTCATTATTTTCCTCAGAACACACAGGTCTTCCCCTCCAGAACAGTCCTTTTCATAATGACCACGCTTGAGTCCAGCATAGCTGCTAGGCTGTGAGAACAAGGGCTGTAAATGAAGGGCCTTTTCCTGAATAGCTGGAGAAAAGTTGCTGGCAGTGGCACTTGTCTACGTGATAAAATAATACTTGTGGTGGACAGCAAGCTGCCCCGTGACTGCCAAAACCGGGGATCAAAACGAGGACCTTTAGATCTTCAGTCTAACGCTCTCCCAACTGAGTTATTTCGTCCCCGACCGGCACCTGCTTTGCCCCATTGCGGGTGTAAAAGGCCTCTGCCAAAACAGGTATTGGCAGGAGTCAGATGACGACTGGCTCCACAGCCAGCAAATTCTACTCACAGGCAATGAAAAGCCAACCAGTGGCCAGTACGGGGATCGAACCCGCGACCTTGGCGTTATTAGCACCACGCTCTAACCAACTGAGCTAACCGGCCTGTCTGTGCCAGCAGCAGATGGACCTCGCGAGGCCACGATTTGCGTAACCTAATGCTCAACCAAATCTAACCACTGGAAAGGCAAGTGGCTAAAGTATCAAATTCATCCTACGGGGATGGGATTCGAACCCACGCGTGCAGAGCACAATGGATTAGCAGTCCATCGCCTTAACCACTCGGCCACCTCGTCTATGCTTTGCAGCTTTTCCTGACCAGTCAGGCGCAGCAGCTGAAAAGTCTAAGTTGGTGAACTGTTTCGTAATAGTCTAAGGCCCTTGCTGTTTGGGCACAAACCAAGGGATTCCAAGCTCGCGAGGTGTACAGACAAGCCCATAGTGCAGGTAGCGTGGCAGAGCAGTCTAGGGCACTCCACCACTTTAATCCCAAAACAGACGGGGAGTTCCTGCAGAAGCTGCAAAGATGGCTGGCTGTCTCATCAATGCACACATGAAGGATCTTCTCCCTAAAGAGCCTATACCAGTGAGACAGCCACCTGTCTTTCCGCAGGCTTTTTCCTGCATACAGAACTCGTGCCGTCAAATTCGTGCCGCCTCCAGCTCTCAGCAAAAAAAAAAGACCTGCCAACCTGTAGACATTTTGCGTAGTAGGTACTTTTTTGTGTGTTTTACAGTGATTTATGTTGTACATTTTTGATCTGTGGGACCTTGAAATACAATTGGGAGCATTTGTGCGAGTGCACATAATTGTAATTGCTTAGTGTTTAACTCCCGGTCAGTTCAAGCTGTGTTTTCATTGACTGTTTGGGAAATTGACCATGCAGCTGGAGAACAGTTGCTGTCAGGGGCATTTGTCCACTTGGGGTCACACGTGTACATTCTGGCAGATTATGGACAGCTGGAACTGCCCTGTTGGTATGTCCTTTAAAAAACTGGAGATGCCGAGGATTGAACTCGGGGCCTCAAACATGCGAAGCATGCGCTCTACCACTGAGCTACATCCCCCAAGTACTGCTGGAAAAGTACTCCCAAAGCACAAGTGGAAGCAGGTGAGGGAACGCTCTTCACTCTACTTGGATGAGAGCGTGGCACACTGGCGAGAGATGTCCACCTCATCAACGGACGGACAGTGCTGGTAGGATTGGGTGCTCTCACCGCCTCGCTCTAGGTTCCATTCCCGGCCAGGGAAGGCTTTTCAGGAGTGTGGGATCATGTGGGGAATTAGCTCAAATGGTAGAGCGCTCGCTTAGCATGCGAGAGGTAGCGGGATCGATGCCCGCATTCTCCAAACACGGTCCCTTTCATGATTTTCCTCGGAACACACAGGTCTTCCCCTCCAAAACAGTCCTTTTCATAATGACCACGCTTGAGTCCGGCATAGCTGCTAGGCTGTGAGAACAAGGGCTGTAAATGAAGGGCCTTTTTCTGAATAGCTGGAGAAAAGTTGCTGGCAGAGGCACTTGTCTACGTGATAAAATAATACTTGTGGTGGACAGCAAGCTGCCCCGTGACTGCCAAAACCGGGGATCAAAACGAGGACCTTTAGATCTTCAGTCTAACGCTCTCCCAACTGAGTTATTTCGTCCCCGACCGGCACCTGCTTTGCCCCATTGCGGGTGTAAAAGGCCTCTGCCAAAACAGGTATTGGCAGGAGTCAGATGACGACTGGCTCCACAGCCAGCAAGTTCTACTCACAGGCAATGAAAAGCCAACCAGTGGCCAGTACGGGGATCGAACCCGCGACCTTGGCGTTATTAGCACCACGCTCTAACCAACTGAGCTAACCGGCCTGTCTGTGCCAGCAGCAGATGGACCTCGCGAGGCCACGATTTGCGTAACCTAATGCTCAACCAAATCTAACCACTGGAAAGGCAAGTGGCTAAAGTATCAAATTCATCCGACGGGGATGGGATTCGAACCCACGCGTGCAGAGCACAATGGATTAGCAGTCCATCGCCTTAACCACTCGGCCACCTCGTCTGTGCTTTGCAGCTTTTCCTGACCAGTCAGGCGCAGCAGCTGAAAAGTCTAAGTTGGTGAGCTGTTTCGTAATAGTCTAAGGCCCATGCTGTTTGGGCACAAACCAAGGGATTCCAAGCTCGCGAGGTGTACAGACAAGCCCATAGTGCAGGTAGCGTGGCAGAGCAGTCTAGGGCACTCCACCACTTTAATCCCAAAACAGACGGGGAGTTCCTGCAGAAGCTGCAAAGATGGCTGGCTGTCTCATCAATGCACACATGAAGGATCTTCTCCCTAAAGAGCCTATACCAGTGAGACAGCCACCTGTCTTTCCGCAGGCTTTTTCCTGCATACAGAACTCGTGCCGTCAAATTCGTGCCGCCTCCAGCTCTCAGCAAAAAAAAAAGACCTGCCAACCTGTAGACATTTTGCGTAGTAGGTACTTTTTTGTGTGTTTTACAGTGATTTATGTTGTACATTTTTGATCTGTGGGACCTTGAAATACAATTGGGAGCATTTGTGCGAGTGCACATAATTGTAATTGCTTAGTGTTTAACTCCCGGTCAGTTCAAGCTGTGTTTTCATTGACTGTTTGGGAAATTGACCATGCAGCTGGAGAACAGTTGCTGTCAGGGGCATTTGTCCACTTGGGGTCACACGTGTACATTCTGGCAGATTATGGACAGCTGGAACTGCCCTGTTGGTATGTCCTTTAAAAAACTGGAGATGCCGAGGATTGAACTCGGGGCCTCATACATGCAAAGCATGCGCTCTACCACTGAGCTACATCCCCCAAGTACTGCTGGAAAAGTACTCCCAAAGCACAAGTGGAAGCAGGTGAGGGAACGCTCTTCACTCTACTTGGATGAGAGCGTGGCACACTGGCGAGAGATGTCCACCTCATCAACGGACGGACAGTGCTGGTAGGATTGGGTGCTCTCACCGCCTCGCTCTAGGTTTCATTCCCGGCCAGGGAAGGCTTTTCAGGAGTGTGGGATCATGTGGGGAATTAGCTCAAATGGTAGAGCGCTCGCTTAGCATGCGAGAGGTAGCGGGATCGATGCCCGCATTCTCCAAACACGGTCCCTTTCATTATTTTCCTCAGAACACACAGGTCTTCCCCTCCAGAACAGTCCTTTTCATAATGACCACGCTTGAGTCCAGCATAGCTGCTAGGCTGTGAGAACAAGGGCTATAAATGAAGGGCCTTTTCCTGAATAGCTGGAGAAAAGTTGCTGGCAGTGGCACTTGTCTACGTGATAAAATAATACTTGTGGTGGACAGCAAGCTGCCCCGTGACTGCCAAAACCGGGGATCAAAACGAGGACCTTTAGATCTTCAGTCTAACGCTCTCCCAACTGAGTTATTTCGTCCCCGACCGGCACCTGCTTTGCCCCATTGCGGGTGTAAAAGGCCTCTGCCAAAACAGGTATTGGCAGGAGTCAGATGACGACTGGCTCCACAGCCAGCAAATTCTACTCACAGGCAATGAAAAGCCAACCAGTGGCCAGTACGGGGATCGAACCCGCGACCTTGGCGTTATTAGCACCACGCTCTAACCAACTGAGCTAACCGGCCTGTCTGTGCCAGCAGCAGATGGACCTCGCGAGGCCACGATTTGCGTAACCTAATGCTCAACCAAATCTAACCACTGGAAAGGCAAGTGGCTAAAGTATCAAATTCATCCGACGGGGATGGGATTCGAACCCACGCGTGCAGAGCACAATGGATTAGCAGTCCATCGCCTTAACCACTCGGCCACCTCGTCTGTGCTTTGCAGCTTTTCCTGACCAGTCAGGCGCAGCAGCTGAAAAGTCTAAGTTGCTGAGCTATTTCGTAATAGTCTAAGGCCCATGCTGTTTGGGCACAAACCAAGGGATTCCAAGCTCGCGAGGTGTACAGACAAGCCCATAGTGCAGGTAGCGTGGCAGAGCAGTCTAGGGCACTCCACCACTTTAATCCCAAAACAGACGAGGAGTTCCTGCAGAAGCTGCAAAGATGGCTGGCTGTCTCATCAATGCACACATGAAGGATCTTCTCCCTAAAGAGCCTATACCAGTGAGACAGCCACCTGTCTTTCCGCAGGCTTTTTCCTGCATACAGAACTCGTGCCGTCAAATTCGTGCCGCCTCCAGCTCTCAGCAAAAAAAAAAGACCTGCCAACCTGTAGACATTTTGCGTAGTAGGTACTTTTTTGTGTGTTTTACAGTGATTTATGTTGTACATTTTTGATCTGTGGGACCTTGAAATACAATTGGGAGCATTTGTGCGAGTGCACATAATTGTAATTGCTTAGTGTTTAACTCCCGGTCAGTTCAAGCTGTGTTTTCATTGACTGTTTGGGAAATTGACCATGCAGCTGGAGAACAGTTGCTGTCAGGGGCATTTGTCCACTTGGGGTCACACGTGTACATTCTGGCAGATTATGGACAGCTGGAACTGCCCTGTTGGTATGTCCTTTAAAAAACTGGAGATGCCGAGGATTGAACTCGGGGCCTCATACATGCGAAGCATGCGCTCTACCACTGAGCTACATCCCCCAAGTACTGCTGGAAAAGTACTCCCAAAGCACAAGTGGAAGCAGGTGAGGGAACGCTCTTCACTCTACTTGGATGAGAGCGTGGCACACTGGCGAGAGATGTCCACCTCATCAACGGACGGACAGTGCTGGTAGGATTGGGTGCTCTCACCGCCTCGCTCTAGGTTCCATTCCCGGCCAGGGAAGGCTTTTCAGGAGTGTGGGATCATGTGGGGAATTAGCTCAAATGGTAGAGCGCTCGCTTAGCATGCGAGAGGTAGCGGGATCGATGCCCGCATTCTCCAAACACGGTCCCTTTCATGATTTTCCTCGGAACACACAGGTCTTCCCCTCCAAAACAGTCCTTTTCATAATGACCACGCTTGAGTCCGGCATAGCTGCTAGGCTGTGAGAACAAGGGCTGTAAATGAAGGGCCTTTTTCTGAATAGCTGGAGAAAAGTTGCTGGCAGAGGCACTTGTCTACGTGATAAAATAATACTTGTGGTGGACAGCAAGCTGCCCCGTGACTGCCAAAACCGGGGATCAAAACGAGGACCTTTAGATCTTCAGTCTAACGCTCTCCCAACTGAGTTATTTCGTCCCCGACCGGCACCTGCTTTGCCCCATTGCGGGTGTAAAAGGCCTCTGCCAAAACAGGTATTGGCAGGAGTCAGATGACGACTGGCTCCACAGCCAGCAAGTTCTACTCACAGGCAATGAAAAGCCAACCAGTGGCCAGTACGGGGATCGAACCCGCGACCTTGGCGTTATTAGCACCACGCTCTAACCAACTGAGCTAACCGGCCTGTCTGTGCCAGCAGCAGATGGACCTCGCGAGGCCACGATTTGCGTAACCTAATGCTCAACCAAATCTAACCACTGGAAAGGCAAGTGGCTAAAGTATCAAATTCATCCGACGGGGATGGGATTCGAACCCACGCGTGCAGAGCACAATGGATTAGCAGTCCATCGCCTTAACCACTCGGCCACCTCGTCTGTGCTTTGCAGCTTTTCCTGACCAGTCAGGCGCAGCAGCTGAAAAGTCTAAGTTGGTGAGCTGTTTCGTAATAGTCTAAGGCCCATGCTGTTTGGGCACAAACCAAGGGATTCCAAGCTCGCGAGGTGTACAGACAAGCCCATAGTGCAGGTAGCGTGGCAGAGCAGTCTAGGGCACTCCACCACTTTAATCCCAAAACAGACGGGGAGTTCCTGCAGAAGCTGCAAAGATGGCTGGCTGTCTCATCAATGCACACATGAAGGATCTTCTCCCTAAAGAGCCTATACCAGTGAGACAGCCACCTGTCTTTCCGCAGGCTTTTTCCTGCATACAGAACTCGTGCCGTCAAATTCGTGCCGCCTCCAGCTCTCAGCAAAAAAAAAAGACCTGCCAACCTGTAGACATTTTGCGTAGTAGGTACTTTTTTGTGTGTTTTACAGTGATTTATGTTGTACATTTTTGATCTGTGGGACCTTGAAATACAATTGGGAGCATTTGTGCGAGTGCACATAATTGTAATTGCTTAGTGTTTAACTCCCGGTCAGTTCAAGCTGTGTTTTCATTGACTGTTTGGGAAATTGACCATGCAGCTGGAGAACAGTTGCTGTCAGGGGCATTTGTCCACTTGGGGTCACACGTGTACATTCTGGCAGATTATGGACAGCTGGAACTGCCCTGTTGGTATGTCCTTTAAAAAACTGGAGATGCCGAGGATTGAACTCGGGGCCTCATACATGCAAAGCATGCGCTCTACCACTGAGCTACATCCCCCAAGTACTGCTGGAAAAGTACTCCCAAAGCACAAGTGGAAGCAGGTGAGGGAACGCTCTTCACTCTACTTGGATGAGAGCGTGGCACACTGGCGAGAGATGTCCACCTCATCAACGGACGGACAGTGCTGGTAGGATTGGGTGCTCTCACCGCCTCGCTCT
Organism: Borostomias antarcticus; assembly: GCF_949987555.1. Classification (NCBI taxonomy): domain Eukaryota; kingdom Metazoa; phylum Chordata; class Actinopteri; order Stomiiformes; family Stomiidae; genus Borostomias; species Borostomias antarcticus. The sequence goes on from NC_140249.1 coordinate 688,793, forward strand.
AGGTTTCATTCCCGGCCAGGGAAGGCTTTTCAGGAGTGTGGGATCATGTGGGGAATTAGCTCAAATGGTAGAGCGCTCGCTTAGCATGCGAGAGGTAGCGGGATCGATGCCCGCATTCTCCAAACACGGTCCCTTTCATTATTTTCCTCAGAACACACAGGTCTTCCCCTCCAGAACAGTCCTTTTCATAATGACCACGCTTGAGTCCAGCATAGCTGCTAGGCTGTGAGAACAAGGGCTATAAATGAAGGGCCTTTTCCTGAATAGCTGGAGAAAAGTTGCTGGCAGTGGCACTTGTCTACGTGATAAAATAATACTTGTGGTGGACAGCAAGCTGCCCCGTGACTGCCAAAACCGGGGATCAAAACGAGGACCTTTAGATCTTCAGTCTAACGCTCTCCCAACTGAGTTATTTCGTCCCCGACCGGCACCTGCTTTGCCCCATTGCGGGTGTAAAAGGCCTCTGCCAAAACAGGTATTGGCAGGAGTCAGATGACGACTGGCTCCACAGCCAGCAAGTTCTACTCACAGGCAATGAAAAGCCAACCAGTGGCCAGTACGGGGATCGAACCCGCGACCTTGGCGTTATTAGCACCACGCTCTAACCAACTGAGCTAACCGGCCTGTCTGTGCCAGCAGCAGATGGACCTCGCGAGGCCACGATTTGCGTAACCTAATGCTCAACCAAATCTAACCACTGGAAAGGCAAGTGGCTAAAGTATCAAATTCATCCGACGGGGATGGGATTCGAACCCACGCGTGCAGAGCACAATGGATTAGCAGTCCATCGCCTTAACCACTCGGCCACCTCGTCTGTGCTTTGCAGCTTTTCCTGACCAGTCAGGCGCAGCAGCTGAAAAGTCTAAGTTGGTGAGCTGTTTCGTAATAGTCTAAGGCCCATGCTGTTTGGGCACAAACCAAGGGATTCCAAGCTCGCGAGGTGTACAGACAAGCCCATAGTGCAGGTAGCGTGGCAGAGCAGTCTAGGGCACTCCACCACTTTAATCCCAAAACAGACGGGGAGTTCCTGCAGAAGCTGCAAAGATGGCTGGCTGTCTCATCAATGCACACATGAAGGATCTTCTCCCTAAAGAGCCTATACCAGTGAGACAGCCACCTGTCTTTCCGCAGGCTTTTTCCTGCATACAGAACTCGTGCCGTCAAATTCGTGCCGCCTCCAGCTCTCAGCAAAAAAAAAAGACCTGCCAACCTGTAGACATTTTGCGTAGTAGGTACTTTTTTGTGTGTTTTACAGTGATTTATGTTGTACATTTTTGATCTGTGGGACCTTGAAATACAATTGGGAGCATTTGTGCGAGTGCACATAATTGTAATTGCTTAGTGTTTAACTCCCGGTCAGTTCAAGCTGTGTTTTCATTGACTGTTTGGGAAATTGACCATGCAGCTGGAGAACAGTTGCTGTCAGGGGCATTTGTCCACTTGGGGTCACACGTGTACATTCTGGCAGATTATGGACAGCTGGAACTGCCCTGTTGGTATGTCCTTTAAAAAACTGGAGATGCCGAGGATTGAACTCGGGGCCTCATACATGCAAAGCATGCGCTCTACCACTGAGCTACATCCCCCAAGTACTGCTGGAAAAGTACTCCCAAAGCACAAGTGGAAGCAGGTGAGGGAACGCTCTTCACTCTACTTGGATGAGAGCGTGGCACACTGGCGAGAGATGTCCACCTCATCAGCGGATGGACAGTGCTGGTAGGATTGGGTGCTCTCACCGCCTCGCTCTAGGTTTCATTCCCGGCCAGGGAAGGCTTTTCAGGAGTGTGGGATCATGTGGGGAATTAGCTCAAATGGTAGAGCGCTCGCTTAGCATGCGAGAGGTAGCGGGATCGATGCCCGCATTCTCCAAACACGGTCCCTTTCATTATTTTCCTCAGAACACACAGGTCTTCCCCTCCAGAACAGTCCTTTTCATAATGACCACGCTTGAGTCCAGCATAGCTGCTAGGCTGTGAGAACAAGGGCTGTAAATGAAGGGCCTTTTCCTGAATAGCTGGAGAAAAGTTGCTGGCAGTGGCACTTGTCTACGTGATAAAATAATACTTGTGGTGGACAGCAAGCTGCCCCGTGACTGCCAAAACCGGGGATCAAAACGAGGACCTTTAGATCTTCAGTCTAACGCTCTCCCAACTGAGTTATTTCGTCCCCGACCGGCACCTCCTTTGCGCCATTGCGGGTGTAAAAGGCCTCTGCCAAAACAGGTATTGGCAGGAGTCAGATGACGACTGGCTCCACAGCCAGCAAATTCTACTCACAGGCAATGAAAAGCCAACCAGTGGCCAGTACGGGGATCGAACCCGCGACCTTGGCGTTATTAGCACCACGCTCTAACCAACTGAGCTAACCGGCCTGTCTGTGCCAGCAGCAGATGGACCTCGCGAGGCCACGATTTGCGTAACCTAATGCTCAACCAAATCTAACCACTGGAAAGGCAAGTGGCTAAAGTATCAAATTCATCCTACGGGGATGGGATTCGAACCCACGCGTGCAGAGCACAATGGATTAGCAGTCCATCGCCTTAACCACTCGGCCACCTCGTCTATGCTTTGCAGCTTTTCCTGACCAGTCAGGCGCAGCAGCTGAAAAGTCTAAGTTGGTGAACTGTTTCGTAATAGTCTAAGGCCCTTGCTGTTTGGGCACAAACCAAGGGATTCCAAGCTCGCGAGGTGTACAGACAAGCCCATAGTGCAGGTAGCGTGGCAGAGCAGTCTAGGGCACTCCACCACTTTAATCCCAAAACAGACGGGGAGTTCCTGCAGAAGCTGCAAAGATGGCTGGCTGTCTCATCAATGCACACATGAAGGATCTTCTCCCTAAAGAGCCTATACCAGTGAGACAGCCACCTGTCTTTCCGCAGGCTTTTTCCTGCATACAGAACTCGTGCCGTCAAATTCGTGCCGCCTCCAGCTCTCAGCAAAAAAAAAAGACCTGCCAACCTGTAGACATTTTGCGTAGTAGGTACTTTTTTGTGTGTTTTACAGTGATTTATGTTGTACATTTTTGATCTGTGGGACCTTGAAATACAATTGGGAGCATTTGTGCGAGTGCACATAATTGTAATTGCTTAGTGTTTAACTCCCGGTCAGTTCAAGCTGTGTTTTCATTGACTGTTTGGGAAATTGACCATGCAGCTGGAGAACAGTTGCTGTCAGGGGCATTTGTCCACTTGGGGTCACACGTGTACATTCTGGCAGATTATGGACAGCTGGAACTGCCCTGTTGGTATGTCCTTTAAAAAACTGGAGATGCCGAGGATTGAACTCGGGGCCTCAAACATGCAAAGCATGCGCTCTACCACTGAGCTACATCCCCCAAGTACTGCTGGAAAAGTACTCCCAAAGCACAAGTGGAAGCAGGTGAGGGAACGCTCTTCACTCTACTTGGATGAGAGCGTGGCACACTGGCGAGAGATGTCCACCTCATCAACGGACGGACAGTGCTGGTAGGATTGGGTGCTCTCACCGCCTCGCTCTAGGTTCCATTCCCGGCCAGGGAAGGCTTTTCAGGAGTGTGGGATCATGTGGGGAATTAGCTCAAATGGTAGAGCGCTCGCTTAGCATGCGAGAGGTAGCGGGATCGATGCCCGCATTCTCCAAACACGGTCCCTTTCATGATTTTCCTCGGAACACACAGGTCTTCCCCTCCAAAACAGTCCTTTTCATAATGACCACGCTTGAGTCCGGCATAGCTGCTAGGCTGTGAGAACAAGGGCTGTAAATGAAGGGCCTTTTTCTGAATAGCTGGAGAAAAGTTGCTGGCAGAGGCACTTGTCTACGTGATAAAATAATACTTGTGGTGGACAGCAAGCTGCCCCGTGACTGCCAAAACCGGGGATCAAAACGAGGACCTTTAGATCTTCAGTCTAACGCTCTCCCAACTGAGTTATTTCGTCCCCGACCGGCACCTGCTTTGCCCCATTGCGGGTGTAAAAGGCCTCTGCCAAAACAGGTATTGGCAGGAGTCAGATGACGACTGGCTCCACAGCCAGCAAGTTCTACTCACAGGCAATGAAAAGCCAACCAGTGGCCAGTACGGGGATCGAACCCGCGACCTTGGCGTTATTAGCACCACGCTCTAACCAACTGAGCTAACCGGCCTGTCTGTGCCAGCAGCAGATGGACCTCGCGAGGCCACGATTTGCGTAACCTAATGCTCAACCAAATCTAACCACTGGAAAGGCAAGTGGCTAAAGTATCAAATTCATCCGACGGGGATGGGATTCGAACCCACGCGTGCAGAGCACAATGGATTAGCAGTCCATCGCCTTAACCACTCGGCCACCTCGTCTGTGCTTTGCAGCTTTTCCTGACCAGTCAGGCGCAGCAGCTGAAAAGTCTAAGTTGGTGAGCTGTTTCGTAATAGTCTAAGGCCCATGCTGTTTGGGCACAAACCAAGGGATTCCAAGCTCGCGAGGTGTACAGACAAGCCCATAGTGCAGGTAGCGTGGCAGAGCAGTCTAGGGCACTCCACCACTTTAATCCCAAAACAGACGGGGAGTTCCTGCAGAAGCTGCAAAGATGGCTGGCTGTCTCATCAATGCACACATGAAGGATCTTCTCCCTAAAGAGCCTATACCAGTGAGACAGCCACCTGTCTTTCCGCAGGCTTTTTCCTGCATACAGAACTCGTGCCGTCAAATTCGTGCCGCCTCCAGCTCTCAGCAAAAAAAAAAGACCTGCCAACCTGTAGACATTTTGCGTAGTAGGTACTTTTTTGTGTGTTTTACAGTGATTTATGTTGTACATTTTTGATCTGTGGGACCTTGAAATACAATTGGGAGCATTTGTGCGAGTGCACATAATTGTAATTGCTTAGTGTTTAACTCCCGGTCAGTTCAAGCTGTGTTTTCATTGACTGTTTGGGAAATTGACCATGCAGCTGGAGAACAGTTGCTGTCAGGGGCATTTGTCCACTTGGGGTCACACGTGTACATTCTGGCAGATTATGGACAGCTGGAACTGCCCTGTTGGTATGTCCTTTAAAAAACTGGAGATGCCGAGGATTGAACTCGGGGCCTCATACATGCAAAGCATGCGCTCTACCACTGAGCTACATCCCCCAAGTACTGCTGGAAAAGTACTCCCAAAGCACAAGTGGAAGCAGGTGAGGGAACGCTCTTCACTCTACTTGGATGAGAGCGTGGCACACTGGCGAGAGATGTCCACCTCATCAACGGACGGACAGTGCTGGTAGGATTGGGTGCTCTCACCGCCTCGCTCTAGGTTTCATTCCCGGCCAGGGAAGGCTTTTCAGGAGTGTGGGATCATGTGGGGAATTAGCTCAAATGGTAGAGCGCTCGCTTAGCATGCGAGAGGTAGCGGGATCGATGCCCGCATTCTCCAAACACGGTCCCTTTCATTATTTTCCTCAGAACACACAGGTCTTCCCCTCCAGAACAGTCCTTTTCATAATGACCACGCTTGAGTCCAGCATAGCTGCTAGGCTGTGAGAACAAGGGCTATAAATGAAGGGCCTTTTCCTGAATAGCTGGAGAAAAGTTGCTGGCAGTGGCACTTGTCTACGTGATAAAATAATACTTGTGGTGGACAGCAAGCTGCCCCGTGACTGCCAAAACCGGGGATCAAAACGAGGACCTTTAGATCTTCAGTCTAACGCTCTCCCAACTGAGTTATTTCGTCCCCGACCGGCACCTGCTTTGCCCCATTGCGGGTGTAAAAGGCCTCTGCCAAAACAGGTATTGGCAGGAGTCAGATGACGACTGGCTCCACAGCCAGCAAGTTCTACTCACAGGCAATGAAAAGCCAACCAGTGGCCAGTACGGGGATCGAACCCGCGACCTTGGCGTTATTAGCACCACGCTCTAACCAACTGAGCTAACCGGCCTGTCTGTGCCAGCAGCAGATGGACCTCGCGAGGCCACGATTTGCGTAACCTAATGCTCAACCAAATCTAACCACTGGAAAGGCAAGTGGCTAAAGTATCAAATTCATCCGACGGGGATGGGATTCGAACCCACGCGTGCAGAGCACAATGGATTAGCAGTCCATCGCCTTAACCACTCGGCCACCTCGTCTGTGCTTTGCAGCTTTTCCTGACCAGTCAGGCGCAGCAGCTGAAAAGTCTAAGTTGGTGAGCTGTTTCGTAATAGTCTAAGGCCCATGCTGTTTGGGCACAAACCAAGGGATTCCAAGCTCGCGAGGTGTACAGACAAGCCCATAGTGCAGGTAGCGTGGCAGAGCAGTCTAGGGCACTCCACCACTTTAATCCCAAAACAGACGGGGAGTTCCTGCAGAAGCTGCAAAGATGGCTGGCTGTCTCATCAATGCACACATGAAGGATCTTCTCCCTAAAGAGCCTATACCAGTGAGACAGCCACCTGTCTTTCCGCAGGCTTTTTCCTGCATACAGAACTCGTGCCGTCAAATTCGTGCCGCCTCCAGCTCTCAGCAAAAAAAAAAGACCTGCCAACCTGTAGACATTTTGCATAGTAGGTACTTTTTTGTGTGTTTTACAGTGATTTATGTTGTACATTTTTGATCTGTGGGACCTTGAAATACAATTGGGAGCATTTGTGCGAGTGCACATAATTGTAATTGCTTAGTGTTTAACTCCCGGTCAGTTCAAGCTGTGTTTTCATTGACTGTTTGGGAAATTGACCATGCAGCTGGAGAACAGTTGCTGTCAGGGGCATTTGTCCACTTGGGGTCACACGTGTACATTCTGGCAGATTATGGACAGCTGGAACTGCCCTGTTGGTATGTCCTTTAAAAAACTGGAGATGCCGAGGATTGAACTCGGGGCCTCATACATGCAAAGCATGCGCTCTACCACTGAGCTACATCCCCCAAGTACTGCTGGAAAAGTACTCCCAAAGCACAAGTGGAAGCAGGTGAGGGAACGCTCTTCACTCTACTTGGATGAGAGCGTGGCACACTGGCGAGAGATGTCCACCTCATCAACGGACGGACAGTGCTGGTAGGATTGGGTGCTCTCACCGCCTCGCTCTAGGTTTCATTCCCGGCCAGGGAAGGCTTTTCAGGAGTGTGGGATCATGTGGGGAATTAGCTCAAATGGTAGAGCGCTCGCTTAGCATGCGAGAGGTAGCGGGATCGATGCCCGCATTCTCCAAACACGGTCCCTTTCATTATTTTCCTCAGAACACACAGGTCTTCCCCTCCAGAACAGTCCTTTTCATAATGACCACGCTTGAGTCCAGCATAGCTGCTAGGCTGTGAGAACAAGGGCTATAAATGAAGGGCCTTTTCCTGAATAGCTGGAGAAAAGTTGCTGGCAGTGGCACTTGTCTACGTGATAAAATAATACTTGTGGTGGACAGCAAGCTGCCCCGTGACTGCCAAAACCGGGGATCAAAACGAGGACCTTTAGATCTTCAGTCTAACGCTCTCCCAACTGAGTTATTTCGTCCCCGACCGGCACCTGCTTTGCCCCATTGCGGGTGTAAAAGGCCTCTGCCAAAACAGGTATTGGCAGGAGTCAGATGACGACTGGCTCCACAGCCAGCAAATTCTACTCACAGGCAATGAAAAGCCAACCAGTGGCCAGTACGGGGATCGAACCCGCGACCTTGGCGTTATTAGCACCACGCTCTAACCAACTGAGCTAACCGGCCTGTCTGTGCCAGCAGCAGATGGACCTCGCGAGGCCACGATTTGCGTAACCTAATGCTCAACCAAATCTAACCACTGGAAAGGCAAGTGGCTAAAGTATCAAATTCATCCGACGGGGATGGGATTCGAACCCACGCGTGCAGAGCACAATGGATTAGCAGTCCATCGCCTTAACCACTCGGCCACCTCGTCTGTGCTTTGCAGCTTTTCCTGACCAGTCAGGCGCAGCAGCTGAAAAGTCTAAGTTGCTGAGCTATTTCGTAATAGTCTAAGGCCCATGCTGTTTGGGCACAAACCAAGGGATTCCAAGCTCGCGAGGTGTACAGACAAGCCCATAGTGCAGGTAGCGTGGCAGAGCAGTCTAGGGCACTCCACCACTTTAATCCCAAAACAGACGAGGAGTTCCTGCAGAAGCTGCAAAGATGGCTGGCTGTCTCATCAATGCACACATGAAGGATCTTCTCCCTAAAGAGCCTATACCAGTGAGACAGCCACCTGTCTTTCCGCAGGCTTTTTCCTGCATACAGAACTCGTGCCGTCAAATTCGTGCCGCCTCCAGCTCTCAGCAAAAAAAAAAGACCTGCCAACCTGTAGACATTTTGCGTAGTAGGTACTTTTTTGTGTGTTTTACAGTGATTTATGTTGTACATTTTTGATCTGTGGGACCTTGAAATACAATTGGGAGCATTTGTGCGAGTGCACATAATTGTAATTGCTTAGTGTTTAACTCCCGGTCAGTTCAAGCTGTGTTTTCATTGACTGTTTGGGAAATTGACCATGCAGCTGGAGAACAGTTGCTGTCAGGGGCATTTGTCCACTTGGGGTCACACGTGTACATTCTGGCAGATTATGGACAGCTGGAACTGCCCTGTTGGTATGTCCTTTAAAAAACTGGAGATGCCGAGGATTGAACTCGGGGCCTCATACATGCGAAGCATGCGCTCTACCACTGAGCTACATCCCCCAAGTACTGCTGGAAAAGTACTCCCAAAGCACAAGTGGAAGCAGGTGAGGGAACGCTCTTCACTCTACTTGGATGAGAGCGTGGCACACTGGCGAGAGATGTCCACCTCATCAACGGACGGACAGTGCTGGTAGGATTGGGTGCTCTCACCGCCTCGCTCTAGGTTCCATTCCCGGCCAGGGAAGGCTTTTCAGGAGTGTGGGATCATGTGGGGAATTAGCTCAAATGGTAGAGCGCTCGCTTAGCATGCGAGAGGTAGCGGGATCGATGCCCGCATTCTCCAAACACGGTCCCTTTCATGATTTTCCTCGGAACACACAGGTCTTCCCCTCCAAAACAGTCCTTTTCATAATGACCACGCTTGAGTCCGGCATAGCTGCTAGGCTGTGAGAACAAGGGCTGTAAATGAAGGGCCTTTTTCTGAATAGCTGGAGAAAAGTTGCTGGCAGAGGCACTTGTCTACGTGATAAAATAATACTTGTGGTGGACAGCAAGCTGCCCCGTGACTGCCAAAACCGGGGATCAAAACGAGGACCTTTAGATCTTCAGTCTAACGCTCTCCCAACTGAGTTATTTCGTCCCCGACCGGCACCTGCTTTGCCCCATTGCGGGTGTAAAAGGCCTCTGCCAAAACAGGTATTGGCAGGAGTCAGATGACGACTGGCTCCACAGCCAGCAAGTTCTACTCACAGGCAATGAAAAGCCAAGCAGTGGCCAGTACGGGGATCGAACCCGCGACCTTGGCGTTATTAGCACCACGCTCTAACCAACTGAGCTAACCGGCCTGTCTGTGCCAGCAGCAGATGGACCTCGCGAGGCCACGATTTGCGTAACCTAATGCTCAACCAAATCTAACCACTGGAAAGGCAAGTGGCTAAAGTGTCAAATACATCCGACGGGGATGGGATTCGAACCCACGCGTGCAGAGCACAATGGATTAGCAGTCCATCGCCTTAACCACTCGGCCACCTCGTCTGTGCTTTACAGCTTTTCCTGACCAGTCAGGCGCAGCAGCTGAAAAGTCTAAGTTGGTGAGCTGTTTCGTAATAGTCTAAGGCCCTTGCTGTTTGGGCACAAACCAAGGGATTCCAAGCTCGCGAGGTGTACAGACAAGCCCATAGTGCAGGTAGCGTGGCAGAGCAGTCTAGGGCACTCCACCACTTTAATCCCAAAACAGACGGGGAGTTCCTGCAGAAGCTGCAAAGATGGCTGGCTGTCTCATCAATGCACACATGAAGGATCTTCTCCCTAAAGAGCCTATACCAGTGAGACAGCCACCTGTCTTTCCGCAGGCTTTTTCCTGCATACAGAACTCGTGCCGTCAAATTCGTGCCGCCTCCAGCTCTCAGCAAAAAAAAAAAAGACCTGCCAACCTGTAGACATTTTGCGTAGTAGGTACTTTTTTGTGTGTTTTACAGTGATTTATGTTGTACATTTTTGATCTGTGGGACCTTGAAATACAATTGGGAGCATTTGTGCGAGTGCACATAATTGTAATTGCTTAGTGTTTAACTCCCGGTCAGTTCAAGCTGTGTTTTCATTGACTGTTTGGGAAATTGACCATGCAGCTGGAGAACAGTTGCTGTCAGGGGCATTTGTCCACTTGGGGTCACACGTGTACATTCTGGCAGATTATGGACAGCTGGAACTGCCCTGTTGGTATGTCCTTTAAAAAACTGGAGATGCCGAGGATTGAACTCGGGGCCTCATACATGCGAAGCATGCGCTCTACCACTGAGCTACATCCCCCAAGTACTGCTGGAAAAGTACTCCCAAAGCACAAGTGGAAGCAGGTGAGGGAACGCTCTTCACTCTACTTGGATGAGAGCGTGGCACACTGGCGAGAGATGTCCACCTCATCAACGGACGGACAGTGCTGGTAGGATTGGGTGCTCTCACCGCCTCGCTCTAGGTTCCATTCCCGGCCAGGGAAGGCTTTTCAGGAGTGTGGGATCATGTGGGGAATTAGCTCAAATGGTAGAGCGCTCGCTTAGCATGCGAGATGTAGCGGGATCGATGCCCGCATTCTCCAAACACGGTCCCTTTCATGATTTTCCTCGGAACACACAGGTCTTCCCCTCCAAAACAGTCCTTTTCATAATGACCACGCTTGAGTCCGGCATAGCTGCTAGGCTGTGAGAACAAGGGCTGTAAATGAAGGGCCTTTTTCTGAATAGCTGGAGAAAAGTTGCTGGCAGAGGCACTTGTCTACGTGATAAAATAATACTTGTGGTGGACAGCAAGCTGCCCCGTGACTGCCAAAACCGGGGATCAAAACGAGGACCTTTAGATCTTCAGTCTAACGCTCTCCCAACTGAGTTATTTCGTCCCCGACCGGCACCTGCTTTGCCCCATTGCGGGTGTAAAAGGCCTCTGCCAAAACAGGTATTGGCAGGAGTCAGATGACGACTGGCTCCACAGCCAGCAAGTTCTACTCACAGGCAATGAAAAGCCAAGCAGTGGCCAGTACGGGGATCGAACCCGCGACCTTGGCGTTATTAGCACCACGCTCTAACCAACTGAGCTAACCGGCCTGTCTGTGCCAGCAGCAGATGGACCTCGCGAGGCCACGATTTGCGTAACCTAATGCTCAACCAAATCTAACCACTGGAAAGGCAAGTGGCTAAAGTGTCAAATACATCCGACGGGGATGGGATTCGAACCCACGCGTGCAGAGCACAATGGATTAGCAGTCCATCGCCTTAACCACTCGGCCACCTCGTCTGTGCTTTGCAGCTTTTCCTGACCAGTCAGGCGCAGCAGCTGAAAAGTCTAAGTTGGTGAGCTGTTTCGTAATAGTCTAAGGCCCTTGCTGTTTGGGCACAAACCAAGGGATTCCAAGCTCGCGAGGTGTACAGACAAGCCCATAGTGCAGGTAGCGTGGCAGAGCAGTCTAGGGCACTCCACCACTTTAATCCCAAAACAGACGGGGAGTTCCTGCAGAAGCTGCAAAGATGGCTGGCTGTCTCATCAATGCACACATGAAGGATCTTCTCCCTAAAGAGCCTATACCAGTGAGACAGCCACCTGTCTTTCCGCAGGCTTTTTCCTGCATACAGAACTCGTGCCGTCAAATTCGTGCCGCCTCCAGCTCTCAGCAAAAAAAAAAAAGACCTGCCAACCTGTAGACATTTTGCGTAGTAGGTACTTTTTTGTGTGTTTTACAGTGATTTATGTTGTACATTTTTGATCTGTGGGACCTTGAAATACAATTGGGAGCATTTGTGCGAGTGCACATAATTGTAATTGCTTAGTGTTTAACTCCCGGTCAGTTCAAGCTGTGTTTTCATTGACTGTTTGGGAAATTGACCATGCAGCTGGAGAACAGTTGCTGTCAGGGGCATTTGTCCACTTGGGGTCACACGTGTACATTCTGGCAGATTATGGACAGCTGGAACTGCCCTGTTGGTATGTCCTTTAAAAATCTGGAGATGCCGAGGATTGAACTCGGGGCCTCATACATGCGAAGCATGCGCTCTACCACTGAGCTACATCCCCCAAGTACTGCTGGAAAAGTACTCCCAAAGCACAAGTGGAAGCAGGTGAGGGAACGCTCTTCACTCTACTTGGATGAGAGCGTGGCACACTGGCGAGAGATGTCCACCTCATCAACGGATGGACAGTGCTGGTAGGATTGGGTGCTCTCACCGCCTCGCTCTAGGTTCCATTCCCGGCCAGGGAAGGCTTTTCAGGAGTGTGGGATCATGTGGGGAATTAGCTCAAATGGTAGAGCGCTCGCTTAGCATGCGAGAGGTAGCGGGATCGATGCCCGCATTCTCCAAACACGTTCCCTTTCATCATTTTCTTCGGACCACACAGGTAATCCCCTCCAAAACAGTCCTTTTCATAATGACCACGCTTGAGTCCGGCATAGCTGCTAGGCTGTGAGAACAAGGGCTGTAAATGAAGGGCCTTTTTCTGAATAGCTGGAGAAAAGTTGCTGGCAGAGGCACTTGTCTACGTGATAAAATAATACTTGTGGTGGACAGCAAGCTGCCCCGTGACTGCCAAAACCGGGGATCAAAACGAGGACCTTTAGATCTTCAGTCTAACGCTCTCCCAACTGAGTTATTTCGTCCCCGACAGGCACCTGCTTTGCCCCATTGCGGGTGTAAAAGGCCTCTGCCAAAACAGGTATTGGCAGGAGTCAGATGACGACTGGCTCCACAGCCAGCAAGTTCTACTCACAGGCAATGAAAAGCCAAACAGTGGCCAGTACGGGGATCGAACCCGCGACCTTGGCGTTATTAGCACCACGCTCTAACCAACTGAGCTAACCGGCCTGTCTGTGCCAGCAGCAGATGGACCTCGCGAGGCCACGATTTGCGTAACCTAATGCTCAACCAAATCTAACCACTGGAAAGGCATGTGGCTAAAGTGTCAAATACATCCGACGGGGATGGGATTCGAACCCACGCGTGCAGAGCACAATGGATTAGCAGTCCATCGCCTTAACCACTCGGCCACCTCGTCTGTGCTTTGCAGCTTTTCCTGACCAGTCAGGCGCAGCAGCTGAAAAGTCTAAGTTGGTGAGCTGTTTCGTAATAGTCTAAGGCCCTTGCTGTTTGGGCACAAACCAAGGGATTCCAAGCTCGCGAGGTGTACAGACAAGCCCATAGTGCAGGTAGCGTGGCAGAGCAGTCTAGGGCACTCCACCACTTTAATCCCAAAACAGACGGGGAGTTCCTGCAGAAGCTGCAAAGATGGCTGGCTGTCTCATCAATGCACACATGAAGGATCTTCTCCCTAAAGAGCCTATACCAGTGAGACAGCCACCTGTCTTTCCGCAGGCTTTTTCCTGCATACAGAACTCGTGCCGTCAAATTCGTGCCGCCTCCAGCTCTCAGCAAAAAAAAAAAAGACCTGCCAACCTGTAAACATTTTGCGTAGTAGGTACTTTTTTGTGTGTTTTACAGTGATTTATGTTGTACATTTTTGATCTGTGGGACCTTGAAATACAATTGGGAGCATTTGTGCGAGTGCACATAATTGTAATTGCTTAGTGTTTAACTCCCGGTCAGTTCAAGCTGTGTTTTCATTGACTGTTTGGGAAATTGACCATGCAGCTGGAGAACAGTTGCTGTCAGGGGCATTTGTCCACTTGGGGTCACACGTGTACATTCTGGCAGATTATGGACAGCTGGAACTGCCCTGTTGGTATGTCCTTTAAAAAACTGGAGATGCCGAGGATTGAACTCGGGGCCTCATACATGCGAAGCATGCGCTCTACCACTGAGCTACATCCCCCAAGTACTGCTGGAAAAGTACTCCCAAAGCACAAGTGGAAGCAGGTGAGGGAACGCTCTTCACTCTACTTGGATGAGAGCGTGGCACACTGGCGAGAGATGTCCACCTCATCAACGGACGGACAGTGCTGGTAGGATTGGGTGCTCTCACCGCCTCGCTCTAGGTTCCATTCCCGGCCAGGGAAGGCTTTTCAGGAGTGTGGGATCATGTGGGGAATTAGCTCAAATGGTAGAGCGCTCGCTTAGCATGCGAGAGGTAGCGGGATCGATGCCCGCATTCTCCAAACACGGTCCCTTTCATGATTTTCCTCGGAACACACAGGTCTTCCCCTCCAAAACAGTCCTATTCATAATGACCACGCTTGAGTCCGGCATAGCTGCTAGGCTGTGAGAACAAGGGCTGTAAATGAAGGGCCTTTTTCTGAATAGCTGGAGAAAAGTTGCTGGCAGAGGCACTTGTCTACGTGATAAAATAATACTTGTGGTGGACAGCAAGCTGCCCCGTGACTGCCAAAACCGGGGATCAAAACGAGGACCTTTAGATCTTCAGTCTAACGCTCTCCCAACTGAGTTATTTCGTCCCCGACCGGCACCTGCTTTGCCCCATTGCGGGTGTAAAAGGCCTCTGCCAAAACAGGTATTGGCAGGAGTCAGATGACGACTGGCTCCACAGCCAGCAAGTTCTACTCACAGGCAATGAAAAGCCAACCAGTGGCCAGTACGGGGATCGAACCCGCGACCTTGGCGTTATTAGCACCACGCTCTAACCAACTGAGCTAACCGGCCTGTCTGTGCCAGCAGCAGATGGACCTCGCGAGGCCACGATTTGCGTAACCTAATGCTCAACCAAATCTAACCACTGGAAAGGCAAGTGGCTAAAGTGTCAAATACATCCGACGGGGATGGGATTCGAACCCACGCGTGCAGAGCACAATGGATTAGCAGTCCATCGCCTTAACCACTCGGCCACCTCGTCTGTGCTTTGCAGCTTTTCCTGACCAGTCAGGCGCAGCATCTGAAAAGTCTAAGTTGGTGAGCTGTTTCGTAATAGTCTAAGGCCCTTGCTGTTTGGGCACAAACCAAGGGATTCCAAGCTCGCGAGGTGTACAGACAAGCCCATAGTGCAGGTAGCGTGGCAGAGCAGTCTAGGGCACTCCACCACTTTAATCCCAAAACAGACGGGGAGTTCCTGCAGAAGCTGCAAAGATGGCTGGCTGTCTCATCAATGCACACATGAAGGATCTTCTCCCTAAAGAGCCTATACCAGTGAGACAGCCACCTGTCTTTCCGCAGGCTTTTTCCTGCATACAGAACTCGTGCCGTCAAATTCGTGCCGCCTCCAGCTCTCAGCAAAAAAAAAAAAGACCTGCCAACCTGTAGACATTTTGCGTAGTAGGTACTTTTTTGTGTGTTTTACAGTGATTTATGTTGTACATTTTTGATCTGTGGGACCTTGAAATACAATTGGGAGCATTTGTGCGAGTGCACATAATTGTAATTGCTTAGTGTTTAACTCCCGGTCAGTTCAAGCTGTGTTTTCATTGACTGTTTGGGAAATTGACCATGCAGCTGGAGAACAGTTGCTGTCAGGGGCATTTGTCCACTTGGGGTCACACGTGTACATTCTGGCAGATTATGGACAGCTGGAACTGCCCTGTTGGTATGTCCTTTAAAAAACTGGAGATGCCGAGGATTGAACTCGGGGCCTCATACATGCGAAGCATGCGCTCTACCACTGAGCTACATCCCCCAAGTACTGCTGGAAAAGTACTCCCAAAGCACAAGTGGAAGCAGGTGAGGGAACGCTCTTCACTCTACTTGGATGAGAGCGTAGCACACTGGCGAGAGATGTCCACCTCATCAACGGACGGACAGTGCTGGTAGGATTGGGTGCTCTCACCGCCTCGCTCTAGGTTCCATTCCCGGCCAGGGAAGGCTTTTCAGGAGTGTGGGATCATGTGGGGAATTAGCTCAAATGGTAGAGCGCTCGCTTAGCATGCGAGAGGTAGCGGGATCGATGCCCGCATTCTCCAAACACGGTCACTTTCATGATTTTCCTCGGAACACACAGGTCTTCCCCTCCAAAACAGTCCTTTTCATAATGACCACGCTTGAGTCCGGCATAGCTGCTAGGCTGTGAGAACAAGGGCTGTAAATGAAGGGCCTTTTTCTGAATAGCTGGAGAAAAGTTGCTGGCAGAGGCACTTGTCTACGTGATAAAATAATACTTGTGGTGGACAGCAAGCTGCCCCGTGACTGCCAAAACCGGGGATCAAAACGAGGACCTTTAGATCTTCAGTCTAACGCTCTCCCAACTGAGTTATTTCGTCCCCGACCGGCACCTGCTTTGC
The DNA here is from genome assembly GCF_949987555.1 of Borostomias antarcticus. Taxonomy (NCBI): domain Eukaryota; kingdom Metazoa; phylum Chordata; class Actinopteri; order Stomiiformes; family Stomiidae; genus Borostomias; species Borostomias antarcticus. The sequence goes on from NC_140249.1 coordinate 704,964, forward strand.
CCCATTGCGGGTGTAAAAGGCCTCTGCCAAAACAGGTATTGGCAGGAGTCAGATGACGACTGGCTCCACAGCCAGCAAGTTCTACTCACAGGCAATGAAAAGCCAACCAGTGGCCAGTACGGGGATCGAACCCGCCACCTTGGCGTTATTAGCACCACGCTCTAACCAACTGAGCTAACCGGCCTGTCTGTGCCAGCAGCAGATGGACCTCGCGAGGCCACGATTTGCGTAACCTAATGCTCAACCAAATCTAACCACTGGAAAGGCAAGTGGCTAAAGTGTCAAATACATCCGACGGGGATGGGATTCGAACCCACGCGTGCAGAGCACAATGGATTAGCAGTCCATCGCCTTAACCACTCGGCCACCTCGTCTGTGCTTTGCAGCTTTTCCTGACCAGTCAGGCGCAGCAGCTGAAAAGTCTAAGTTGGTGAGCTGTTTCGTAATAGTCTAAGGCCCTTGCTGTTTGGGCACAAACCAAGGGATTCCAAGCTCGCGAGGTGTACAGACAAGCCCATAGTGCAGGTAGCGTGGCAGAGCAGTCTAGGGCACTCCACCACTTTAATCCCAAAACAGACGGGGAGTTCCTGCAGAAGCTGCAAAGATGGCTGGCTGTCTCATCAATGCACACATGAAGGATCTTCTCCCTAAAGAGCCTATACCAGTGAGACAGCCACCTGTCTTTCCGCAGGCTTTTTCCTGCATACAGAACTCGTGCCGTCAAATTCGTGCCGCCTCCAGCTCTCAGCAAAAAAAAAAAAGACCTGCCAACCTGTAAACATTTTGCGTAGTAGGTACTTTTTGTGTGTTTTACAGTGATTTATGTTGTACATTTTTGATCTGTGGGACCTTGAAATACAATTGGGAGCATTTGTGCGAGTGCACATAATTGTAATTGCTTAGTGTTTAACTCCCGGTCAGTTCAAGCTGTGTTTTCATTGACTGTTTGGGAAATTGACCATGCAGCTGGAGAACAGTTGCTGTCAGGGGCATTTGTCCACTTGGGGTCACACGTGTACATTCTGGCAGATTATGGACAGCTGGAACTGCCCTGTTGGTATGTCCTTTAAAAAACTGGAGATGCCGAGGATTGAACTCGGGGCCTCATACATGCGAAGCATGCGCTCTACCACTGAGCTACATCCCCCAAGTACTGCTGGAAAAGTACTCCCAAAGCACAAGTGGAAGCAGGTGAGGGAACGCTCTTCACTCTACTTGGATGAGAGCGTGGCACACTGGCGAGAGATGTCCACCTCATCAACGGACGGACAGTGCTGGTAGGATTGGGTGCTCTCACCGCCTCGCTCTAGGTTCCATTCCCGGCCAGGGAAGGCTTTTCAGGAGTGTGGGATCATGTGGGGAATTAGCTCAAATGGTAGAGCGCTCGCTTAGCATGCGAGAGGTAGCGGGATCGATGCCCGCATTCTCCAAACACGGTCCCTTTCATGATTTTCCTCGGAACACACAGGTCTTCCCCTCCAAAACAGTCCTATTCATAATGACCACGCTTGAGTCCGGCATAGCTGCTAGGCTGTGAGAACAAGGGCTGTAAATGAAGGGCCTTTTTCTGAATAGCTGGAGAAAAGTTGCTGGCAGAGGCACTTGTCTACGTGATAAAATAATACTTGTGGTGGACAGCAAGCTGCCCCGTGACTGCCAAAACCGGGGATCAAAACGAGGACCTTTAGATCTTCAGTCTAACGCTCTCCCAACTGAGTTATTTCGTCCCCGACCGGCACCTGCTTTGCCCCATTGCGGGTGTAAAAGGCCTCTGCCAAAACAGGTATTGGCAGGAGTCAGATGACGACTGGCTCCACAGCCAGCAAGTTCTACTCACAGGCAATGAAAAGCCAACCAGTGGCCAGTACGGGGATCGAACCCGCGACCTTGGCGTTATTAGCACCACGCTCTAACCAACTGAGCTAACCGGCCTGTCTGTGCCAGCAGCAGATGGACCTCGCGAGGCCACGATTTGCGTAACCTAATGCTCAACCAAATCTAACCACTGGAAAGGCAAGTGGCTAAAGTGTCAAATACATCCGACGGGGATGGGATTCGAACCCACGCGTGCAGAGCACAATGGATTAGCAGTCCATCGCCTTAACCACTCGGCCACCTCGTCTGTGCTTTGCAGCTTTTCCTGACCAGTCAGGCGCAGCATCTGAAAAGTCTAAGTTGGTGAGCTGTTTCGTAATAGTCTAAGGCCCTTGCTGTTTGGGCACAAACCAAGGGATTCCAAGCTCGCGAGGTGTACAGACAAGCCCATAGTGCAGGTAGCGTGGCAGAGCAGTCTAGGGCACTCCACCACTTTAATCCCAAAACAGACGGGGAGTTCCTGCAGAAGCTGCAAAGATGGCTGGCTGTCTCATCAATGCACACATGAAGGATCTTCTCCCTAAAGAGCCTATACCAGTGAGACAGCCACCTGTCTTTCCGCAGGCTTTTTCCTGCATACAGAACTCGTGCCGTCAAATTCGTGCCGCCTCCAGCTCTCAGCAAAAAAAAAAAAGACCTGCCAACCTGTAGACATTTTGCGTAGTAGGTACTTTTTTGTGTGTTTTACAGTGATTTATGTTGTACATTTTTGATCTGTGGGACCTTGAAATACAATTGGGAGCATTTGTGCGAGTGCACATAATTGTAATTGCTTAGTGTTTAACTCCCGGTCAGTTCAAGCTGTGTTTTCATTGACTGTTTGGGAAATTGACCATGCAGCTGGAGAACAGTTGCTGTCAGGGGCATTTGTCCACTTGGGGTCACACGTGTACATTCTGGCAGATTATGGACAGCTGGAACTGCCCTGTTGGTATGTCCTTTAAAAAACTGGAGATGCCGAGGATTGAACTCGGGGCCTCATACATGCGAAGCATGCGCTCTACCACTGAGCTACATCCCCCAAGTACTGCTGGAAAAGTACTCCCAAAGCACAAGTGGAAGCAGGTGAGGGAACGCTCTTCACTCTACTTGGATGAGAGCGTAGCACACTGGCGAGAGATGTCCACCTCATCAACGGACGGACAGTGCTGGTAGGATTGGGTGCTCTCACCGCCTCGCTCTAGGTTCCATTCCCGGCCAGGGAAGGCTTTTCAGGAGTGTGGGATCATGTGGGGAATTAGCTCAAATGGTAGAGCGCTCGCTTAGCATGCGAGAGGTAGCGGGATCGATGCCCGCATTCTCCAAACACGGTCACTTTCATGATTTTCCTCGGAACACACAGGTCTTCCCCTCCAAAACAGTCCTTTTCATAATGACCACGCTTGAGTCCGGCATAGCTGCTAGGCTGTGAGAACAAGGGCTGTAAATGAAGGGCCTTTTTCTGAATAGCTGGAGAAAAGTTGCTGGCAGAGGCACTTGTCTACGTGATAAAATAATACTTGTGGTGGACAGCAAGCTGCCCCGTGACTGCCAAAACCGGGGATCAAAACGAGGACCTTTAGATCTTCAGTCTAACGCTCTCCCAACTGAGTTATTTCGTCCCCGACCGGCACCTGCTTTGCCCCATTGCGGGTGTAAAAGGCCTCTGCCAAAACAGGTATTGGCAGGAGTCAGATGACGACTGGCTCCACAGCCAGCAAGTTCTACTCACAGGCAATGAAAAGCCAACCAGTGGCCAGTACGGGGATCGAACCCGCCACCTTGGCGTTATTAGCACCACGCTCTAACCAACTGAGCTAACTGGCCTGTCTGTGCCAGCAGCAGATGGACCTCGCGAGGCCACGATTTGCGTAACCTAATGCTCAACCAAATCTAACCACTGGAAAGGCAAGTGGCTAAAGTGTCAAATACATCCGACGGGGATGGGATTCGAACCCACGCGTGCAGAGCACAATGGATTAGCAGTCCATCGCCTTAACCACTCGGCCACCTCGTCTGTGCTTTGCAGCTTTTCCTGACCAGTCAGGCGCAGCATCTGAAAAGTCTAAGTTGGTGAGCTGTTTCGTAATAGTCTAAGGCCCTTGCTGTTTGGGCACAAACCAAGGGATTCCAAGCTCGCGAGGTGTACAGACAAGCCCATAGTGCAGGTAGCGTGGCAGAGCAGTCTAGGGCACTCCACCACTTTAATCCCAAAACAGACGGGGAGTTCCTGCAGAAGCTGCAAAGATGGCTGGCTGTCTCATCAATGCACACATGAAGGATCTTCTCCCTAAAGAGCCTATACCAGTGAGACAGCCACCTGTCTTTCCGCAGGCTTTTTCCTGCATACAGAACTCGTGCCGTCAAATTCGTGCCGCCTCCAGCTCTCAGCAAAAAAAAAAAAGACCTGCCAACCTGTAGACATTTTGCGTAGTAGGTACTTTTTTGTGTGTTTTACAGTGATTTATGTTGTACATTTTTGATCTGTGGGACCTTGAAATACAATTGGGAGCATTTGTGCGAGTGCACATAATTGTAATTGCTTAGTGTTTAACTCCCGGTCAGTTCAAGCTGTGTTTTCATTGACTGTTTGGGAAATTGACCATGCAGCTGGAGAACAGTTGCTGTCAGGGGCATTTGTCCACTTGGGGTCACACGTGTACATTCTGGCAGATTATGGACAGCTGGAACTGCCCTGTTGGTATGTCCTTTAAAAAACTGGAGATGCCGAGGATTGAACTCGGGGCCTCATACATGCGAAGCATGCGCTCTACCACTGAGCTACATCCCCCAAGTACTGCTGGAAAAGTACTCCCAAAGCACAAGTGGAAGCAGGTGAGGGAACGCTCTTCACTCTACTTGGATGAGAGCGTGGCACACTGGCGAGAGATGTCCACCTCATCAACGGACGGACAGTGCTGGTAGGATTGGGTGCTCTCACCGCCTCGCTCTAGGTTCCATTCCCGGCCAGGGAAGGCTTTTCAGGAGTGTGGGATCATGTGGGGAATTAGCTCAAATGGTAGAGCGCTCGCTTAGCATGCGAGAGGTAGCGGGATCGATGCCCGCATTCTCCAAACACGGTCCCTTTCATGATTTTCCTCGGAACACACAGGTCTTCCCCTCCAAAACAGTCCTTTTCATAATGACCACGCTTGAGTCCGGCATAGCTGCTAGGCTGTGAGAACAAGGGCTGTAAATGAAGGGCCTTTTTCTGAATAGCTGGAGAAAAGTTGCTGGCAGAGGCACTTGTCTACGTGATAAAATAATACTTGTGGTGGACAGCAAGCTGCCCCGTGACTGCCAAAACCGGGGATCAAAACGAGGACCTTTAGATCTTCAGTCTAACGCTCTCCCAACTGAGTTATTTCGTCCCCGACCGGCACCTGCTTTGCCCCATTGCGGGTGTAAAAGGCCTCTGCCAAAACAGGTATTGGCAGGAGTCAGATGACGACTGGCTCCACAGCCAGCAAGTTCTACTCACAGGCAATGAAAAGCCAACCAGTGGCCAGTACGGGGATCGAACCCGCGACCTTGGCGTTATTAGCACCACGCTCTAACCAACTGAGCTAACCGGCCTGTCTGTGCCAGCAGCAGATGGACCTCGCGAGGCCACGATTTGCGTAACCTAATGCTCAACCAAATCTAACCACTGGAAAGGCAAGTGGCTAAAGTGTCAAATACATCCGACGGGGATGGGATTCGAACCCACGCGTGCAGAGCACAATGGATTAGCAGTCCATCGCCTTAACCACTCGGCCACCTCGTCTGTGCTTTGCAGCTTTTACTGACCAGTCAGGCGCAGCAGTTGAAAAGTCTAAGTTGGTGAGCTGTTTCGTAATAGTCTAAGGCCCTTGCTGTTTGGGCACAAACCAAGGGATTCCAAGCTCGCGAGGTGTACAGACAAGCCCATAGTGCAGGTAGCGTGGCAGAGCAGTCTAGGGCACTCCACCACTTTAATCCCAAAACAGACGGGGAGTTCCTGCAGAAGCTGCAAAGATGGCTGGCTGTCTCATCAATGCACACATGAAGGATCTTCTCCCTAAAGAGCCTATACCAGTGAGACAGCCACCTGTCTTTCCGCAGGCTTTTTCCTGCATACAGAACTCGTGCCGTCAAATTCGTGCCGCCTCCAGCTCTCAGCAAAAAAAAAAAAGACCTGCCAACCTGTAAACATTTTGCGTAGTAGGTACTTTTTTGTGTGTTTTACAGTGATTTATGTTGTACATTTTTGATCTGTGGGACCTTGAAATACAATTGGGAGCATTTGTGCGAGTGCACATAATTGTAATTGCTTAGTGTTTAACTCCCGGTCAGTTCAAGCTGTGTTTTCATTGACTGTTTGGGAAATTGACCATGCAGCTGGAGAACAGTTGCTGTCAGGGGCATTCGTCCACTTGGGGTCACACGTGTACATTCTGGCAGATTATGGACAGCTGGAACTGCCCTGTTGGTATGTCCTTTAAAAAACTGGAGATGCCGAGGATTGAACTCGGGGCCTCATACATGCGAAGCATGCGCTCTACCACTGAGCTACATCCCCCAAGTACTGCTGGAAAAGTACTCCCAAAGCACAAGTGGAAGCAGGTGAGGGAACGCTCTTCACTCTACTTGGATGAGAGCGTGGCACACTGGCGAGAGATGTCCACCTCATCAACGGACGGACAGTGCTGGTAGGATTGGGTGCTCTCACCGCCTCGCTCTAGGTTCCATTCCCGGCCAGGGAAGGCTTTTCAGGAGTGTGGGATCATGTGGGGAATTAGCTCAAATGGTAGAGCGTTCGCTTAGCATGCGAGAGGTAGCGGGATCGATGCCCGCATTCTCCAAACACGGTCCCTTTCATGATTTTCCTCGGAACACACAGGTCTTCCCCTCCAAAACAGTCCTTTTCATAATGACCACGCTTGAGTCCGGCATAGCTGCTAGGCTGTGAGAACAAGGGCTGTAAATGAAGGGCCTTTTTCTGAATAGCTGGAGAAAAGTTGCTGGCAGAGGCACTTGTCTACGTGATAAAATAATACTTGTGGTGGACAGCAAGCTGCCCCGTGACTGCCAAAACCGGGGATCAAAACGAGGACCTTTAGATCTTCAGTCTAACGCTCTCCCAACTGAGTTATTTCGTCCCCGACCGGCACCTGCTTTGCCCCATTGCGGGTGTAAAAGGCCTCTGCCAAAACAGGTATTGGCAGGAGTCAGATGACGACTGGCTCCACAGCCAGCAAGTTCTACTCACAGGCAATGAAAAGCCAACCAGTGGCCAGTACGGGGATGAACCCGCGACCTTGGCGTTATTAGCACCACGCTCTAACCAACTGAGCTAACCGGCCTGTCTGTGCCAGCAGCAGATGGACCTCGCGAGGCCACGATTTGCGTAACCTAATGCTCAACCAAATCTAACCACTGGAAAGGCAAGTGGCTATAGTGTCAAATACATCCGACGGGGATGGGATTCGAACCCACGCGTGCAGAGCACAATGGATTAGCAGTCCATCGCCTTAACCACTCGGCCACCTCGTCTGTGCTTTGCAGCTTTTCCTGACCAGTCAGGTGCAGCAGCTGAAAAGTCTAAGTTGGTGAGCTGTTTCGTAATAGTCTAAGGCCCTTGCTGTTTGGGCACAAACCAAGGGATTCCAAGCTCGCGAGGTGTACAGACAAGCCCATAGTGCAGGTAGCGTGGCAGAGCAGTCTAGGGCACTCCACCACTTTAATCCCAAAACAGACGGGGAGTTCCTGCAGAAGCTGCAAAGATGGCTGGCTGTCTCATCAATGCACACATGAAGGATCTTCTCCCTAAAGAGCCTATACCAGTGAGACAGCCACCTGTCTTTCCGCAGGCTTTTTCCTGCATACAGAACTCGTGCCGTCAAATTCGTGCCGCCTCCAGCTCTCAGCAAAAAAAAAAAAGACCTGCCAACCTGTAGACATTTTGCGTAGTAGGTACTTTTTTGTGTGTTTTACAGTGATTTATGTTGTACATTTTTGATCTGTGGGACCTTGAAATACAATTGGGAGCATTTGTGCGAGTGCACATAATTGTAATTGCTTAGTGTTTAACTCCCGGTCAGTTCAAGCTGTGTTTTCATTGACTGTTTGGGAAATTGACCATGCAGCTGGAGAACAGTTGCTGTCAGGGGCATTTGTCCACTTGGGGTCACACGTGTACATTCTGGCAGATTATGGACAGCTGGAACTGCCCTGTTGGTATGTCCTTTAAAAAACTGGAGATGCCGAGGATTGAACTCGGGGCCTCATACATGCGAAGCATGCGCTCTACCACTGAGCTACATCCCCCAAGTACTGCTGGGAAAGTACTCCCAAAGCACAAGTGGAAGCAGGTGAGGGAACGCTCTTCACTCTACTTGGATGAGAGCGTGGCACACTGGCGAGAGATGTCCACCTCATCAACGGACGGACAGTGCTGGTAGGATTGGGTGCTCTCACCGCCTCGCTCTAGGTTCCATTCCCGGCCAGGGAAGGCTTTTCAGGAATGTGGGATCATGTGGGGAATTAGCTCAAATGGTAGAGCGCTCGCTTAGCATGCGAGAGGTAGCGGGATCGATGCCCGCATTCTCCAAACACGGCCCCTTTCATGATTTTCCTCGGAACACACAGGTCTTCCCCTCCAAAACAGTCCTTTTCATAATGACCACGCTTGAGTCCGGCATAGCTGCTAGGCTGTGAGAACAAGGGCTGTAAATGAAGGGCCTTTTTCTGAATAGCTGGAGAAAAGTTGCTGGCAGAGGCACTTGTCTACGTGATAAAATAATACTTGTGGTGGACAGCAAGCTGCCCCGTGACTGCCAAAACCGGGGATCAAAACGAGGACCTTTAGATCTTCAGTCTAACGCTCTCCCAACTGAGTTATTTCGTCCCCGACCGGCACCTGCTTTGCCCCATTGCGGGTGTAAAAGGCCTCTGCCAAAACAGGTATTGGCAGGAGTCAGATGACGACTGGCTCCACAGCCAGCAAGTTCTACTCACAGGCAATGAAAAGCCAACCAGTGGCCAGTACGGGGATCGAACCCGCGACCTTGGCGTTATTAGCACCACGCTCTAACCAACTGAGCTAACCGGCCTGTCTGTGCCAGCAGCAGATGGACCTCGCGAGGCCACGATTTGCGTAACCTAATGCTCAACCAAATCTAACCACTGGAAAGGCAAGTGGCTATAGTGTCAAATACATCCGACGGGGATGGGATTCGAACCCACGCGTGCAGAGCACAATGGATTAGCAGTCCATCGCCTTAACCACTCGGCCACCTCGTCTGTGCTTTGCAGCTTTTCCTGACCAGTCAGGCGCAGCAGCTGAAAAGTCTAAGTTGGTGAGCTGTTTCGTAATAGTCTAAGGCCCTTGCTGTTTGGGCACAAACCAAGGGATTCCAAGCTCGCGAGGTGTACAGACAAGCCCATAGTGCAGGTAGCGTGGCAGAGCAGTCTAGGGCACTCCACCACTTTAATCCCAAAACAGACGGGGAGTTCCTGCAGAAGCTGCAAAGATGGCTGGCTGTCTCATCAATGCACACATGAAGGATCTTCTCCCTAAAGAGCCTATACCAGTGAGACAGCCACCTGTCTTTCCGCAGGCTTTTTCCTGCATACAGAACTCGTGCCGTCAAATTCGTGCCGCCTCCAGCTCTCAGCAAAAAAAAAAAAGACCTGCCAACCTGTAGACATTTTGCGTAGTAGGTACTTTTTTGTGTGTTTTACAGTGATTTATGTTGTACATTTTTGATCTGTGGGACCTTGAAATACAATTGGGAGCATTTGTGCACATAATTGTAATTGCTTAGTGTTTAACTCCCGGTCAGTTCAAGCTGTGTTTTCATTGACTGTTTGGGAAATTGACCATGCAGCTGGAGAACAGTTGCTGTCAGGGGCATTTGTCCACTTGGGGTCACACGTGTACATTCTGGCAGATTATGGACAGCTGGAACTGCCCTGTTGGTATGTCCTTTAAAAAACTGGAGATGCAGAGGATTGAACTCGGGGCCTCATACATGCGAAGCATGCGCTCTACCACTGAGCTACATCCCCCAAGTACTGCTGGGAAAGTACTCCCAAAGCACAAGTGGAAGCAGGTGAGGGAACGCTCTTCACTCTACTTGGATGAGAGCGTGGCACACTGGCGAGAGATGTCCACCTCATCAACGGACGGACAGTGCTGGTAGGATTGGGTGCTCTCACCGCCTCGCTCTAGGTTCCATTCCCGGCCAGGGAAGGCTTTTCAGGAGTGTGGGATCATGTGGGGAATTAGCTCAAATGGTAGAGCGCTCGCTTAGCATGCGAGAGGTAGCGGGATCGATGCCCGCATTCTCCAAACACGGTCCCTTTCATGATTTTCCTCGGAACACACAGGTCTTCCCCTCCAAAACAGTCCTTTTCATAATGACCACGCTTGAGTCCGGCATAGCTGCTAGGCTGTGAGAACAAGGGCTGTAAATGAAGGGCCTTTTTCTGAATAGCTGGAGAAAAGTTGCTGGCAGAGGCACTTGTCTACGTGATAAAATAATACTTGTGGTGGACAGCCTGCTGCCCCGTGACTGCCAAAACCGGGGATCAAAACGAGGACCTTTAGATCTTCAGTCTAACGCTCTCCCAACTGAGTTATTTCGTCCCCGACCGGCACCTGCTTTGCCCCATTGCGGGTGTAAAAGGCCTCTGCCAAAACAGGTATTGGCAGGAGTCAGATGACGACTGGCTCCACAGCCAGCAAGTTCTACTCACAGGCAATGAAAAGCCAACCAGTGGCCGGTACGGGGATCGAACCCGCGACCTTGGCGTTATTAGCACCACGCTCTAACCAACTGAGCTAACCGGCCTGTCTGTGCCAGCAGCAGATGGACCTCGCGAGGCCACGATTTGCGTAACCTAATGCTCAACCAAATCTAACCACTGGAAAGGCAAGTGGCTAAAGTGTCAAATACATCCGACGGGGATGGGATTCGAACCCACGCACGCGTGCAGAGCACAAAGGATTAGCAGTCCATCGCCTTAACCACTCGGCCACCTCGTCTGTGCTTTGCAGCTTTTCCTGACCAGTCAGGCGCAGCAGCTGAAAAGTCTAAGTTGGTGAGCTGTTTCGTAATAGTCTAAGGCCCTTGCTGTTTGGGCACAAACCAAGGGATTCCAAGCTCGCGAGGTGTACAGACAAGCCCATAGTGCAGGTAGCGTGGCAGAGCAGTCTAGGGCACTCCACCACTTTAATCCCAAAACAGACGGGGAGTTCCTGCAGAAGCTGCAAAGATGGCTGGCTGTCTCATCAATGCACACATGAAGGATCTTCTCCCTAAAGAGCCTATACCAGTGAGACAGCCACCTGTCTTTCCGCAGGCTTTTTCCTGCATACAGAACTCGTGCCGTCAAATTCGTGCCGCCTCCAGCTCTCAGCAAAAAAAAAAAAGACCTGCCAACCTGTAGACATTTTGCGTAGTAGGTACTTTTTTGTGTGTTTTACAGTGATTTATGTTGTACATTTTTGATCTGTGGGACCTTGAAATACAATTGGGAGCATTTGTGCGAGTGCACATAATTGTAATTGCTTAGTGTTTAACTCCCGGTCAGTTCAAGCTGTGTTTTCATTGACTGTTTGGGAAATTGACCATGCAGCTGGAGAACAGTTGCTGTCAGGGGCATTTGTCCACTTGGGGTCACACGTGTACATTCTGGCAGATTATGGACAGCTGGAACTGCCCTGTTGGTATGTCCTTTAAAAAACTGGAGATGCCGAGGATTGAACTCGGGGCCTCATACATGCGAAGCATGCGCTCTACCACTGAGCTACATCCCCCAAGTACTGCTGGGAAAGTACTCCCAAAGCACAAGTGGAAGCAGGTGAGGGAACGCTCTTCACTCTACTTGGATGAGAGCGTGGCACACTGGCGAGAGATGTCCACCTCATCAACGGACGGACAGTGCTGGTAGGATTGGGTGCTCTCACCGCCTCGCTCTAGGTTCCATTCCCGGCCAGGGAAGGCTTTTCAGGAGTGTGGGATCATGTGGGGAATTAGCTCAAATGGTAGAGCGCTCGTTTAGCATGCGAGAGGTAGCGGGATCGATGCCCGCATTCTCCAAACACGGTCCCTTTCATGATTTTCCTCGGAACACACAGGTCTTCCCCTCCAAAACAGTCCTTTTCATAATGACCACGCTTGAGTCCGGCATAGCTGCTAGGCTGTGAGAACAAGGGCTGTAAATGAAGGGCCTTTTTCTGAATAGCTGGAGAAAAGTTGCTGGCAGAGGCACTTGTCTACGTGATAAAATAATACTTGTGGTGGACAGCAAGCTGCCCCGTGACTGCCAAAACCGGGGATCAAAACGAGGACCTTTAGATCTTCAGTCTAACGCTCTCCCAACTGAGTTATTTCGTCCCCGACCGGCACCTGCTTTGCCCCATTGCGGGTGTAAAAGGCCTCTGCCAAAACAGGTATTGGCAGGAGTCAGATGACGACTGGCTCCACAGCCAGCAAGTTCTACTCACAGGCAATGAAAAGCCAACCAGTGGCCAGTACGGGGATCGAACCCGCGACCTTGGCGTTATTAGCACCACGCTCTAACCAACTGAGCTAAACGGCCTGTCTGTGCCAGCAGCAGATGGACCTCGCGAGGCCACGATTTGCGTAACCTAATGCTCAACCAAATCTAACCACTGGAAAGGCAAGTGGCTAAAGTGTCAAATACATCCGACGGGGATGGGATTCGAACCCACGCGTGCAGAGCACAATGGATTAGCAGTCCATCGCCTTAACCACTCGGCCACCTCGTCTGTGCTTTGCAGCTTTTCCTGACCAGTCAGGCGCAGCAGCTGAAAAGTCTAAGTTGGTGAGCTGTTTCGTAATAGTCTAAGGCCCTTGCTGTTTGGGCACAAACCAAGGGATTCCAAGCTCGCGAGGTGTACAGACAAGCCCATAGTGCAGGTAGCGTGGCAGAGCAGTCTAGGGCACTCCACCACTTTAATCCCAAAACAGACGGGGAGTTCCTGCAGAAGCTGCAAAGATGGCTGGCTGTCTCATCAATGCACACATGAAGGATCTTCTCCCTAAAGAGCCTATACCAGTGAGACAGCCACCTGTCTTTCCGCAGGCTTTTTCCTGCATACAGAACTCGTGCCGTCAAATTCGTGCCGCCTCCAGCTCTCAGCAAAAAAAAAAAAGACCTGCCAACCTGTAGACATTTTGCGTAGTAGGTACTTTTTTGTGTGTTTTACAGTGATTTATGTTGTACATTTTTGATCTGTGGGACCTTGAAATACAATTGGGAGCATTTGTGCGAGTGCACATAATTGTAATTGCTTAGTGTTTAACTCCCGGTCAGTTCAAGCTGTGTTTTCATTGACTGTTTGGGAAATTGACCATGCAGCTGGAGAACAGTTGCTGTCAGGGGCATTTGTCCACTTGGGGTCACACGTGTACATTCTGGCAGATTATGGACAGCTGGAACTGCCCTGTTGGTATGTCCTTTAAAAAACTGGAGATGCCGAGGATTGAACTCGGGGCCTCATACATGCGAAGCATGCGCTCTACCACTGAGCTACATCCCCCAAGTACTGCTGGGAAAGTACTCCCAAAGCACAAGTGGAAGCAGGTGAGGGAACGCTCTTCACTCTACTTGGATGAGAGCGTGGCACACTGGCGAGAGATGTCCACCTCATCAACGGACGGACAGTGCTGGTAGGATTGGGTGCTCTCACCGCCTCGCTCTAGGTTCCATTCCCGGCCAGGGAAGGCTTTTCAGGAGTGTGGGATCATGTGGGGAATTAGCTCAAATGGTAGAGCGCTCGCTTAGCATGCGAGAGGTAGCGGGATCGATGCCCGCATTCTCCAAACACGGTCCCTTTCATGATTTTCCTCGGAACACACAGGTCTTCCCCTCCAAAACAGTCCTTTTCATAATGACCACGCTTGAGTCCGGCATAGCTGCTAGGCTGTGAGAACAAGGGCTGTAAATGAAGGGCCTTTTTCTGAATAGCTGGAGAAAAGTTGCTGGCAGAGGCACTTGTCTACGTGATAAAATAATACTTGTGGTGGACAGCAAGCTGCCCCGTGACTGCCAAAACCGGGGATCAAAACGAGGACCTTTAGATCTTCAGTCTAACGCTCTCCCAACTGAGTTATTTCGTCCCCGACCGGCACCTGCTTTGCCCCATTGCGGGTGTAAAAGGCCTCTGCCAAAACAGGTATTGGCAGGAGTCAGATGACGACTGGCTCCACAGCCAGCAAGTTCTACTCACAGGCAATGAAAAGCCAACCAGTGGCCAGTACGGGGATCGAACCCGCGACCTTGGCGTTATTAGCACCACGCTCTAACCAACTGAGCTAACCGGCCTGTCTGTGCCAGCAGCAGATGGACCTCGCGAGGCCACGATTTGCGTAACCTAATGCTCAACCAAATCTAACCACTGGAAAGGCAAGTGGCTAAAGTGTCAAATACATCCGACGGGGATGGGATTCGAACCCACGCGTGCAGAGCACAATGGATTAGCAGTCCATCGCCTTAACCACTCGGCCACCTCGTCTGTGCTTTGCAGCTTTTCCTGACCAGTCAGGCGCAGCAGCTGAAAAGTCTAAGTTGGTGAGCTGTTTCGTAATAGTCTAAGGCCCTTGCTGTTTGGGCACAAACCAAGGGATTCCAAGCTCGCGAGGTGTACAGACAAGCCCATAGTGCAGGTAGCGTGGCAGAGCAGTCTAGGGCACTCCACCACTTTAATCCCAAAACAGACGGGGAGTTCCTGCAGAAGCTGCAAAGATGGCTGGCTGTCTCATCAATGCACACATGAAGGATCTTCTCCCTAAAGAGCCTATACCAGTGAGACAGCCACCTGTCTTTCCGCAGGCTTTTTCCTGCATACAGAACTCGTGCCGTCAAATTCGTGCCGCCTCCAGCTCTCAGCAAAAAAAAAAAAGACCTGCCAACCTGTAGACATTTTGCGTAGTAGGTACTTTTTTGTGTGTTTTACAGTGATTTATGTTGTACATTTTTGATCTGTGGGACCTTGAAATACAATTGGGAGCATTTGTGCACATAATTGTAATTGCTTAGTGTTTAACTCCCGGTCAGTTCAAGCTGTGTTTTCATTGACTGTTTGGGAAATTGACCATGCAGCTGGAGAACAGTTGCTGTCAGGGGCATTTGTCCACTTGGGGTCACACGTGTACATTCTGGCAGATTATGGACAGCTGGAACTGCCCTGTTGGTATGTCCTTTAAAAAACTGGAGATGCCGAGGATTGAACTCGGGGCCTCATACATGCGAAGCATGCGCTCTACCACTGAGCTACATCCCCCAAGTACTGCTGGGAAAGTACTCCCAAAGCACAAGTGGAAGCAGGTGAGGGAACGCTCTTCACTCTACTTGGATGAGAGCGTGGCACACTGGCGAGAGATGTCCACCTCATCAACGGACGGACAGTGCTGGTAGGATTGGGTGCTCTCACCGCCTCGCTCTAGGTTCCATTCCCGGCCAGGGAAGGCTTTTCAGGAGTGTGGGATCATGTGGGGAATTAGCTCAAATGGTAGAGCGCTCGCTTAGCATGCGAGAGGTAGCGGGATCGATGCCCGCATTCTCCAAACACGGTCCCTTTCATGATTTTCCTCGGAACACACAGGTCTTCCCCTCCAAAACAGTCCTTTTCATAATGACCACGCTTGAGTCCGGCATAGCTGCTAGGCTGTGAGAACAAGGGCTGTAAATGAAGGGCCTTTTTCTGAATAGCTGGAGAAAAGTTGCTGGCAGAGGCACTTGTCTACGTGATAAAATAATACTTGTGGTGGACAGCAAGCTGCCCCGTGACTGCCAAAACCGGGGATCAAAACGAGGACCTTTAGATCTTCAGTCTAACGCTCTCCCAACTGAGTTATTTCGTCCCCGACCGGCACCTGCTTTGCCCCATTGCGGGTGTAAAAGGCCTCTGCCAAAACAGGTATTGGCAGGAGTCAGATGACGACTGGCTCCACAGCCAGCAAGTTCTACTCACAGGCAATGAAAAGCCAACCAGTGGCCAGTACGGGGATCGAACCCGCGACCTTGGCGTTATTAGCACCACGCTCTAACCAACTGAGCTAACCGGCCTGTCTGTGCCAGCAGCAGATGGACCTCGCGAGGCCACGATTTGCGTAACCTAATGCTCAACCAAATCTAACCACTGGAAAGGCAAGTGGCTAAAGTGTCAAATACATCCGACGGGGATGGGATTCGAACCCACGCGTGCAGAGCACAATGGATTAGCAGTCCATCGCCTTAACCACTCGGCCACCTCGTCTGTGCTTTGCAGCTTTTCCTGACCAGTCAGGCGCAGCAGCTGAAAAGTCTAAGTTGGTGAGCTGTTTCGTAATAGTCTAAGGCCCTTGCTGTTTGGGCACAAACCAAGGGATTCCAAGCTCGCGAGGTGTACAGACAAGCCCATAGTGCAGGTAGCGTGGCAGAGCAGTCTAGGGCACTCCACCACTTTAATCCCAAAACAGACGGGGAGTTCCTGCAGAAGCTGCAAAGATGGCTGGCTGTCTCATCAATGCACACATGAAGGATCTTCTCCCTAAAGAGCCTATACCAGTGAGACAGCCACCTGTCTTTCCGCAGGCTTTTTCCTGCATACAGAACTCGTGCCGTCAAATTCGTGCCGCCTCCAGCTCTCAGCAAAAAAAAAAAAGACCTGCCAACCTGTAGACATTTTGCGTAGTAGGTACTTTTTTGTGTGTTTTACAGTGATTTATGTTGTACATTTTTGATCTGTGGGACCTTGAAATACAATTGGGAGCATTTGTGCACATAATTGTAATTGCTTAGTGTTTAACTCCCGGTCAGTTCAAGCTGTGTTTTCATTGACTGTTTGGGAAATTGACCATGCAGCTGGAGAACAGTTGCTGTCAGGGGCATTTGTCCACTTGGGGTCACACGTGTACATTCTGGCAGATTATGGACAGCTGGAACTGCCCTGTTGGTATGTCCTTTAAAAAACTGGAGATGCCGAGGATTGAACTCGGGGCCTCATACATGCGAAGCATGCGCTCTACCACTGAGCTACATCCCCCAAGTACTGCTGGGAAAGTACTCCCAAAGCACAAGTGGAAGCAGGTGAGGGAACGCTCTTCACTCTACTTGGATGAGAGCGTGGCACACTGGCGAGAGATGTCCACCTCATCAACGGACGGACAGTGCTGGTAGGATTGGGTGCTCTCACCGCCTCGCTCTAGGTTCCATTCCCGGCCAGGGAAGGCTTTTCAGGAGTGTGGGATCATGTGGGGAATTAGCTCAAATGGTAGAGCGCTCGCTTAGCATGCGAGAGGTAGCGGGATCGATGCCCGCATTCTCCAAACACGGTCCCTTTCATGATTTTCCTCGGAACACACAGGTCTTCCCCTCCAAAACAGTCCTTTTCATAATGACCACGCTTGAGTCCGGCATAGCTGCTAGGCTGTGAGAACAAGGGCTGTAAATGAAGGGCCTTTTTCTGAATAGCTGGAGAAAAGTTGCTGGCAGAGGCACTTGTCTACGTGATAAAATAATACTTGTGGTGGACAGCAAGCTGCCCCGTGACTGCCAAAACCGGGGATCAAAACGAGGACCTTTAGATCTTCAGTCTAACGCTCTCCCAACTGAGTTATTTCGTCCCCGACCGGCACCTGCTTTGCCCCATTGCGGGTGTAAAAGGCCTCTGCCAAAACAGGTATTGGCAGGAGTCAGATGACGACTGGCTCCACAGCCAGCAAGTTCTACTCACAGGCAATGAAAAGCCAACCAGTGGCCAGTACGGGGATCGAACCCGCGACCTTGGCGTTATTAGCACCACGCTCTAACCAACTGAGCTAACCGGCCTGTCTGTGCCAGCAGCAGATGGACCTCGCGAGGCCACGATTTGCGTAACCTAATGCTCAACCAAATCTAACCACTGGAAAGGCAAGTGGCTAAAGTGTCAAATACATCCGACGGGGATGGGATTCGAACCCACGCGTGCAGAGCACAATGGATTAGCAGTCCATCGCCTTAACTACTCGGCCACCTCGTCTGTGCTTTGCAGCTTTTCCTGACCAGTCAGGCGCAGCAGCTGAAAAGTCTAAGTTGGTGAGCTGTTTCGTAATAGTCTAAGGCCCTTGCTGTTTGGGCACAAACCAAGGGATTCCAAGCTCGCGAGGTGTACAGACAAGCCCATAGTGCAGGTAGCGTGGCAGAGCAGTCTAGGGCACTCCACCACTTTAATCCCAAAACAGACGGGGAGTTCCTGCAGAAGCTGCAAAGATGGCTGGCTGTCTCATCAATGCACACATGAAGGATCTTCTCCCTAAAGAGCCTATACCAGTGAGACAGCCACCTGTCTTTCCGCAGGCTTTTTCCTGCATACAGAACTCGTGCCGTCAAATTCGTGCCGCCTCCAGCTCTCAGCAAAAAAAAAAAAGACCTGCCAACCTGTAGACATTTTGCGTAGTAGGTACTTTTTTGTGTGTTTTACAGTGATTTATGTTGTACATTTTTGATCTGTGGGACCTTGAAATACAATTGGGAGCATTTGTGCACATAATTGTAATTGCTTAGTGTTTAACTCCCGGTCAGTTCAAGCTGTGTTTTCATTGACTGTTTGGGAAATTGACCATGCAGCTGGAGAACAGTTGCTGTCAGGGGCATTTGTCCACTTGGGGTCACACGTGTACATTCTGGCAGATTATGGACAGCTGGAACTGCCCTGTTGGTATGTCCTTTAAAAAACTGGAGATGCCGAGGATTGAACTCGGGGCCTCATACATGCGAAGCATGCGCTCTACCACTGAGCTACATCCCCCAAGTACTGCTGGGAAAGTACTCCCAAAGCACAAGTGGAAGCAGGTGAGGGAACGCTCTTCACTCTACTTGGATGAGAGCGTGGCACACTGGCGAGAGATGTCCACCTCATCAACGGACGGACAGTGCTGGTAGGATTGGGTGCTCTCACCGCCTCGCTCTAGGTTCCATTCCCGGCCAGGGAAGGCTTTTCAGGAGTGTGGGATCATGTGGGGAATTAGCTCAAATGGTAGAGCGCTCGCTTAGCATGCGAGAGGTAGCGGGATCGATGCCCGCATTCTCCAAACACGGTCCCTTTCATGATTTTCCTCGGAACACACAGGTCTTCCCCTCCAAAACAGTCCTTTTCATAATGACCACGCTTGAGTCCGGCATAGCTGCTAGGCTGTGAGAACAAGGGCTGTAAATGAAGGGCCTTTTTCTGAATAGCTGGAGAAAAGTTGCTGGCAGAGGCACTTGTCTACGTGATAAAATAATACTTGTGGTGGACAGCAAGCTGCCCCGTGACTGCCAAAACCGGGGATCAAAACGAGGACCTTTAGATCTTCAGTCTAACGCTCTCCCAACTGAGTTATTTCGTCCCCGACCGGCACCTGCTTTGCCCCATTGCGGGTGTAAAAGGCCTCTGCCAAAACAGGTATTGGCAGGAGTCAGATGACGACTGGCTCCACAGCCAGCAAGTTCTACTCACAGGCAATGAAAAGCCAACCAGTGGCCAGTACGGGGATCGAACCCGCGACCTTGGCGTTATTAGCACCACGCTCTAACCAACTGAGCTAACCGGCCTGTCTGTGCCAGCAGCAGATGGACCTCGCGAGGCCACGATTTGCGTAACCTAATGCTCAACCAAATCTAACCACTGGAAAGGCAAGTGGCTAAAGTGTCAAATACATCCGACGGGGATGGGATTCGAACCCACGCGTGCAGAGCACAATGGATTAGCAGTCCATCGCCTTAACTACTCGGCCACCTCGTCTGTGCTTTGCAGCTTTTCCTGACCAGTCAGGCGCAGCAGCTGAAAAGTCTAAGTTGGTGAGCTGTTTCGTAATAGTCTAAGGCCCTTGCTGTTTGGGCACAAACCAAGGGATTCCAAGCTCGCGAGGTGTACAGACAAGCCCATAGTGCAGGTAGCGTGGCAGAGCAGTCTAGGGCACTCCACCACTTTAATCCCAAAACAGACGGGGAGTTCCTGCAGAAGCTGCAAAGATGGCTGGCTGTCTCATCAATGCACACATGAAGGATCTTCTCCCTAAAGAGCCTATACCAGTGAGACAGCCACCTGTCTTTCCGCAGGCTTTTTCCTGCATACAGAACTCGTGCCGTCAAATTCGTGCCGCCTCCAGCTCTCAGCAAAAAAAAAAAAGACCTGCCAACCTGTAGACATTTTGCGTAGTAGGTACTTTTTTGTGTGTTTTACAGTGATTTATGTTGTACATTTTTGATCTGTGGGACCTTGAAATACAATTGGGAGCATTTGTGCACATAATTGTAATTGCTTAGTGTTTAACTCCCGGTCAGTTCAAGCTGTGTTTTCATTGACTGTTTGGGAAATTGACCATGCAGCTGGAGAACAGTTGCTGTCAGGGGCATTTGTCCACTTGGGGTCACACGTGTACATTCTGGCAGATTATGGACAGCTGGAACTGCCCTGTTGGTATGTCCTTTAAAAAACTGGAGATGCAGAGGATTGAACTCGGGGCCTCATACATGCGAAGCATGCGCTCTACCACTGAGCTACATCCCCCAAGTACTGCTGGGAAAGTACTCCCAAAGCACAAGTGGAAGCAGGTGAGGGAACGCTCTTCACTCTACTTGGATGAGAGCGTGGCACACTGGCGAGAGATGTCCACCTCATCAACGGACGGACAGTGCTGGTAGGATTGGGTGCTCTCACCGCCTCGCTCTAGGTTCCATTCCCGGCCAGGGAAGGCTTTTCAGGAGTGTGGGATCATGTGGGGAATTAGCTCAAATGGTAGAGCGCTCGCTTAGCATGCGAGAGGTAGCGGGATCGATGCCCGCATTCTCCAAACACGGTCCCTTTCATGATTTTCCTCGGAACACACAGGTCTTCCCCTCCAAAACAGTCCTTTTCATAATGACCACGCTTGAGTCCGGCATAGCTGCTAGGCTGTGAGAACAAGGGCTGTAAATGAAGGGCCTTTTTCTGAATAGCTGGAGAAAAGTTGCTGGCAGAGGCACTTGTCTACGTGATAAAATAATACTTGTGGTGGACAGCCTGCTGCCCCGTGACTGCCAAAACCGGGGATCAAAACGAGGACCTTTAGATCTTCAGTCTAACGCTCTCCCAACTGAGTTATTTCGTCCCCGACCGGCACCTGCTTTGCCCCATTGCGGGTGTAAAAGGCCTCTGCCAAAACAGGTATTGGCAGGAGTCAGATGACGACTGGCTCCACAGCCAGCAAGTTCTACTCACAGGCAATGAAAAGCCAACCAGTGGCCGGTACGGGGATCGAACCCGCGACCT
This sequence comes from Borostomias antarcticus, assembly GCF_949987555.1. Lineage (NCBI taxonomy): Eukaryota > Metazoa > Chordata > Actinopteri > Stomiiformes > Stomiidae > Borostomias > Borostomias antarcticus. Next base: position 726,064 of record NC_140249.1, read on the forward strand.
TGGCGTTATTAGCACCACGCTCTAACCAACTGAGCTAACCGGCCTGTCTGTGCCAGCAGCAGATGGACCTCGCGAGGCCACGATTTGCGTAACCTAATGCTCAACCAAATCTAACCACTGGAAAGGCAAGTGGCTAAAGTGTCAAATACATCCGACGGGGATGGGATTCGAACCCACGCACGCGTGCAGAGCACAAAGGATTAGCAGTCCATCGCCTTAACCACTCGGCCACCTCGTCTGTGCTTTGCAGCTTTTCCTGACCAGTCAGGCGCAGCAGCTGAAAAGTCTAAGTTGGTGAGCTGTTTCGTAATAGTCTAAGGCCCTTGCTGTTTGGGCACAAACCAAGGGATTCCAAGCTCGCGAGGTGTACAGACAAGCCCATAGTGCAGGTAGCGTGGCAGAGCAGTCTAGGGCACTCCACCACTTTAATCCCAAAACAGACGGGGAGTTCCTGCAGAAGCTGCAAAGATGGCTGGCTGTCTCATCAATGCACACATGAAGGATCTTCTCCCTAAAGAGCCTATACCAGTGAGACAGCCACCTGTCTTTCCGCAGGCTTTTTCCTGCATACAGAACTCGTGCCGTCAAATTCGTGCCGCCTCCAGCTCTCAGCAAAAAAAAAAAAGACCTGCCAACCTGTAGACATTTTGCGTAGTAGGTACTTTTTTGTGTGTTTTACAGTGATTTATGTTGTACATTTTTGATCTGTGGGACCTTGAAATACAATTGGGAGCATTTGTGCGAGTGCACATAATTGTAATTGCTTAGTGTTTAACTCCCGGTCAGTTCAAGCTGTGTTTTCATTGACTGTTTGGGAAATTGACCATGCAGCTGGAGAACAGTTGCTGTCAGGGGCATTTGTCCACTTGGGGTCACACGTGTACATTCTGGCAGATTATGGACAGCTGGAACTGCCCTGTTGGTATGTCCTTTAAAAAACTGGAGATGCCGAGGATTGAACTCGGGGCCTCATACATGCGAAGCATGCGCTCTACCACTGAGCTACATCCCCCAAGTACTGCTGGGAAAGTACTCCCAAAGCACAAGTGGAAGCAGGTGAGGGAACGCTCTTCACTCTACTTGGATGAGAGCGTGGCACACTGGCGAGAGATGTCCACCTCATCAACGGACGGACAGTGCTGGTAGGATTGGGTGCTCTCACCGCCTCGCTCTAGGTTCCATTCCCGGCCAGGGAAGGCTTTTCAGGAGTGTGGGATCATGTGGGGAATTAGCTCAAATGGTAGAGCGCTCGCTTAGCATGCGAGAGGTAGCGGGATCGATGCCCGCATTCTCCAAACACGGTCCCTTTCATGATTTTCCTCGGAACACACAGGTCTTCCCCTCCAAAACAGTCCTTTTCATAATGACCACGCTTGAGTCCGGCATAGCTGCTAGGCTGTGAGAACAAGGGCTGTAAATGAAGGGCCTTTTTCTGAATAGCTGGAGAAAAGTTGCTGGCAGAGGCACTTGTCTACGTGATAAAATAATACTTGTGGTGGACAGCAAGCTGCCCCGTGACTGCCAAAACCGGGGATCAAAACGAGGACCTTTAGATCTTCAGTCTAACGCTCTCCCAACTGAGTTATTTCGTCCCCGACCGGCACCTGCTTTGCCCCATTGCGGGTGTAAAAGGCCTCTGCCAAAACAGGTATTGGCAGGAGTCAGATGACGACTGGCTCCACAGCCAGCAAGTTCTACTCACAGGCAATGAAAAGCCAACCAGTGGCCAGTACGGGGATCGAACCCGCGACCTTGGCGTTATTAGCACCACGCTCTAACCAACTGAGCTAACCGGCCTGTCTGTGCCAGCAGCAGATGGACCTCGCGAGGCCACGATTTGCGTAACCTAATGCTCAACCAAATCTAACCACTGGAAAGGCAAGTGGCTAAAGTGTCAAATACATCCGACGGGGATGGGATTCGAACCCACGCGTGCAGAGCACAATGGATTAGCAGTCCATCGCCTTAACTACTCGGCCACCTCGTCTGTGCTTTGCAGCTTTTCCTGACCAGTCAGGCGCAGCAGCTGAAAAGTCTAAGTTGGTGAGCTGTTTCGTAATAGTCTAAGGCCCTTGCTGTTTGGGCACAAACCAAGGGATTCCAAGCTCGCGAGGTGTACAGACAAGCCCATAGTGCAGGTAGCGTGGCAGAGCAGTCTAGGGCACTCCACCACTTTAATCCCAAAACAGACGGGGAGTTCCTGCAGAAGCTGCAAAGATGGCTGGCTGTCTCATCAATGCACACATGAAGGATCTTCTCCCTAAAGAGCCTATACCAGTGAGACAGCCACCTGTCTTTCCGCAGGCTTTTTCCTGCATACAGAACTCGTGCCGTCAAATTCGTGCCGCCTCCAGCTCTCAGCAAAAAAAAAAAAGACCTGCCAACCTGTAGACATTTTGCGTAGTAGGTACTTTTTTGTGTGTTTTACAGTGATTTATGTTGTACATTTTTGATCTGTGGGACCTTGAAATACAATTGGGAGCATTTGTGCACATAATTGTAATTGCTTAGTGTTTAACTCCCGGTCAGTTCAAGCTGTGTTTTCATTGACTGTTTGGGAAATTGACCATGCAGCTGGAGAACAGTTGCTGTCAGGGGCATTTGTCCACTTGGGGTCACACGTGTACATTCTGGCAGATTATGGACAGCTGGAACTGCCCTGTTGGTATGTCCTTTAAAAAACTGGAGATGCCGAGGATTGAACTCGGGGCCTCATACATGCGAAGCATGCGCTCTACCACTGAGCTACATCCCCCAAGTACTGCTGGGAAAGTACTCCCAAAGCACAAGTGGAAGCAGGTGAGGGAACGCTCTTCACTCTACTTGGATGAGAGCGTGGCACACTGGCGAGAGATGTCCACCTCATCAACGGACGGACAGTGCTGGTAGGATTGGGTGCTCTCACCGCCTCGCTCTAGGTTCCATTCCCGGCCAGGGAAGGCTTTTCAGGAGTGTGGGATCATGTGGGGAATTAGCTCAAATGGTAGAGCGCTCGCTTAGCATGCGAGAGGTAGCGGGATCGATGCCCGCATTCTCCAAACACGGTCCCTTTCATGATTTTCCTCGGAACACACAGGTCTTCCCCTCCAAAACAGTCCTTTTCATAATGACCACGCTTGAGTCCGGCATAGCTGCTAGGCTGTGAGAACAAGGGCTGTAAATGAAGGGCCTTTTTCTGAATAGCTGGAGAAAAGTTGCTGGCAGAGGCACTTGTCTACGTGATAAAATAATACTTGTGGTGGACAGCAAGCTGCCCCGTGACTGCCAAAACCGGGGATCAAAACGAGGACCTTTAGATCTTCAGTCTAACGCTCTCCCAACTGAGTTATTTCGTCCCCGACCGGCACCTGCTTTGCCCCATTGCGGGTGTAAAAGGCCTCTGCCAAAACAGGTATTGGCAGGAGTCAGATGACGACTGGCTCCACAGCCAGCAAGTTCTACTCACAGGCAATGAAAAGCCAACCAGTGGCCAGTACGGGGATCGAACCCGCGACCTTGGCGTTATTAGCACCACGCTCTAACCAACTGAGCTAACCGGCCTGTCTGTGCCAGCAGCAGATGGACCTCGCGAGGCCACGATTTGCGTAACCTAATGCTCAACCAAATCTAACCACTGGAAAGGCAAGTGGCTAAAGTGTCAAATACATCCGACGGGGATGGGATTCGAACCCACGCGTGCAGAGCACAATGGATTAGCAGTCCATCGCCTTAACTACTCGGCCACCTCGTCTGTGCTTTGCAGCTTTTCCTGACCAGTCAGGCGCAGCAGCTGAAAAGTCTAAGTTGGTGAGCTGTTTCGTAATAGTCTAAGGCCCTTGCTGTTTGGGCACAAACCAAGGGATTCCAAGCTCGCGAGGTGTACAGACAAGCCCATAGTGCAGGTAGCGTGGCAGAGCAGTCTAGGGCACTCCACCACTTTAATCCCAAAACAGACGGGGAGTTCCTGCAGAAGCTGCAAAGATGGCTGGCTGTCTCATCAATGCACACATGAAGGATCTTCTCCCTAAAGAGCCTATACCAGTGAGACAGCCACCTGTCTTTCCGCAGGCTTTTTCCTGCATACAGAACTCGTGCCGTCAAATTCGTGCCGCCTCCAGCTCTCAGCAAAAAAAAAAAAGACCTGCCAACCTGTAGACATTTTGCGTAGTAGGTACTTTTTTGTGTGTTTTACAGTGATTTATGTTGTACATTTTTGATCTGTGGGACCTTGAAATACAATTGGGAGCATTTGTGCACATAATTGTAATTGCTTAGTGTTTAACTCCCGGTCAGTTCAAGCTGTGTTTTCATTGACTGTTTGGGAAATTGACCATGCAGCTGGAGAACAGTTGCTGTCAGGGGCATTTGTCCACTTGGGGTCACACGTGTACATTCTGGCAGATTATGGACAGCTGGAACTGCCCTGTTGGTATGTCCTTTAAAAAACTGGAGATGCAGAGGATTGAACTCGGGGCCTCATACATGCGAAGCATGCGCTCTACCACTGAGCTACATCCCCCAAGTACTGCTGGGAAAGTACTCCCAAAGCACAAGTGGAAGCAGGTGAGGGAACGCTCTTCACTCTACTTGGATGAGAGCGTGGCACACTGGCGAGAGATGTCCACCTCATCAACGGACGGACAGTGCTGGTAGGATTGGGTGCTCTCACCGCCTCGCTCTAGGTTCCATTCCCGGCCAGGGAAGGCTTTTCAGGAGTGTGGGATCATGTGGGGAATTAGCTCAAATGGTAGAGCGCTCGCTTAGCATGCGAGAGGTAGCGGGATCGATGCCCGCATTCTCCAAACACGGTCCCTTTCATGATTTTCCTCGGAACACACAGGTCTTCCCCTCCAAAACAGTCCTTTTCATAATGACCACGCTTGAGTCCGGCATAGCTGCTAGGCTGTGAGAACAAGGGCTGTAAATGAAGGGCCTTTTTCTGAATAGCTGGAGAAAAGTTGCTGGCAGAGGCACTTGTCTACGTGATAAAATAATACTTGTGGTGGACAGCCTGCTGCCCCGTGACTGCCAAAACCGGGGATCAAAACGAGGACCTTTAGATCTTCAGTCTAACGCTCTCCCAACTGAGTTATTTCGTCCCCGACCGGCACCTGCTTTGCCCCATTGCGGGTGTAAAAGGCCTCTGCCAAAACAGGTATTGGCAGGAGTCAGATGACGACTGGCTCCACAGCCAGCAAGTTCTACTCACAGGCAATGAAAAGCCAACCAGTGGCCGGTACGGGGATCGAACCCGCGACCTTGGCGTTATTAGCACCACGCTCTAACCAACTGAGCTAACCGGCCTGTCTGTGCCAGCAGCAGATGGACCTCGCGAGGCCACGATTTGCGTAACCTAATGCTCAACCAAATCTAACCACTGGAAAGGCAAGTGGCTAAAGTGTCAAATACATCCGACGGGGATGGGATTCGAACCCACGCACGCGTGCAGAGCACAAAGGATTAGCAGTCCATCGCCTTAACCACTCGGCCACCTCGTCTGTGCTTTGCAGCTTTTCCTGACCAGTCAGGCGCAGCAGCTGAAAAGTCTAAGTTGGTGAGCTGTTTCGTAATAGTCTAAGGCCCTTGCTGTTTGGGCACAAACCAAGGGATTCCAAGCTCGCGAGGTGTACAGACAAGCCCATAGTGCAGGTAGCGTGGCAGAGCAGTCTAGGGCACTCCACCACTTTAATCCCAAAACAGACGGGGAGTTCCTGCAGAAGCTGCAAAGATGGCTGGCTGTCTCATCAATGCACACATGAAGGATCTTCTCCCTAAAGAGCCTATACCAGTGAGACAGCCACCTGTCTTTCCGCAGGCTTTTTCCTGCATACAGAACTCGTGCCGTCAAATTCGTGCCGCCTCCAGCTCTCAGCAAAAAAAAAAAAGACCTGCCAACCTGTAGACATTTTGCGTAGTAGGTACTTTTTTGTGTGTTTTACAGTGATTTATGTTGTACATTTTTGATCTGTGGGACCTTGAAATACAATTGGGAGCATTTGTGCGAGTGCACATAATTGTAATTGCTTAGTGTTTAACTCCCGGTCAGTTCAAGCTGTGTTTTCATTGACTGTTTGGGAAATTGACCATGCAGCTGGAGAACAGTTGCTGTCAGGGGCATTTGTCCACTTGGGGTCACACGTGTACATTCTGGCAGATTATGGACAGCTGGAACTGCCCTGTTGGTATGTCCTTTAAAAAACTGGAGATGCCGAGGATTGAACTCGGGGCCTCATACATGCGAAGCATGCGCTCTACCACTGAGCTACATCCCCCAAGTACTGCTGGGAAAGTACTCCCAAAGCACAAGTGGAAGCAGGTGAGGGAACGCTCTTCACTCTACTTGGATGAGAGCGTGGCACACTGGCGAGAGATGTCCACCTCATCAACGGACGGACAGTGCTGGTAGGATTGGGTGCTCTCACCGCCTCGCTCTAGGTTCCATTCCCGGCCAGGGAAGGCTTTTCAGGAGTGTGGGATCATGTGGGGAATTAGCTCAAATGGTAGAGCGCTCGTTTAGCATGCGAGAGGTAGCGGGATCGATGCCCGCATTCTCCAAACACGGTCCCTTTCATGATTTTCCTCGGAACACACAGGTCTTCCCCTCCAAAACAGTCCTTTTCATAATGACCACGCTTGAGTCCGGCATAGCTGCTAGGCTGTGAGAACAAGGGCTGTAAATGAAGGGCCTTTTTCTGAATAGCTGGAGAAAAGTTGCTGGCAGAGGCACTTGTCTACGTGATAAAATAATACTTGTGGTGGACAGCAAGCTGCCCCGTGACTGCCAAAACCGGGGATCAAAACGAGGACCTTTAGATCTTCAGTCTAACGCTCTCCCAACTGAGTTATTTCGTCCCCGACCGGCACCTGCTTTGCCCCATTGCGGGTGTAAAAGGCCTCTGCCAAAACAGGTATTGGCAGGAGTCAGATGACGACTGGCTCCACAGCCAGCAAGTTCTACTCACAGGCAATGAAAAGCCAACCAGTGGCCAGTACGGGGATCGAACCCGCGACCTTGGCGTTATTAGCACCACGCTCTAACCAACTGAGCTAAACGGCCTGTCTGTGCCAGCAGCAGATGGACCTCGCGAGGCCACGATTTGCGTAACCTAATGCTCAACCAAATCTAACCACTGGAAAGGCAAGTGGCTAAAGTGTCAAATACATCCGACGGGGATGGGATTCGAACCCACGCGTGCAGAGCACAATGGATTAGCAGTCCATCGCCTTAACCACTCGGCCACCTCGTCTGTGCTTTGCAGCTTTTCCTGACCAGTCAGGCGCAGCAGCTGAAAAGTCTAAGTTGGTGAGCTGTTTCGTAATAGTCTAAGGCCCTTGCTGTTTGGGCACAAACCAAGGGATTCCAAGCTCGCGAGGTGTACAGACAAGCCCATAGTGCAGGTAGCGTGGCAGAGCAGTCTAGGGCACTCCACCACTTTAATCCCAAAACAGACGGGGAGTTCCTGCAGAAGCTGCAAAGATGGCTGGCTGTCTCATCAATGCACACATGAAGGATCTTCTCCCTAAAGAGCCTATACCAGTGAGACAGCCACCTGTCTTTCCGCAGGCTTTTTCCTGCATACAGAACTCGTGCCGTCAAATTCGTGCCGCCTCCAGCTCTCAGCAAAAAAAAAAAAGACCTGCCAACCTGTAGACATTTTGCGTAGTAGGTACTTTTTTGTGTGTTTTACAGTGATTTATGTTGTACATTTTTGATCTGTGGGACCTTGAAATACAATTGGGAGCATTTGTGCGAGTGCACATAATTGTAATTGCTTAGTGTTTAACTCCCGGTCAGTTCAAGCTGTGTTTTCATTGACTGTTTGGGAAATTGACCATGCAGCTGGAGAACAGTTGCTGTCAGGGGCATTTGTCCACTTGGGGTCACACGTGTACATTCTGGCAGATTATGGACAGCTGGAACTGCCCTGTTGGTATGTCCTTTAAAAAACTGGAGATGCCGAGGATTGAACTCGGGGCCTCATACATGCGAAGCATGCGCTCTACCACTGAGCTACATCCCCCAAGTACTGCTGGGAAAGTACTCCCAAAGCACAAGTGGAAGCAGGTGAGGGAACGCTCTTCACTCTACTTGGATGAGAGCGTGGCACACTGGCGAGAGATGTCCACCTCATCAACGGACGGACAGTGCTGGTAGGATTGGGTGCTCTCACCGCCTCGCTCTAGGTTCCATTCCCGGCCAGGGAAGGCTTTTCAGGAGTGTGGGATCATGTGGGGAATTAGCTCAAATGGTAGAGCGCTCGCTTAGCATGCGAGAGGTAGCGGGATCGATGCCCGCATTCTCCAAACACGGTCCCTTTCATGATTTTCCTCGGAACACACAGGTCTTCCCCTCCAAAACAGTCCTTTTCATAATGACCACGCTTGAGTCCGGCATAGCTGCTAGGCTGTGAGAACAAGGGCTGTAAATGAAGGGCCTTTTTCTGAATAGCTGGAGAAAAGTTGCTGGCAGAGGCACTTGTCTACGTGATAAAATAATACTTGTGGTGGACAGCAAGCTGCCCCGTGACTGCCAAAACCGGGGATCAAAACGAGGACCTTTAGATCTTCAGTCTAACGCTCTCCCAACTGAGTTATTTCGTCCCCGACCGGCACCTGCTTTGCCCCATTGCGGGTGTAAAAGGCCTCTGCCAAAACAGGTATTGGCAGGAGTCAGATGACGACTGGCTCCACAGCCAGCAAGTTCTACTCACAGGCAATGAAAAGCCAACCAGTGGCCAGTACGGGGATCGAACCCGCGACCTTGGCGTTATTAGCACCACGCTCTAACCAACTGAGCTAACCGGCCTGTCTGTGCCAGCAGCAGATGGACCTCGCGAGGCCACGATTTGCGTAACCTAATGCTCAACCAAATCTAACCACTGGAAAGGCAAGTGGCTAAAGTGTCAAATACATCCGACGGGGATGGGATTCGAACCCACGCGTGCAGAGCACAATGGATTAGCAGTCCATCGCCTTAACCACTCGGCCACCTCGTCTGTGCTTTGCAGCTTTTCCTGACCAGTCAGGCGCAGCAGCTGAAAAGTCTAAGTTGGTGAGCTGTTTCGTAATAGTCTAAGGCCCTTGCTGTTTGGGCACAAACCAAGGGATTCCAAGCTCGCGAGGTGTACAGACAAGCCCATAGTGCAGGTAGCGTGGCAGAGCAGTCTAGGGCACTCCACCACTTTAATCCCAAAACAGACGGGGAGTTCCTGCAGAAGCTGCAAAGATGGCTGGCTGTCTCATCAATGCACACATGAAGGATCTTCTCCCTAAAGAGCCTATACCAGTGAGACAGCCACCTGTCTTTCCGCAGGCTTTTTCCTGCATACAGAACTCGTGCCGTCAAATTCGTGCCGCCTCCAGCTCTCAGCAAAAAAAAAAAAGACCTGCCAACCTGTAGACATTTTGCGTAGTAGGTACTTTTTTGTGTGTTTTACAGTGATTTATGTTGTACATTTTTGATCTGTGGGACCTTGAAATACAATTGGGAGCATTTGTGCACATAATTGTAATTGCTTAGTGTTTAACTCCCGGTCAGTTCAAGCTGTGTTTTCATTGACTGTTTGGGAAATTGACCATGCAGCTGGAGAACAGTTGCTGTCAGGGGCATTTGTCCACTTGGGGTCACACGTGTACATTCTGGCAGATTATGGACAGCTGGAACTGCCCTGTTGGTATGTCCTTTAAAAAACTGGAGATGCCGAGGATTGAACTCGGGGCCTCATACATGCGAAGCATGCGCTCTACCACTGAGCTACATCCCCCAAGTACTGCTGGGAAAGTACTCCCAAAGCACAAGTGGAAGCAGGTGAGGGAACGCTCTTCACTCTACTTGGATGAGAGCGTGGCACACTGGCGAGAGATGTCCACCTCATCAACGGACGGAGAGTGCTGGTAGGATTGGGTGCTCTCACCGCCTCGCTCTAGGTTCCATTCCCGGCCAGGGAAGGCTTTTCAGGAGTGTGGGATCATGTGGGGAATTAGCTCAAATGGTAGAGCGCTCGCTTAGCATGCGAGAGGTAGCGGGATCGATGCCCGCATTCTCCAAACACGGTCCCTTTCATGATTTTCCTCGGAACACACAGGTCTTCCCCTCCAAAACAGTCCTTTTCATAATGACCACGCTTGAGTCCGGCATAGCTGCTAGGCTGTGAGAACAAGGGCTGTAAATGAAGGGCCTTTTTCTGAATAGCTGGAGAAAAGTTGCTGGCAGAGGCACTTGTCTACGTGATAAAATAATACTTGTGGTGGACAGCAAGCTGCCCCGTGACTGCCAAAACCGGGGATCAAAACGAGGACCTTTAGATCTTCAGTCTAACGCTCTCCCAACTGAGTTATTTCGTCCCCGACCGGCACCTGCTTTGCCCCATTGCGGGTGTAAAAGGCCTCTGCCAAAACAGGTATTGGCAGGAGTCAGATGACGACTGGCTCCACAGCCAGCAAGTTCTACTCACAGGCAATGAAAAGCCAACCAGTGGCCAGTACGGGGATCGAACCCGCGACCTTGGCGTTATTAGCACCACGCTCTAACCAACTGAGCTAACCGGCCTGTCTGTGCCAGCAGCAGATGGACCTCGCGAGGCCACGATTTGCGTAACCTAATGCTCAACCAAATCTAACCACTGGAAAGGCAAGTGGCTAAAGTGTCAAATACATCCGACGGGGATGGGATTCGAACCCACGCGTGCAGAGCACAATGGATTAGCAGTCCATCGCCTTAACCACTCGGCCACCTCGTCTGTGCTTTGCAGCTTTTCCTGACCAGTCAGGCGCAGCAGCTGAAAAGTCTAAGTTGGTGAGCTGTTTCGTAATAGTCTAAGGCCCTTGCTGTTTGGGCACAAACCAAGGGATTCCAAGCTCGCGAGGTGTACAGACAAGCCCATAGTGCAGGTAGCGTGGCAGAGCAGTCTAGGGCACTCCACCACTTTAATCCCAAAACAGACGGGGAGTTCCTGCAGAAGCTGCAAAGATGGCTGGCTGTCTCATCAATGCACACATGAAGGATCTTCTCCCTAAAGAGCCTATACCAGTGAGACAGCCACCTGTCTTTCCGCAGGCTTTTTCCTGCATACAGAACTCGTGCCGTCAAATTCGTGCCGCCTCCAGCTCTCAGCAAAAAAAAAAAAGACCTGCCAACCTGTAGACATTTTGCGTAGTAGGTACTTTTTTGTGTGTTTTACAGTGATTTATGTTGTACATTTTTGATCTGTGGGACCTTGAAATACAATTGGGAGCATTTGTGCACATAATTGTAATTGCTTAGTGTTTAACTCCCGGTCAGTTCAAGCTGTGTTTTCATTGACTGTTTGGGAAATTGACCATGCAGCTGGAGAACAGTTGCTGTCAGGGGCATTTGTCCACTTGGGGTCACACGTGTACATTCTGGCAGATTATGGACAGCTGGAACTGCCCTGTTGGTATGTCCTTTAAAAAACTGGAGATGCCGAGGATTGAACTCGGGGCCTCATACATGCGAAGCATGCGCTCTACCACTGAGCTACATCCCCCAAGTACTGCTGGGAAAGTACTCCCAAAGCACAAGTGGAAGCAGGTGAGGGAACGCTCTTCACTCTACTTGGATGAGAGCGTGGCACACTGGCGAGAGATGTCCACCTCATCAACGGACGGACAGTGCTGGTAGGATTGGGTGCTCTCACCGCCTCGCTCTAGGTTCCATTCCCGGCCAGGGAAGGCTTTTCAGGAGTGTGGGATCATGTGGGGAATTAGCTCAAATGGTAGAGCGCTCGCTTAGCATGCGAGAGGTAGCGGGATCGATGCCCGCATTCTCCAAACACGGTCCCTTTCATGATTTTCCTCGGAACACACAGGTCTTCCCCTCCAAAACAGTCCTTTTCATAATGACCACGCTTGAGTCCGGCATAGCTGCTAGGCTGTGAGAACAAGGGCTGTAAATGAAGGGCCTTTTTCTGAATAGCTGGAGAAAAGTTGCTGGCAGAGGCACTTGTCTACGTGATAAAATAATACTTGTGGTGGACAGCAAGCTGCCCCGTGACTGCCAAAACCGGGGATCAAAACGAGGACCTTTAGATCTTCAGTCTAACGCTCTCCCAACTGAGTTATTTCGTCCCCGACCGGCACCTGCTTTGCCCCATTGCGGGTGTAAAAGGCCTCTGCCAAAACAGGTATTGGCAGGAGTCAGATGACGACTGGCTCCACAGCCAGCAAGTTCTACTCACAGGCAATGAAAAGCCAACCAGTGGCCAGTACGGGGATCGAACCCGCGACCTTGGCGTTATTAGCACCACGCTCTAACCAACTGAGCTAACCGGCCTGTCTGTGCCAGCAACAGATGGACCTCGCGAGGCCACGATTTGCGTAACCTAATGCTCAACCAAATCTAACCACTGGAAAGGCAAGTGGCTAAAGTGTCAAATACATCCGACGGGGATGGGATTCGAACCCACGCGTGCAGAGCACAATGGATTAGCAGTCCATCGCCTTAACCACTCGGCCACCTCGTCTGTGCTTTGCAGCTTTTCCTGACCAGTCAGGCGCAGCAGCTGAAAAGTCTAAGTTGGTGAGCTGTTTCGTAATAGTCTAAGGCCCTTGCTGTTTGGGCACAAACCAAGGGATTCCAAGCTCGCGAGGTGTACAGACAAGCCCATAGTGCAGGTAGCGTGGCAGAGCAGTCTAGGGCACTCCACCACTTTAATCCCAAAACAGACGGGGAGTTCCTGCAGAAGCTGCAAAGATGGCTGGCTGTCTCATCAATGCACACATGAAGGATCTTCTCCCTAAAGAGCCTATACCAGTGAGACAGCCACCTGTCTTTCCGCAGGCTTTTTCCTGCATACAGAACTCGTGCCGTCAAATTCGTGCCGCCTCCAGCTCTCAGCAAAAAAAAAAAAGACCTGCCAACCTGTAGACATTTTGCGTAGTAGGTACTTTTTTGTGTGTTTTACAGTGATTTATGTTGTACATTTTTGATCTGTGGGACCTTGAAATACAATTGGGAGCATTTGTGCGAGTGCACATAATTGTAATTGCTTAGTGTTTAACTCCCGGTCAGTTCAAGCTGTGTTTTCATTGACTGTTTGGGAAATTGACCATGCAGCTGGAGAACAGTTGCTGTCAGGGGCATTTGTCCACTTGGGGTCACACGTGTACATTCTGGCAGATTATGGACAGCTGGAACTGCCCTGTTGGTATGTCCTTTAAAAAACTGGAGATGCCGAGGATTGAACTCGGGGCCTCATACATGCGAAGCATGCGCTCTACCACTGAGCTACATCCCCCAAGTACTGCTGGGAAAGTACTCCCAAAGCACAAGTGGAAGCAGGTGAGGGAACGCTCTTCACTCTACTTGGATGAGAGCGTGGCACACTGGCGAGAGATGTCCACCTCATCAACGGACGGACAGTGCTGGTAGGATTGGGTGCTCTCACCGCCTCGCTCTAGGTTCCATTCCCGGCCAGGGAAGGCTTTTCAGGAGTGTGGGATCATGTGGGGAATTAGCTCAAATGGTAGAGCGCTCGTTTAGCATGCGAGAGGTAGCGGGATCGATGCCCGCATTCTCCAAACACGGTCCCTTTCATGATTTTCCTCGGAACACACAGGTCTTCCCCTCCAAAACAGTCCTTTTCATAATGACCACGCTTGAGTCCGGCATAGCTGCTAGGCTGTGAGAACAAGGGCTGTAAATGAAGGGCCTTTTTCTGAATAGCTGGAGAAAAGTTGCTGGCAGAGGCACTTGTCTACGTGATAAAATAATACTTGTGGTGGACAGCAAGCTGCCCCGTGACTGCCAAAACCGGGGATCAAAACGAGGACCTTTAGATCTTCAGTCTAACGCTCTCCCAACTGAGTTATTTCGTCCCCGACCGGCACCTGCTTTGCCCCATTGCGGGTGTAAAAGGCCTCTGCCAAAACAGGTATTGGCAGGAGTCAGATGACGACTGGCTCCACAGCCAGCAAGTTCTACTCACAGGCAATGAAAAGCCAACCAGTGGCCAGTACGGGGATCGAACCCGCGACCTTGGCGTTATTAGCACCACGCTCTAACCAACTGAGCTAAACGGCCTGTCTGTGCCAGCAGCAGATGGACCTCGCGAGGCCACGATTTGCGTAACCTAATGCTCAACCAAATCTAACCACTGGAAAGGCAAGTGGCTAAAGTGTCAAATACATCCGACGGGGATGGGATTCGAACCCACGCGTGCAGAGCACAATGGATTAGCAGTCCATCGCCTTAACCACTCGGCCACCTCGTCTGTGCTTTGCAGCTTTTCCTGACCAGTCAGGCGCAGCAGCTGAAAAGTCTAAGTTGGTGAGCTGTTTCGTAATAGTCTAAGGCCCTTGCTGTTTGGGCACAAACCAAGGGATTCCAAGCTCGCGAGGTGTACAGACAAGCCCATAGTGCAGGTAGCGTGGCAGAGCAGTCTAGGGCACTCCACCACTTTAATCCCAAAACAGACGGGGAGTTCCTGCAGAAGCTGCAAAGATGGCTGGCTGTCTCATCAATGCACACATGAAGGATCTTCTCCCTAAAGAGCCTATACCAGTGAGACAGCCACCTGTCTTTCCGCAGGCTTTTTCCTGCATACAGAACTCGTGCCGTCAAATTCGTGCCGCCTCCAGCTCTCAGCAAAAAAAAAAAAGACCTGCCAACCTGTAGACATTTTGCGTAGTAGGTACTTTTTTGTGTGTTTTACAGTGATTTATGTTGTACATTTTTGATCTGTGGGACCTTGAAATACAATTGGGAGCATTTGTGCGAGTGCACATAATTGTAATTGCTTAGTGTTTAACTCCCGGTCAGTTCAAGCTGTGTTTTCATTGACTGTTTGGGAAATTGACCATGCAGCTGGAGAACAGTTGCTGTCAGGGGCATTTGTCCACTTGGGGTCACACGTGTACATTCTGGCAGATTATGGACAGCTGGAACTGCCCTGTTGGTATGTCCTTTAAAAAACTGGAGATGCCGAGGATTGAACTCGGGGCCTCATACATGCGAAGCATGCGCTCTACCACTGAGCTACATCCCCCAAGTACTGCTGGGAAAGTACTCCCAAAGCACAAGTGGAAGCAGGTGAGGGAACGCTCTTCACTCTACTTGGATGAGAGCGTGGCACACTGGCGAGAGATGTCCACCTCATCAACGGACGGACAGTGCTGGTAGGATTGGGTGCTCTCACCGCCTCGCTCTAGGTTCCATTCCCGGCCAGGGAAGGCTTTTCAGGAGTGTGGGATCATGTGGGGAATTAGCTCAAATGGTAGAGCGCTCGTTTAGCATGCGAGAGGTAGCGGGATCGATGCCCGCATTCTCCAAACACGGTCCCTTTCATGATTTTCCTCGGAACACACAGGTCTTCCCCTCCAAAACAGTCCTTTTCATAATGACCACGCTTGAGTCCGGCATAGCTGCTAGGCTGTGAGAACAAGGGCTGTAAATGAAGGGCCTTTTTCTGAATAGCTGGAGAAAAGTTGCTGGCAGAGGCACTTGTCTACGTGATAAAATAATACTTGTGGTGGACAGCAAGCTGCCCCGTGACTGCCAAAACCGGGGATCAAAACGAGGACCTTTAGATCTTCAGTCTAACGCTCTCCCAACTGAGTTATTTCGTCCCCGACCGGCACCTGCTTTGCCCCATTGCGGGTGTAAAAGGCCTCTGCCAAAACAGGTATTGGCAGGAGTCAGATGACGACTGGCTCCACAGCCAGCAAGTTCTACTCACAGGCAATGAAAAGCCAACCAGTGGCCAGTACGGGGATCGAACCCACGACCTTGGCGTTATTAGCACCACGCTCTAACCAACTGAGCTAAACGGCCTGTCTGTGCCAGCAGCAGATGGACCTCGCGAGGCCACGATTTGCGTAACCTAATGCTCAACCAAATCTAACCACTGGAAAGGCAAGTGGCTAAAGTGTCAAATACATCCGACGGGGATGGGATTCGAACCCACGCGTGCAGAGCACAATGGATTAGCAGTCCATCGCCTTAACCACTCGGCCACCTCGTCTGTGCTTTGCAGCTTTTCCTGACCAGTCAGGCGCAGCAGCTGAAAAGTCTAAGTTGGTGAGCTGTTTCGTAATAGTCTAAGGCCCTTGCTGTTTGGGCACAAACCAAGGGATTCCAAGCTCGCGAGGTGTACAGACAAGCCCATAGTGCAGGTAGCGTGGCAGAGCAGTCTAGGGCACTCCACCACTTTAATCCCAAAACAGACGGGGAGTTCCTGCAGAAGCTGCAAAGATGGCTGGCTGTCTCATCAATGCACACATGAAGGATCTTCTCCCTAAAGAGCCTATACCAGTGAGACAGCCACCTGTCTTTCCGCAGGCTTTTTCCTGCATACAGAACTCGTGCCGTCAAATTCGTGCCGCCTCCAGCTCTCAGCAAAAAAAAAAAAGACCTGCCAACCTGTAGACATTTTGCGTAGTAGGTACTTTTTTGTGTGTTTTACAGTGATTTATGTTGTACATTTTTGATCTGTGGGACCTTGAAATACAATTGGGAGCATTTGTGCGAGTGCACATAATTGTAATTGCTTAGTGTTTAACTCCCGGTCAGTTCAAGCTGTGTTTTCATTGACTGTTTGGGAAATTGACCATGCAGCTGGAGAACAGTTGCTGTCAGGGGCATTTGTCCACTTGGGGTCACACGTGTACATTCTGGCAGATTATGGACAGCTGGAACTGCCCTGTTGGTATGTCCTTTAAAAAACTGGAGATGCCGAGGATTGAACTCGGGGCCTCATACATGCGAAGCATGCGCTCTACCACTGAGCTACATCCCCCAAGTACTGCTGGGAAAGTACTCCCAAAGCACAAGTGGAAGCAGGTGAGGGAACGCTCTTCACTCTACTTGGATGAGAGCGTGGCACACTGGCGAGAGATGTCCACCTCATCAACGGACGGACAGTGCTGGTAGGATTGGGTGCTCTCACCGCCTCGCTCTAGGTTCCATTCCCGGCCAGGGAAGGCTTTTCAGGAGTGTGGGATCATGTGGGGAATTAGCTCAAATGGTAGAGCGCTCGCTTAGCATGCGAGAGGTAGCGGGATCGATGCCCGCATTCTCCAAACACGGTCCCTTTCATGATTTTCCTCGGAACACACAGGTCTTCCCCTCCAAAACAGTCCTTTTCATAATGACCACGCTTGAGTCCGGCATAGCTGCTAGGCTGTGAGAACAAGGGCTGTAAATGAAGGGCCTTTTTCTGAATAGCTGGAGAAAAGTTGCTGGCAGAGGCACTTGTCTACGTGATAAAATAATACTTGTGGTGGACAGCAAGCTGCCCCGTGACTGCCAAAACCGGGGATCAAAACGAGGACCTTTAGATCTTCAGTCTAACGCTCTCCCAACTGAGTTATTTCGTCCCCGACCGGCACCTGCTTTGCCCCATTGCGGGTGTAAAAGGCCTCTGCCAAAACAGGTATTGGCAGGAGTCAGATGACGACTGGCTCCACAGCCAGCAAGTTCTACTCACAGGCAATGAAAAGCCAACCAGTGGCCAGTACGGGGATCGAACCCGCGACCTTGGCGTTATTAGCACCACGCTCTAACCAACTGAGCTAACCGGCCTGTCTGTGCCAGCAGCAGATGGACCTCGCGAGGCCACGATTTGCGTAACCTAATGCTCAACCAAATCTAACCACTGGAAAGGCAAGTGGCTAAAGTGTCAAATACATCCGACGGGGATGGGATTCGAACCCACGCGTGCAGAGCACAATGGATTAGCAGTCCATCGCCTTAACCACTCGGCCACCTCGTCTGTGCTTTGCAGCTTTTCCTGACCAGTCAGGCGCAGCAGCTGAAAAGTCTAAGTTGGTGAGCTGTTTCGTAATAGTCTAAGGCCCTTGCTGTTTGGGCACAAACCAAGGGATTCCAAGCTCGCGAGGTGTACAGACAAGCCCATAGTGCAGGTAGCGTGGCAGAGCAGTCTAGGGCACTCCACCACTTTAATCCCAAAACAGACGGGGAGTTCCTGCAGAAGCTGCAAAGATGGCTGGCTGTCTCATCAATGCACACATGAAGGATCTTCTCCCTAAAGAGCCTATACCAGTGAGACAGCCACCTGTCTTTCCGCAGGCTTTTTCCTGCATACAGAACTCGTGCCGTCAAATTCGTGCCGCCTCCAGCTCTCAGCAAAAAAAAAAAAGACCTGCCAACCTGTAGACATTTTGCGTAGTAGGTACTTTTTTGTGTGTTTTACAGTGATTTATGTTGTACATTTTTGATCTGTGGGACCTTGAAATACAATTGGGAGCATTTGTGCACATAATTGTAATTGCTTAGTGTTTAACTCCCGGTCAGTTCAAGCTGTGTTTTCATTGACTGTTTGGGAAATTGACCATGCAGCTGGAGAACAGTTGCTGTCAGGGGCATTTGTCCACTTGGGGTCACACGTGTACATTCTGGCAGATTATGGACAGCTGGAACTGCCCTGTTGGTATGTCCTTTAAAAAACTGGAGATGCCGAGGATTGAACTCGGGGCCTCATACATGCGAAGCATGCGCTCTACCACTGAGCTACATCCCCCAAGTACTGCTGGGAAAGTACTCCCAAAGCACAAGTGGAAGCAGGTGAGGGAACGCTCTTCACTCTACTTGGATGAGAGCGTGGCACACTGGCGAGAGATGTCCACCTCATCAACGGACGGACAGTGCTGGTAGGATTGGGTGCTCTCACCGCCTCGCTCTAGGTTCCATTCCCGGCCAGGGAAGGCTTTTCAGGAGTGTGGGATCATGTGGGGAATTAGCTCAAATGGTAGAGCGCTCGCTTAGCATGCGAGAGGTAGCGGGATCGATGCCCGCATTCTCCAAACACGGTCCCTTTCATGATTTTCCTCGGAACACACAGGTCTTCCCCTCCAAAACAGTCCTTTTCATAATGACCACGCTTGAGTCCGGCATAGCTGCTAGGCTGTGAGAACAAGGGCTGTAAATGAAGGGCCTTTTTCTGAATAGCTGGAGAAAAGTTGCTGGCAGAGGCACTTGTCTACGTGATAAAATAATACTTGTGGTGGACAGCAAGCTGCCCCGTGACTGCCAAAACCGGGGATCAAAACGAGGACCTTTAGATCTTCAGTCTAACGCTCTCCCAACTGAGTTATTTCGTCCCCGACCGGCACCTGCTTTGCCCCATTGCGGGTGTAAAAGGCCTCTGCCAAAACAGGTATTGGCAGGAGTCAGATGACGACTGGCTCCACAGCCAGCAAGTTCTACTCACAGGCAATGAAAAGCCAACCAGTGGCCAGTACGGGGATCGAACCCGCGACCTTGGCGTTATTAGCACCACGCTCTAACCAACTGAGCTAACCGGCCTGTCTGTGCCAGCAGCAGATGGACCTCGCGAGGCCACGATTTGCGTAACCTAATGCTCAACCAAATCTAACCACTGGAAAGGCAAGTGGCTAAAGTGTCAAATACATCCGACGGGGATGGGATTCGAACCCACGCGTGCAGAGCACAATGGATTAGCAGTCCATCGCCTTAACCACTCGGCCACCTCGTCTGTGCTTTGCAGCTTTTCCTGACCAGTCAGGCGCAGCAGCTGAAAAGTCTAAGTTGGTGAGCTGTTTCGTAATAGTCTAAGGCCCTTGCTGTTTGGGCACAAACCAAGGGATTCCAAGCTCGCGAGGTGTACAGACAAGCCCATAGTGCAGGTAGCGTGGCAGAGCAGTCTAGGGCACTCCACCACTTTAATCCCAAAACAGACGGGGAGTTCCTGCAGAAGCTGCAAAGATGGCTGGCTGTCTCATCAATGCACACATGAAGGATCTTCTCCCTAAAGAGCCTATACCAGTGAGACAGCCACCTGTCTTTCCGCAGGCTTTTTCCTGCATACAGAACTCGTGCCGTCAAATTCGTGCCGCCTCCAGCTCTCAGCAAAAAAAAAAAAGACCTGCCAACCTGTAGACATTTTGCGTAGTAGGTACTTTTTTGTGTGTTTTACAGTGATTTATGTTGTACATTTTTGATCTGTGGGACCTTGAAATACAATTGGGAGCATTTGTGCACATAATTGTAATTGCTTAGTGTTTAACTCCCGGTCAGTTCAAGCTGTGTTTTCATTGACTGTTTGGGAAATTGACCATGCAGCTGGAGAACAGTTGCTGTCAGGGGCATTTGTCCACTTGGGGTCACACGTGTACATTCTGGCAGATTATGGACAGCTGGAACTGCCCTGTTGGTATGTCCTTTAAAAAACTGGAGATGCCGAGGATTGAACTCGGGGCCTCATACATGCGAAGCATGCGCTCTACCACTGAGCTACATCCCCCAAGTACTGCTGGGAAAGTACTCCCAAAGCACAAGTGGAAGCAGGTGAGGGAACGCTCTTCACTCTACTTGGATGAGAGCGTGGCACACTGGCGAGAGATGTCCACCTCATCAACGGACGGACAGTGCTGGTAGGATTGGGTGCTCTCACCGCCTCGCTCTAGGTTCCATTCCCGGCCAGGGAAGGCTTTTCAGGAGTGTGGGATCATGTGGGGAATTAGCTCAAATGGTAGAGCGCTCGCTTAGCATGCGAGAGGTAGCGGGATCGATGCCCGCATTCTCCAAACACGGTCCCTTTCATGATTTTCCTCGGAACACACAGGTCTTCCCCTCCAAAACAGTCCTTTTCATAATGACCACGCTTGAGTCCGGCATAGCTGCTAGGCTGTGAGAACAAGGGCTGTAAATGAAGGGCCTTTTTCTGAATAGCTGGAGAAAAGTTGCTGGCAGAGGCACTTGTCTACGTGATAAAATAATACTTGTGGTGGACAGCAAGCTGCCCCGTGACTGCCAAAACCGGGGATCAAAACGAGGACCTTTAGATCTTCAGTCTAACGCTCTCCCAACTGAGTTATTTCGTCCCCGACCGGCACCTGCTTTGCCCCATTGCGGGTGTAAAAGGCCTCTGCCAAAACAGGTATTGGCAGGAGTCAGATGACGACTGGCTCCACAGCCAGCAAGTTCTACTCACAGGCAATGAAAAGCCAACCAGTGGCCAGTACGGGGATCGAACCCGCGACCTTGGCGTTATTAGCACCACGCTCTAACCAACTGAGCTAACCGGCCTGTCTGTGCCAGCAGCAGATGGACCTCGCGAGGCCACGATTTGCGTAACCTAATGCTCAACCAAATCTAACCACTGGAAAGGCAAGTGGCTAAAGTGTCAAATACATCCGACGGGGATGGGATTCGAACCCACGCGTGCAGAGCACAATGGATTAGCAGTCCATCGCCTTAACTACTCGGCCACCTCGTCTGTGCTTTGCAGCTTTTCCTGACCAGTCAGGCGCAGCAGCTGAAAAGTCTAAGTTGGTGAGCTGTTTCGTAATAGTCTAAGGCCCTTGCTGTTTGGGCACAAACCAAGGGATTCCAAGCTCGCGAGGTGTA
This sequence comes from Borostomias antarcticus, assembly GCF_949987555.1. Classification (NCBI taxonomy): domain Eukaryota; kingdom Metazoa; phylum Chordata; class Actinopteri; order Stomiiformes; family Stomiidae; genus Borostomias; species Borostomias antarcticus. Next base: position 747,389 of record NC_140249.1, read on the forward strand.
CAGACAAGCCCATAGTGCAGGTAGCGTGGCAGAGCAGTCTAGGGCACTCCACCACTTTAATCCCAAAACAGACGGGGAGTTCCTGCAGAAGCTGCAAAGATGGCTGGCTGTCTCATCAATGCACACATGAAGGATCTTCTCCCTAAAGAGCCTATACCAGTGAGACAGCCACCTGTCTTTCCGCAGGCTTTTTCCTGCATACAGAACTCGTGCCGTCAAATTCGTGCCGCCTCCAGCTCTCAGCAAAAAAAAAAAAGACCTGCCAACCTGTAGACATTTTGCGTAGTAGGTACTTTTTTGTGTGTTTTACAGTGATTTATGTTGTACATTTTTGATCTGTGGGACCTTGAAATACAATTGGGAGCATTTGTGCACATAATTGTAATTGCTTAGTGTTTAACTCCCGGTCAGTTCAAGCTGTGTTTTCATTGACTGTTTGGGAAATTGACCATGCAGCTGGAGAACAGTTGCTGTCAGGGGCATTTGTCCACTTGGGGTCACACGTGTACATTCTGGCAGATTATGGACAGCTGGAACTGCCCTGTTGGTATGTCCTTTAAAAAACTGGAGATGCAGAGGATTGAACTCGGGGCCTCATACATGCGAAGCATGCGCTCTACCACTGAGCTACATCCCCCAAGTACTGCTGGGAAAGTACTCCCAAAGCACAAGTGGAAGCAGGTGAGGGAACGCTCTTCACTCTACTTGGATGAGAGCGTGGCACACTGGCGAGAGATGTCCACCTCATCAACGGACGGACAGTGCTGGTAGGATTGGGTGCTCTCACCGCCTCGCTCTAGGTTCCATTCCCGGCCAGGGAAGGCTTTTCAGGAGTGTGGGATCATGTGGGGAATTAGCTCAAATGGTAGAGCGCTCGCTTAGCATGCGAGAGGTAGCGGGATCGATGCCCGCATTCTCCAAACACGGTCCCTTTCATGATTTTCCTCGGAACACACAGGTCTTCCCCTCCAAAACAGTCCTTTTCATAATGACCACGCTTGAGTCCGGCATAGCTGCTAGGCTGTGAGAACAAGGGCTGTAAATGAAGGGCCTTTTTCTGAATAGCTGGAGAAAAGTTGCTGGCAGAGGCACTTGTCTACGTGATAAAATAATACTTGTGGTGGACAGCCTGCTGCCCCGTGACTGCCAAAACCGGGGATCAAAACGAGGACCTTTAGATCTTCAGTCTAACGCTCTCCCAACTGAGTTATTTCGTCCCCGACCGGCACCTGCTTTGCCCCATTGCGGGTGTAAAAGGCCTCTGCCAAAACAGGTATTGGCAGGAGTCAGATGACGACTGGCTCCACAGCCAGCAAGTTCTACTCACAGGCAATGAAAAGCCAACCAGTGGCCGGTACGGGGATCGAACCCGCGACCTTGGCGTTATTAGCACCACGCTCTAACCAACTGAGCTAACCGGCCTGTCTGTGCCAGCAGCAGATGGACCTCGCGAGGCCACGATTTGCGTAACCTAATGCTCAACCAAATCTAACCACTGGAAAGGCAAGTGGCTAAAGTGTCAAATACATCCGACGGGGATGGGATTCGAACCCACGCACGCGTGCAGAGCACAAAGGATTAGCAGTCCATCGCCTTAACCACTCGGCCACCTCGTCTGTGCTTTGCAGCTTTTCCTGACCAGTCAGGCGCAGCAGCTGAAAAGTCTAAGTTGGTGAGCTGTTTCGTAATAGTCTAAGGCCCTTGCTGTTTGGGCACAAACCAAGGGATTCCAAGCTCGCGAGGTGTACAGACAAGCCCATAGTGCAGGTAGCGTGGCAGAGCAGTCTAGGGCACTCCACCACTTTAATCCCAAAACAGACGGGGAGTTCCTGCAGAAGCTGCAAAGATGGCTGGCTGTCTCATCAATGCACACATGAAGGATCTTCTCCCTAAAGAGCCTATACCAGTGAGACAGCCACCTGTCTTTCCGCAGGCTTTTTCCTGCATACAGAACTCGTGCCGTCAAATTCGTGCCGCCTCCAGCTCTCAGCAAAAAAAAAAAAGACCTGCCAACCTGTAGACATTTTGCGTAGTAGGTACTTTTTTGTGTGTTTTACAGTGATTTATGTTGTACATTTTTGATCTGTGGGACCTTGAAATACAATTGGGAGCATTTGTGCGAGTGCACATAATTGTAATTGCTTAGTGTTTAACTCCCGGTCAGTTCAAGCTGTGTTTTCATTGACTGTTTGGGAAATTGACCATGCAGCTGGAGAACAGTTGCTGTCAGGGGCATTTGTCCACTTGGGGTCACACGTGTACATTCTGGCAGATTATGGACAGCTGGAACTGCCCTGTTGGTATGTCCTTTAAAAAACTGGAGATGCCGAGGATTGAACTCGGGGCCTCATACATGCGAAGCATGCGCTCTACCACTGAGCTACATCCCCCAAGTACTGCTGGGAAAGTACTCCCAAAGCACAAGTGGAAGCAGGTGAGGGAACGCTCTTCACTCTACTTGGATGAGAGCGTGGCACACTGGCGAGAGATGTCCACCTCATCAACGGACGGACAGTGCTGGTAGGATTGGGTGCTCTCACCGCCTCGCTCTAGGTTCCATTCCCGGCCAGGGAAGGCTTTTCAGGAGTGTGGGATCATGTGGGGAATTAGCTCAAATGGTAGAGCGCTCGCTTAGCATGCGAGAGGTAGCGGGATCGATGCCCGCATTCTCCAAACACGGTCCCTTTCATGATTTTCCTCGGAACACACAGGTCTTCCCCTCCAAAACAGTCCTTTTCATAATGACCACGCTTGAGTCCGGCATAGCTGCTAGGCTGTGAGAACAAGGGCTGTAAATGAAGGGCCTTTTTCTGAATAGCTGGAGAAAAGTTGCTGGCAGAGGCACTTGTCTACGTGATAAAATAATACTTGTGGTGGACAGCAAGCTGCCCCGTGACTGCCAAAACCGGGGATCAAAACGAGGACCTTTAGATCTTCAGTCTAACGCTCTCCCAACTGAGTTATTTCGTCCCCGACCGGCACCTGCTTTGCCCCATTGCGGGTGTAAAAGGCCTCTGCCAAAACAGGTATTGGCAGGAGTCAGATGACGACTGGCTCCACAGCCAGCAAGTTCTACTCACAGGCAATGAAAAGCCAACCAGTGGCCAGTACGGGGATCGAACCCGCGACCTTGGCGTTATTAGCACCACGCTCTAACCAACTGAGCTAACCGGCCTGTCTGTGCCAGCAGCAGATGGACCTCGCGAGGCCACGATTTGCGTAACCTAATGCTCAACCAAATCTAACCACTGGAAAGGCAAGTGGCTAAAGTGTCAAATACATCCGACGGGGATGGGATTCGAACCCACGCGTGCAGAGCACAATGGATTAGCAGTCCATCGCCTTAACTACTCGGCCACCTCGTCTGTGCTTTGCAGCTTTTCCTGACCAGTCAGGCGCAGCAGCTGAAAAGTCTAAGTTGGTGAGCTGTTTCGTAATAGTCTAAGGCCCTTGCTGTTTGGGCACAAACCAAGGGATTCCAAGCTCGCGAGGTGTACAGACAAGCCCATAGTGCAGGTAGCGTGGCAGAGCAGTCTAGGGCACTCCACCACTTTAATCCCAAAACAGACGGGGAGTTCCTGCAGAAGCTGCAAAGATGGCTGGCTGTCTCATCAATGCACACATGAAGGATCTTCTCCCTAAAGAGCCTATACCAGTGAGACAGCCACCTGTCTTTCCGCAGGCTTTTTCCTGCATACAGAACTCGTGCCGTCAAATTCGTGCCGCCTCCAGCTCTCAGCAAAAAAAAAAAAGACCTGCCAACCTGTAGACATTTTGCGTAGTAGGTACTTTTTTGTGTGTTTTACAGTGATTTATGTTGTACATTTTTGATCTGTGGGACCTTGAAATACAATTGGGAGCATTTGTGCACATAATTGTAATTGCTTAGTGTTTAACTCCCGGTCAGTTCAAGCTGTGTTTTCATTGACTGTTTGGGAAATTGACCATGCAGCTGGAGAACAGTTGCTGTCAGGGGCATTTGTCCACTTGGGGTCACACGTGTACATTCTGGCAGATTATGGACAGCTGGAACTGCCCTGTTGGTATGTCCTTTAAAAAACTGGAGATGCCGAGGATTGAACTCGGGGCCTCATACATGCGAAGCATGCGCTCTACCACTGAGCTACATCCCCCAAGTACTGCTGGGAAAGTACTCCCAAAGCACAAGTGGAAGCAGGTGAGGGAACGCTCTTCACTCTACTTGGATGAGAGCGTGGCACACTGGCGAGAGATGTCCACCTCATCAACGGACGGACAGTGCTGGTAGGATTGGGTGCTCTCACCGCCTCGCTCTAGGTTCCATTCCCGGCCAGGGAAGGCTTTTCAGGAGTGTGGGATCATGTGGGGAATTAGCTCAAATGGTAGAGCGCTCGCTTAGCATGCGAGAGGTAGCGGGATCGATGCCCGCATTCTCCAAACACGGTCCCTTTCATGATTTTCCTCGGAACACACAGGTCTTCCCCTCCAAAACAGTCCTTTTCATAATGACCACGCTTGAGTCCGGCATAGCTGCTAGGCTGTGAGAACAAGGGCTGTAAATGAAGGGCCTTTTTCTGAATAGCTGGAGAAAAGTTGCTGGCAGAGGCACTTGTCTACGTGATAAAATAATACTTGTGGTGGACAGCAAGCTGCCCCGTGACTGCCAAAACCGGGGATCAAAACGAGGACCTTTAGATCTTCAGTCTAACGCTCTCCCAACTGAGTTATTTCGTCCCCGACCGGCACCTGCTTTGCCCCATTGCGGGTGTAAAAGGCCTCTGCCAAAACAGGTATTGGCAGGAGTCAGATGACGACTGGCTCCACAGCCAGCAAGTTCTACTCACAGGCAATGAAAAGCCAACCAGTGGCCAGTACGGGGATCGAACCCGCGACCTTGGCGTTATTAGCACCACGCTCTAACCAACTGAGCTAACCGGCCTGTCTGTGCCAGCAGCAGATGGACCTCGCGAGGCCACGATTTGCGTAACCTAATGCTCAACCAAATCTAACCACTGGAAAGGCAAGTGGCTAAAGTGTCAAATACATCCGACGGGGATGGGATTCGAACCCACGCGTGCAGAGCACAATGGATTAGCAGTCCATCGCCTTAACTACTCGGCCACCTCGTCTGTGCTTTGCAGCTTTTCCTGACCAGTCAGGCGCAGCAGCTGAAAAGTCTAAGTTGGTGAGCTGTTTCGTAATAGTCTAAGGCCCTTGCTGTTTGGGCACAAACCAAGGGATTCCAAGCTCGCGAGGTGTACAGACAAGCCCATAGTGCAGGTAGCGTGGCAGAGCAGTCTAGGGCACTCCACCACTTTAATCCCAAAACAGACGGGGAGTTCCTGCAGAAGCTGCAAAGATGGCTGGCTGTCTCATCAATGCACACATGAAGGATCTTCTCCCTAAAGAGCCTATACCAGTGAGACAGCCACCTGTCTTTCCGCAGGCTTTTTCCTGCATACAGAACTCGTGCCGTCAAATTCGTGCCGCCTCCAGCTCTCAGCAAAAAAAAAAAAGACCTGCCAACCTGTAGACATTTTGCGTAGTAGGTACTTTTTTGTGTGTTTTACAGTGATTTATGTTGTACATTTTTGATCTGTGGGACCTTGAAATACAATTGGGAGCATTTGTGCACATAATTGTAATTGCTTAGTGTTTAACTCCCGGTCAGTTCAAGCTGTGTTTTCATTGACTGTTTGGGAAATTGACCATGCAGCTGGAGAACAGTTGCTGTCAGGGGCATTTGTCCACTTGGGGTCACACGTGTACATTCTGGCAGATTATGGACAGCTGGAACTGCCCTGTTGGTATGTCCTTTAAAAAACTGGAGATGCAGAGGATTGAACTCGGGGCCTCATACATGCGAAGCATGCGCTCTACCACTGAGCTACATCCCCCAAGTACTGCTGGGAAAGTACTCCCAAAGCACAAGTGGAAGCAGGTGAGGGAACGCTCTTCACTCTACTTGGATGAGAGCGTGGCACACTGGCGAGAGATGTCCACCTCATCAACGGACGGACAGTGCTGGTAGGATTGGGTGCTCTCACCGCCTCGCTCTAGGTTCCATTCCCGGCCAGGGAAGGCTTTTCAGGAGTGTGGGATCATGTGGGGAATTAGCTCAAATGGTAGAGCGCTCGCTTAGCATGCGAGAGGTAGCGGGATCGATGCCCGCATTCTCCAAACACGGTCCCTTTCATGATTTTCCTCGGAACACACAGGTCTTCCCCTCCAAAACAGTCCTTTTCATAATGACCACGCTTGAGTCCGGCATAGCTGCTAGGCTGTGAGAACAAGGGCTGTAAATGAAGGGCCTTTTTCTGAATAGCTGGAGAAAAGTTGCTGGCAGAGGCACTTGTCTACGTGATAAAATAATACTTGTGGTGGACAGCCTGCTGCCCCGTGACTGCCAAAACCGGGGATCAAAACGAGGACCTTTAGATCTTCAGTCTAACGCTCTCCCAACTGAGTTATTTCGTCCCCGACCGGCACCTGCTTTGCCCCATTGCGGGTGTAAAAGGCCTCTGCCAAAACAGGTATTGGCAGGAGTCAGATGACGACTGGCTCCACAGCCAGCAAGTTCTACTCACAGGCAATGAAAAGCCAACCAGTGGCCGGTACGGGGATCGAACCCGCGACCTTGGCGTTATTAGCACCACGCTCTAACCAACTGAGCTAACCGGCCTGTCTGTGCCAGCAGCAGATGGACCTCGCGAGGCCACGATTTGCGTAACCTAATGCTCAACCAAATCTAACCACTGGAAAGGCAAGTGGCTAAAGTGTCAAATACATCCGACGGGGATGGGATTCGAACCCACGCACGCGTGCAGAGCACAAAGGATTAGCAGTCCATCGCCTTAACCACTCGGCCACCTCGTCTGTGCTTTGCAGCTTTTCCTGACCAGTCAGGCGCAGCAGCTGAAAAGTCTAAGTTGGTGAGCTGTTTCGTAATAGTCTAAGGCCCTTGCTGTTTGGGCACAAACCAAGGGATTCCAAGCTCGCGAGGTGTACAGACAAGCCCATAGTGCAGGTAGCGTGGCAGAGCAGTCTAGGGCACTCCACCACTTTAATCCCAAAACAGACGGGGAGTTCCTGCAGAAGCTGCAAAGATGGCTGGCTGTCTCATCAATGCACACATGAAGGATCTTCTCCCTAAAGAGCCTATACCAGTGAGACAGCCACCTGTCTTTCCGCAGGCTTTTTCCTGCATACAGAACTCGTGCCGTCAAATTCGTGCCGCCTCCAGCTCTCAGCAAAAAAAAAAAAGACCTGCCAACCTGTAGACATTTTGCGTAGTAGGTACTTTTTTGTGTGTTTTACAGTGATTTATGTTGTACATTTTTGATCTGTGGGACCTTGAAATACAATTGGGAGCATTTGTGCGAGTGCACATAATTGTAATTGCTTAGTGTTTAACTCCCGGTCAGTTCAAGCTGTGTTTTCATTGACTGTTTGGGAAATTGACCATGCAGCTGGAGAACAGTTGCTGTCAGGGGCATTTGTCCACTTGGGGTCACACGTGTACATTCTGGCAGATTATGGACAGCTGGAACTGCCCTGTTGGTATGTCCTTTAAAAAACTGGAGATGCCGAGGATTGAACTCGGGGCCTCATACATGCGAAGCATGCGCTCTACCACTGAGCTACATCCCCCAAGTACTGCTGGAAAAGTACTCCCAAAGCACAAGTGGAAGCAGGTGAGGGAACGCTCTTCACTCTACTTGGATGAGAGCGTGGCACACTGGCGAGAGATGTCCACCTCATCAACGGACGGACAGTGCTGGTAGGATTGGGTGCTCTCACCGCCTCGCTCTAGGTTCCATTCCCGGCCAGGGAAGGCTTTTCAGGAGTGTGGGATCATGTGGGGAATTAGCTCAAATGGTAGAGCGCTCGCTTAGCATGCGAGAGGTAGCGGGATCGATGCCCGCATTCTCCAAACACGGTCCCTTTCATGATTTTCCTCGGAACACACAGGTCTTCCCCTCCAAAACAGTCCTTTTCATAATGACCACGCTTGAGTCCGGCATAGCTGCTAGGCTGTGAGAACAAGGGCTGTAAATGAAGGGCCTTTTTCTGAATAGCTGGAGAAAAGTTGCTGGCAGAGGCACTTGTCTACGTGTTAAAATAATACTTGTGGTGGACAGCAAGCTGCCCCGTGACTGCCAAAACCGGGGATCAAAACGAGGACCTTTAGATCTTCAGTCTAACGCTCTCCCAACTGAGTTATTTCGTCCCCGACCGGCACCTGCTTTGCCCCATTGCGGGTGTAAAAGGCCTCTGCCAAAACAGGTATTGGCAGGAGTCAGATGACGACTGGCTCCACAGCCAGCAAGTTCTACTCACAGGCAATGAAAAGCCAACCAGTGGCCATTACGGGGATCGAACCCGCGACCTTGGCGTTATTAGCACCACGCTCTAACCAACTGAGCTAACCGGCCTGTCTGTGCCAGCAGCAGATGGACCTCGCGAGGCCACGATTTGCGTAACCTAATGCTCAACCAAATCTAACCACTGGAAAGGCAAGTGGCTAAAGTATCAAATACATCCGACGGGGATGGGATTCGAACCCACGCGTGCAGAGCACAATGGATTAGCAGTCCATCGCCTTAACCACTCGGCCACCTCGTCTGTGCTTTGCAGCTTTTCCTGACCAGTCAGGCGCAGCAGCTGAAAAGTCTAAGTTGGTGAGCTGTTTCGTAATAGTCTAAGGCCCTTGCTGTTTGGGCACAAACCAAGGGATTCCAAGCTCGCGAGGTGTACAGACAAGCCCATAGTGCAGGTAGCGTGGCAGAGCAGTCTAGGGCACTCCACCACTTTAACCCCAAAACAGACGGGGAGTTCCTGCAGAAGCTGCAAAGATGGCTGGCTGTCTCATCAATGCACACATGAAGGATCTTCTCCCTAAAGAGCCTATACCAGTGAGACAGCCACCTGTCTTTCTGCAGGCTTTTTCCTGCATACAGAACTCGTGCCGTCAAATTCGTGCCGCCTCCAGCTCTCAGCAAAAAAAAAAAAGACCTGCCAACCTGTAGACATTTTGCGTAGTAGGTACTTTTTTGTGTGTTTTACAGTGATTTATGTTGTACATTTTTGATCTGTGGGACCTTGAAATACAATTGGGAGCATTTGTGCGAGTGCACATAATTGTAATTGCTTAGTGTTTAACTCCCGGTCAGTTCAAGCTGTGTTTTCATTGACTGTTTGGGAAATTGACCATGCAGCTGGAGAACAGTTGCTGTCAGGGGCATTTGTCCACTTGGGGTCACACGTGTACATTCTGGCAGATTATGGACAGCTGGAACTGCCCTGTTGGTATGTCCTTTAAAAAACTGGAGATGCCGAGGATTGAACTCGGGGCCTCATACATGCGAAGCATGCGCTCTACCACTGAGCTACATCCCCCAAGTACTGCTGGGAAAGTACTCCCAAAGCACAAGTGGAAGCAGGTGAGGGAACGCTCTTCACTCTACTTGGATGAGAGCGTGGCACACTGGCGAGAGATGTCCACCTCATCAACGGACGGACAGTGCTGGTAGGATTGGGTGCTCTCACCGCCTCGCTCTAGGTTCCATTCCCGGCCAGGGAAGGCTTTTCAGGAGTGTGGGATCATGTGGGGAATTAGCTCAAATGGTAGAGCGCTCGCTTAGCATGCGAGAGGTAGCGGGATCGATGCCCGCATTCTCCAAACACGGTCCCTTTCATGATTTTCCTCGGAACACACAGGTCTTCCCCTCCAAAACAGTCCTTTTCATAATGACCACGCTTGAGTCCGGCATAGCTGCTAGGCTGTGAGAACAAGGGCTGTAAATGAAGGGCCTTTTTCTGAATAGCTGGAGAAAAGTTGCTGGCAGAGGCACTTGTCTACGTGATAAAATAATACTTGTGGTGGACAGCAAGCTGCCCCGTGACTGCCAAAACCGGGGATCAAAACGAGGACCTTTAGATCTTCAGTCTAACGCTCTCCCAACTGAGTTATTTCGTCCCCGACCGGCACCTGCTTTGCCCCATTGCGGGTGTAAAAGGCCTCTGCCAAAACAGGTATTGGCAGGAGTCAGATGACGACTGGCTCCACAGCCAGCAAGTTCTACTCACAGGCAATGAAAAGCCAACCAGTGGCCAGTACGGGGATCGAACCCGCGACCTTGGCGTTATTAGCACCACGCTCTAACCAACTGAGCTAACCGGCCTGTCTGTGCCAGCAGCAGATGGACCTCGCGAGGCCACGATTTGCGTAACCTAATGCTCAACCAAATCTAACCACTGGAAAGGCAAGTGGCTAAAGTGTCAAATACATCCGACGGGGATGGGATTCGAACCCACGCGTGCAGAGCACAATGGATTAGCAGTCCATCGCCTTAACCACTCGGCCACCTCGTCTGTGCTTTGCAGCTTTTCCTGACCAGTCAGGCGCAGCAGCTGAAAAGTCTAAGTTGGTGAGCTGTTTCGTAATAGTCTAAGGCCCTTGCTGTTTGGGCACAAACCAAGGGATTCCAAGCTCGCGAGGTGTACAGACAAGCCCATAGTGCAGGTAGCGTGGCAGAGCAGTCTAGGGCACTCCACCACTTTAATCCCAAAACAGACGGGGAGTTCCTGCAGAAGCTGCAAAGATGGCTGGCTGTCTCATCAATGCACACATGAAGGATCTTCTCCCTAAAGAGCCTATACCAGTGAGACAGCCACCTGTCTTTCCGCAGGCTTTTTCCTGCATACAGAACTCGTGCCGTCAAATTCGTGCCGCCTCCAGCTCTCAGCAAAAAAAAAAAAGACCTGCCAACCTGTAGACATTTTGCGTAGTAGGTACTTTTTTGTGTGTTTTACAGTGATTTATGTTGTACATTTTTGATCTGTGGGACCTTGAAATACAATTGGGAGCATTTGTGCACATAATTGTAATTGCTTAGTGTTTAACTCCCGGTCAGTTCAAGCTGTGTTTTCATTGACTGTTTGGGAAATTGACCATGCAGCTGGAGAACAGTTGCTGTCAGGGGCATTTGTCCACTTGGGGTCACACGTGTACATTCTGGCAGATTATGGACAGCTGGAACTGCCCTGTTGGTATGTCCTTTAAAAAACTGGAGATGCCGAGGATTGAACTCGGGGCCTCATACATGCGAAGCATGCGCTCTACCACTGAGCTACATCCCCCAAGTACTGCTGGGAAAGTACTCCCAAAGCACAAGTGGAAGCAGGTGAGGGAACGCTCTTCACTCTACTTGGATGAGAGCGTGGCACACTGGCGAGAGATGTCCACCTCATCAACGGACGGACAGTGCTGGTAGGATTGGGTGCTCTCACCGCCTCGCTCTAGGTTCCATTCCCGGCCAGGGAAGGCTTTTCAGGAGTGTGGGATCATGTGGGGAATTAGCTCAAATGGTAGAGCGCTCGCTTAGCATGCGAGAGGTAGCGGGATCGATGCCCGCATTCTCCAAACACGGTCCCTTTCATGATTTTCCTCGGAACACACAGGTCTTCCCCTCCAAAACAGTCCTTTTCATAATGACCACGCTTGAGTCCGGCATAGCTGCTAGGCTGTGAGAACAAGGGCTGTAAATGAAGGGCCTTTTTCTGAATAGCTGGAGAAAAGTTGCTGGCAGAGGCACTTGTCTACGTGATAAAATAATACTTGTGGTGGACAGCAAGCTGCCCCGTGACTGCCAAAACCGGGGATCAAAACGAGGACCTTTAGATCTTCAGTCTAACGCTCTCCCAACTGAGTTATTTCGTCCCCGACCGGCACCTGCTTTGCCCCATTGCGGGTGTAAAAGGCCTCTGCCAAAACAGGTATTGGCAGGAGTCAGATGACGACTGGCTCCACAGCCAGCAAGTTCTACTCACAGGCAATGAAAAGCCAACCAGTGACCAGTACGGGGATCGAACCCGCGACCTTGGCGTTATTAGCACCACGCTCTAACCAACTGAGCTAACCGGCCTGTCTGTGCCAGCAGCAGATGGACCTCGCGAGGCCACGACTTGCGTAACCTAATGCTCAACCAAATCTAACCACTGGAAAGGCAAGTGGCTAAAGTGTCAAATACATCCGACGGGGATGGGATTCGAACCCACGCGTGCAGAGCACAATGGATTAGCAGTCCATCGCCTTAACCACTCGGCCACCTCGTCTGTGCTTTGCAGCTTTTCCTGACCAGTCAGGCGCAGCAGCTGAAAAGTCTAAGTTGGTGAGCTGTTTCGTAATAGTCTAAGGCCCTTGCTGTTTGGGCACAAACCAAGGGATTCCAAGCTCGCGAGGTGTACAGACAAGCCCATAGTGCAGGTAGCGTGGCAGAGCAGTCTAGGGCACTCCACCACTTTAATCCCAAAACAGACGGGGAGTTCCTGCAGAAGCTGCAAAGATGGCTGGCTGTCTCATCAATGCACACATGAAGGATCTTCTCCCTAAAGAGCCTATACCAGTGAGACAGCCACCTGTCTTTCCGCAGGCTTTTTCCTGCATACAGAACTCGTGCCGTCAAATTCGTGCCGCCTCCAGCTCTCAGCAAAAAAAAAAAAGACCTGCCAACCTGTAGACATTTTGCGTAGTAGGTACTTTTTTGTGTGTTTTACAGTGATTTATGTTGTACATTTTTGATCTGTGGGACCTTGAAATACAATTGGGAGCATTTGTGCGAGTGCACATAATTGTAATTGCTTAGTGTTTAACTCCCGGTCAGTTCAAGCTGTGTTTTCATTGACTGTTTGGGAAATTGACCATGCAGCTGGAGAACAGTTGCTGTCAGGGGCATTTGTCCACTTGGGGTCACACGTGTACATTCTGGCAGATTATGGACAGCTGGAACTGCCCTGTTGGTATGTCCTTTAAAAAACTGGAGATGCCGAGGATTGAACTCGGGGCCTCATACATGCGAAGCATGCGCTCTACCACTGAGCTACATCCCCCAAGTACTGCTGGAAAAGTACTCCCAAAGCACAAGTGGAAGCAGGTGAGGGAACGCTCTTCACTCTACTTGGATGAGAGCGTGGCACACTGGCGAGAGATGTCCACCTCATCAACGGACGGACAGTGCTGGTAGGATTGGGTGCTCTCACCGCCTCGCTCTAGGTTCCATTCCCGGCCAGGGAAGGCTTTTCAGGAGTGTGGGATCATGTGGGGAAATAGCTCAAATGGTAGAGCGCTCGCTTAGCATGCGAGAGGTAGCGGGATCGATGCCCGCATTCTCCAAACACGGTCCCTTTCATGATTTTCCTCGGAACACACAGGTCTTCCCCTCCAAAACAGTCCTTTTCATAATGACCACGCTTGAGTCCGGCATAGCTGCTAGGCTGTGAGAACAAGGGCTGTAAATGAAGGGCCTTTTTCTGAATAGCTGGAGAAAAGTTGCTGGCAGAGGCACTTGTCTACGTGATAAAATAATACTTGTGGTGGACAGCAAGCTGCCCCGTGACTGCCAAAACCGGGGATCAAAACGAGGACCTTTAGATCTTCAGTCTAACGCTCTCCCAACTGAGTTATTTCGTCCCCGACCGGCACCTGCTTTGCCCCATTGCGGGTGTAAAAGGCCTCTGCCAAAACAGGTATTGGCAGGAGTCAGATGACGACTGGCTCCACAGCCAGCAAGTTCTACTCACAGGCAATGAAAAGCCAACCAGTGGCCAGTACGGGGATCGAACCCGCGACCTTGGCGTTATTAGCACCACGCTCTAACCAACTGAGCTAACCGGCCTGTCTGTGCCAGCAGCAGATGGACCTCGCGAGGCCACGATTTGCGTAACCTAATGCTCAACCAAATCTAACCACTGGAAAGGCAAGTGGCTAAAGTGTCAAATACATCCGACGGGGATGGGATTCGAACCCACGCGTGCAGAGCACAATGGATTAGCAGTCCATCGCCTTAACCACTCGGCCACCTCGTCTGTGCTTTGCAGCTTTTCCTGACCAGTCAGGCGCAGCAGCTGAAAAGTCTAAGTTGGTGAGCTGTTTCGTAATAGTCTAAGGCCCTTGCTGTTTGGGCACAAACCAAGGGATTCCAAGCTCGCGAGGTGTACAGTCAAGCCCATAGTGCAGGTAGCGTGGCAGAGCAGTCTAGGGCACTCCACCACTTTAATCCCAAAACAGACGGGGAGTTCCTGCAGAAGCTGCAAAGATGGCTGGCTGTCTCATCAATGCACACATGAAGGATCTTCGCCCTAAAGAGCCTATACCAGTGAGACAGCCACCTGTCTTTCCGCAGGCTTTTTCCTGCATACAGAACTCGTGCCGTCAAATTCGTGCCGCCTCCAGCTCTCAGCAAAAAAAAAAAAGACCTGCCAACCTGTAGACATTTTGCGTAGTAGGTACTTTTTTGTGTGTTTTACAGTGATTTATGTTGTACATTTTTGATCTGTGGGACCTTGAAATACAATTGGGAGCATTTGTGCGAGTGCACATAATTGTAATTGCTTAGTGTTTAACTCCCGGTCAGTTCAAGCTGTGTTTTCATTGACTGTTTGGGAAATTGACCATGCAGCTGGAGAACAGTTGCTGTCAGGGGCATTTGTCCACTTGGGGTCACACGTGTACATTCTGGCAGATTTTGGACAGCTGGAACTGCCCTGTTGGTATGTCCTTTAAAAAACTGGAGATGCCGAGGATTGAACTCGGGGCCTCATACATGCGAAGCATGCGCTCTACCACTGAGCTACATCCCCCAAGTACTGCTGGAAAAGTACTCCCAAAGCACAAGTGGAAGCAGGTGAGGGAACGCTCTTCACTCTACTTGGATGAGAGCGTGGCACACTGGCGAGAGATGTCCACCTCATCAACGGACGGACAGTGCTGGTAGGATTGGGTGCTCTCACCGCCTCGCTCTAGGTTCCATTCCCGGCCAGGGAAGGCTTTTCAGGAGTGTGGGATCATGTGGGGAATTAGCTCAAATGGTAGAGCGCTCGCTTAGCATGCGAGAGGTAGCGGGATCGATGCCCGCATTCTCCAAACACGGTCCCTTTCATGATTTTCCTCGGAACACACAGGTCTTCCCCTCCAAAACAGTCCTTTTCATAATGACCACGCTTGAGTCCGGCATAGCTGCTAGGCTGTGAGAACAAGGGCTGTAAATGAAGGGCCTTTTTCTGAATAGCTGGAGAAAAGTTGCTGGCAGAGGCACTTGTCTACGTGTTAAAATAATACTTGTGGTGGACAGCAAGCTGCCCCGTGACTGCCAAAACCGGGGATCAAAACGAGGACCTTTAGATCTTCAGTCTAACGCTCTCCCAACTGAGTTATTTCGTCCCCGACCGGCACCTGCTTTGCCCCATTGCGGGTGTAAAAGGCCTCTGCCAAAACAGGTATTGGCAGGAGTCAGATGACGACTGGCTCCACAGCCAGCAAGTTCTACTCACAGGCAATGAAAAGCCAACCAGTGGCCATTACGGGGATCGAACCCGCGACCTTGGCGTTATTAGCACCACGCTCTAACCAACTGAGCTAACCGGCCTGTCTGTGCCAGCAGCAGATGGACCTCGCGAGGCCACGATTTGCGTAACCTAATGCTCAACCAAATCTAACCACTGGAAAGGCAAGTGGCTAAAGTATCAAATACATCCGACGGGGATGGGATTCGAACCCACGCGTGCAGAGCACAATGGATTAGCAGTCCATCGCCTTAACCACTCGGCCACCTCGTCTGTGCTTTGCAGCTTTTCCTGACCAGTCAGGCGCAGCAGCTGAAAAGTCTAAGTTGGTGAGCTGTTTCGTAATAGTCTAAGGCCCTTGCTGTTTGGGCACAAACCAAGGGATTCCAAGCTCGCGAGGTGTACAGACAAGCCCATAGTGCAGGTAGCGTGGCAGAGCAGTCTAGGGCACTCCACCACTTTAACCCCAAAACAGACGGGGAGTTCCTGCAGAAGCTGCAAAGATGGCTGGCTGTCTCATCAATGCACACATGAAGGATCTTCTCCCTAAAGAGCCTATACCAGTGAGACAGCCACCTGTCTTTCTGCAGGCTTTTTCCTGCATACAGAACTCGTGCCGTCAAATTCGTGCCGCCTCCAGCTCTCAGCAAAAAAAAAAAAGACCTGCCAACCTGTAGACATTTTGCGTAGTAGGTACTTTTTTGTGTGTTTTACAGTGATTTATGTTGTACATTTTTGATCTGTGGGACCTTGAAATACAATTGGGAGCATTTGTGCGAGTGCACATAATTGTAATTGCTTAGTGTTTAACTCCCGGTCAGTTCAAGCTGTGTTTTCATTGACTGTTTGGGAAATTGACCATGCAGCTGGAGAACAGTTGCTGTCAGGGGCATTTGTCCACTTGGGGTCACACGTGTACATTCTGGCAGATTATGGACAGCTGGAACTGCCCTGTTGGTATGTCCTTTAAAAAACTGGAGATGCCGAGGATTGAACTCGGGGCCTCATACATGCGAAGCATGCGCTCTACCACTGAGCTACATCCCCCAAGTACTGCTGGGAAAGTACTCCCAAAGCACAAGTGGAAGCAGGTGAGGGAACGCTCTTCACTCTACTTGGATGAGAGCGTGGCACACTGGCGAGAGATGTCCACCTCATCAACGGACGGACAGTGCTGGTAGGATTGGGTGCTCTCACCGCCTCGCTCTAGGTTCCATTCCCGGCCAGGGAAGGCTTTTCAGGAGTGTGGGATCATGTGGGGAATTAGCTCAAATGGTAGAGCGCTCGCTTAGCATGCGAGAGGTAGCGGGATCGATGCCCGCATTCTCCAAACACGGTCCCTTTCATGATTTTCCTCGGAACACACAGGTCTTCCCCTCCAAAACAGTCCTTTTCATAATGACCACGCTTGAGTCCGGCATAGCTGCTAGGCTGTGAGAACAAGGGCTGTAAATGAAGGGCCTTTTTCTGAATAGCTGGAGAAAAGTTGCTGGCAGAGGCACTTGTCTACGTGATAAAATAATACTTGTGGTGGACAGCAAGCTGCCCCGTGACTGCCAAAACCGGGGATCAAAACGAGGACCTTTAGATCTTCAGTCTAACGCTCTCCCAACTGAGTTATTTCGTCCCCGACCGGCACCTGCTTTGCCCCATTGCGGGTGTAAAAGGCCTCTGCCAAAACAGGTATTGGCAGGAGTCAGATGACGACTGGCTCCACAGCCAGCAAGTTCTACTCACAGGCAATGAAAAGCCAACCAGTGGCCAGTACGGGGATCGAACCCGCGACCTTGGCGTTATTAGCACCACGCTCTAACCAACTGAGCTAACCGGCCTGTCTGTGCCAGCAGCAGATGGACCTCGCGAGGCCACGATTTGCGTAACCTAATGCTCAACCAAATCTAACCACTGGAAAGGCAAGTGGCTAAAGTGTCAAATACATCCGACGGGGATGGGATTCGAACCCACGCGTGCAGAGCACAATGGATTAGCAGTCCATCGCCTTAACCACTCGGCCACCTCGTCTGTGCTTTGCAGCTTTTCCTGACCAGTCAGGCGCAGCAGCTGAAAAGTCTAAGTTGGTGAGCTGTTTCGTAATAGTCTAAGGCCCTTGCTGTTTGGGCACAAACCAAGGGATTCCAAGCTCGCGAGGTGTACAGTCAAGCCCATAGTGCAGGTAGCGTGGCAGAGCAGTCTAGGGCACTCCACCACTTTAATCCCAAAACAGACGGGGAGTTCCTGCAGAAGCTGCAAAGATGGCTGGCTGTCTCATCAATGCACACATGAAGGATCTTCGCCCTAAAGAGCCTATACCAGTGAGACAGCCACCTGTCTTTCCGCAGGCTTTTTCCTGCATACAGAACTCGTGCCGTCAAATTCGTGCCGCCTCCAGCTCTCAGCAAAAAAAAAAAAGACCTGCCAACCTGTAGACATTTTGCGTAGTAGGTACTTTTTTGTGTGTTTTACAGTGATTTATGTTGTACATTTTTGATCTGTGGGACCTTGAAATACAATTGGGAGCATTTGTGCACATAATTGTAATTGCTTAGTGTTTAACTCCCGGTCAGTTCAAGCTGTGTTTTCATTGACTGTTTGGGAAATTGACCATGCAGCTGGAGAACAGTTGCTGTCAGGGGCATTTGTCCACTTGGGGTCACACGTGTACATTCTGGCAGATTATGGACAGCTGGAACTGCCCTGTTGGTATGTCCTTTAAAAAACTGGAGATGCCGAGGATTGAACTCGGGGCCTCATACATGCGAAGCATGCGCTCTACCACTGAGCTACATCCCCCAAGTACTGCTGGGAAAGTACTCCCAAAGCACAAGTGGAAGCAGGTGAGGGAACGCTCTTCACTCTACTTGGATGAGAGCGTGGCACACTGGCGAGAGATGTCCACCTCATCAACGGACGGACAGTGCTGGTAGGATTGGGTGCTCTCACCGCCTCGCTCTAGGTTCCATTCCCGGCCAGGGAAGGCTTTTCAGGAGTGTGGGATCATGTGGGGAATTAGCTCAAATGGTAGAGCGCTCGCTTAGCATGCGAGAGGTAGCGGGATCGATGCCCGCATTCTCCAAACACGGTCCCTTTCATGATTTTCCTCGGAACACACAGGTCTTCCCCTCCAAAACAGTCCTTTTCATAATGACCACGCTTGAGTCCGGCATAGCTGCTAGGCTGTGAGAACAAGGGCTGTAAATGAAGGGCCTTTTTCTGAATAGCTGGAGAAAAGTTGCTGGCAGAGGCACTTGTCTACGTGATAAAATAATACTTGTGGTGGACAGCAAGCTGCCCCGTGACTGCCAAAACCGGGGATCAAAACGAGGACCTTTAGATCTTCAGTCTAACGCTCTCCCAACTGAGTTATTTCGTCCCCGACCGGCACCTGCTTTGCCCCATTGCGGGTGTAAAAGGCCTCTGCCAAAACAGGTATTGGCAGGAGTCAGATGACGACTGGCTCCACAGCCAGCAAGTTCTACTCACAGGCAATGAAAAGCCAACCAGTGGCCAGTACGGGGATCGAACCCGCGACCTTGGCGTTATTAGCACCACGCTCTAACCAACTGAGCTAACCGGCCTGTCTGTGCCAGCAGCAGATGGACCTCGCGAGGCCACGATTTGCGTAACCTAATGCTCAACCAAATCTAACCACTGGAAAGGCAAGTGGCTAAAGTGTCAAATACATCCGACGGGGATGGGATTCGAACCCACGCGTGCAGAGCACAATGGATTAGCAGTCCATCGCCTTAACCACTCGGCCACCTCGTCTGTGCTTTGCAGCTTTTCCTGACCAGTCAGGCGCAGCAGCTGAAAAGTCTAAGTTGGTGAGCTGTTTCGTAATAGTCTAAGGCCCTTGCTGTTTGGGCACAAACCAAGGGATTCCAAGCTCGCGAGGTGTACAGACAAGCCCATAGTGCAGGTAGCGTGGCAGAGCAGTCTAGGGCACTCCACCACTTTAATCCCAAAACAGACGGGGAGTTCCTGCAGAAGCTGCAAAGATGGCTGGCTGTCTCATCAATGCACACATGAAGGATCTTCTCCCTAAAGAGCCTATACCAGTGAGACAGCCACCTGTCTTTCCGCAGGCTTTTTCCTGCATACAGAACTCGTGCCGTCAAATTCGTGCCGCCTCCAGCTCTCAGCAAAAAAAAAAAAGACCTGCCAACCTGTAGACATTTTGCGTAGTAGGTACTTTTTTGTGTGTTTTACAGTGATTTATGTTGTACATTTTTGATCTGTGGGACCTTGAAATACAATTGGGAGCATTTGTGCACATAATTGTAATTGCTTAGTGTTTAACTCCCGGTCAGTTCAAGCTGTGTTTTCATTGACTGTTTGGGAAATTGACCATGCAGCTGGAGAACAGTTGCTGTCAGGGGCATTTGTCCACTTGGGGTCACACGTGTACATTCTGGCAGATTATGGACAGCTGGAACTGCCCTGTTGGTATGTCCTTTAAAAAACTGGAGATGCCGAGGATTGAACTCGGGGCCTCATACATGCGAAGCATGCGCTCTACCACTGAGCTACATCCCCCAAGTACTGCTGGGAAAGTACTCCCAAAGCACAAGTGGAAGCAGGTGAGGGAACGCTCTTCACTCTACTTGGATGAGAGCGTGGCACACTGGCGAGAGATGTCCACCTCATCAACGGACGGACAGTGCTGGTAGGATTGGGTGCTCTCACCGCCTCGCTCTAGGTTCCATTCCCGGCCAGGGAAGGCTTTTCAGGAGTGTGGGATCATGTGGGGAATTAGCTCAAATGGTAGAGCGCTCGCTTAGCATGCGAGAGGTAGCGGGATCGATGCCCGCATTCTCCAAACACGGTCCCTTTCATGATTTTCCTCGGAACACACAGGTCTTCCCCTCCAAAACAGTCCTTTTCATAATGACCACGCTTGAGTCCGGCATAGCTGCTAGGCTGTGAGAACAAGGGCTGTAAATGAAGGGCCTTTTTCTGAATAGCTGGAGAAAAGTTGCTGGCAGAGGCACTTGTCTACGTGATAAAATAATACTTGTGGTGGACAGCAAGCTGCCCCGTGACTGCCAAAACCGGGGATCAAAACGAGGACCTTTAGATCTTCAGTCTAACGCTCTCCCAACTGAGTTATTTCGTCCCCGACCGGCACCTGCTTTGCCCCATTGCGGGTGTAAAAGGCCTCTGCCAAAACAGGTATTGGCAGGAGTCAGATGACGACTGGCTCCACAGCCAGCAAGTTCTACTCACAGGCAATGAAAAGCCAACCAGTGGCCAGTACGGGGATCGAACCCGCGACCTTGGCGTTATTAGCACCACGCTCTAACCAACTGAGCTAACCGGCCTGTCTGTGCCAGCAGCAGATGGACCTCGCGAGGCCACGATTTGCGTAACCTAATGCTCAACCAAATCTAACCACTGGAAAGGCAAGTGGCTAAAGTGTCAAATACATCCGACGGGGATGGGATTCGAACCCACGCGTGCAGAGCACAATGGATTAGCAGTCCATCGCCTTAACCACTCGGCCACCTCGTCTGTGCTTTGCAGCTTTTCCTGACCAGTCAGGCGCAGCAGCTGAAAAGTCTAAGTTGGTGAGCTGTTTCGTAATAGTCTAAGGCCCTTGCTGTTTGGGCACAAACCAAGGGATTCCAAGCTCGCGAGGTGTACAGACAAGCCCATAGTGCAGGTAGCGTGGCAGAGCAGTCTAGGGCACTCCACCACTTTAATCCCAAAACAGACGGGGAGTTCCTGCAGAAGCTGCAAAGATGGCTGGCTGTCTCATCAATGCACACATGAAGGATCTTCTCCCTAAAGAGCCTATACCAGTGAGACAGCCACCTGTCTTTCCGCAGGCTTTTTCCTGCATACAGAACTCGTGCCGTCAAATTCGTGCCGCCTCCAGCTCTCAGCAAAAAAAAAAAAGACCTGCCAACCTGTAGACATTTTGCGTAGTAGGTACTTTTTTGTGTGTTTTACAGTGATTTATGTTGTACATTTTTGATCTGTGGGACCTTGAAATACAATTGGGAGCATTTGTGCACATAATTGTAATTGCTTAGTGTTTAACTCCCGGTCAGTTCAAGCTGTGTTTTCATTGACTGTTTGGGAAATTGACCATGCAGCTGGAGAACAGTTGCTGTCAGGGGCATTTGTCCACTTGGGGTCACACGTGTACATTCTGGCAGATTATGGACAGCTGGAACTGCCCTGTTGGTATGTCCTTTAAAAAACTGGAGATGCCGAGGATTGAACTCGGGGCCTCATACATGCGAAGCATGCGCTCTACCACTGAGCTACATCCCCCAAGTACTGCTGGGAAAGTACTCCCAAAGCACAAGTGGAAGCAGGTGAGGGAACGCTCTTCACTCTACTTGGATGAGAGCGTGGCACACTGGCGAGAGATGTCCACCTCATCAACGGACGGACAGTGCTGGTAGGATTGGGTGCTCTCACCGCCTCGCTCTAGGTTCCATTCCCGGCCAGGGAAGGCTTTTCAGGAGTGTGGGATCATGTGGGGAATTAGCTCAAATGGTAGAGCGCTCGCTTAGCATGCGAGAGGTAGCGGGATCGATGCCCGCATTCTCCAAACACGGTCCCTTTCATGATTTTCCTCGGAACACACAGGTCTTCCCCTCCAAAACAGTCCTTTTCATAATGACCACGCTTGAGTCCGGCATAGCTGCTAGGCTGTGAGAACAAGGGCTGTAAATGAAGGGCCTTTTTCTGAATAGCTGGAGAAAAGTTGCTGGCAGAGGCACTTGTCTACGTGATAAAATAATACTTGTGGTGGACAGCAAGCTGCCCCGTGACTGCCAAAACCGGGGATCAAAACGAGGACCTTTAGATCTTCAGTCTAACGCTCTCCCAACTGAGTTATTTCGTCCCCGACCGGCACCTGCTTTGCCCCATTGCGGGTGTAAAAGGCCTCTGCCAAAACAGGTATTGGCAGGAGTCAGATGACGACTGGCTCCACAGCCAGCAAGTTCTACTCACAGGCAATGAAAAGCCAACCAGTGACCAGTACGGGGATCGAACCCGCGACCTTGGCGTTATTAGCACCACGCTCTAACCAACTGAGCTAACCGGCCTGTCTGTGCCAGCAGCAGATGGACCTCGCGAGGCCACGACTTGCGTAACCTAATGCTCAACCAAATCTAACCACTGGAAAGGCAAGTGGCTAAAGTGTCAAATACATCCGACGGGGATGGGATTCGAACCCACGCGTGCAGAGCACAATGGATTAGCAGTCCATCGCCTTAACCACTCGGCCACCTCGTCTGTGCTTTGCAGCTTTTCCTGACCAGTCAGGCGCAGCAGCTGAAAAGTCTAAGTTGGTGAGCTGTTTCGTAATAGTCTAAGGCCCTTGCTGTTTGGGCACAAACCAAGGGATTCCAAGCTCGCGAGGTGTACAGTCAAGCCCATAGTGCAGGTAGCGTGGCAGAGCAGTCTAGGGCACTCCACCACTTTAATCCCAAAACAGACGGGGAGTTCCTGCAGAAGCTGCAAAGATGGCTGGCTGTCTCATCAATGCACACATGAAGGATCTTCTCCCTAAAGAGCCTATACCAGTGAGACAGCCACCTGTCTTTCCGCAGGCTTTTTCCTGCATACAGAACTCGTGCCGTCAAATTCGTGCCGCCTCCAGCTCTCAGCAAAAAAAAAAAAGACCTGCCAACCTGTAGACATTTTGCGTAGTAGGTACTTTTTTGTGTGTTTTACAGTGATTTATGTTGTACATTTTTGATCTGTGGGACCTTGAAATACAATTGGGAGCATTTGTGCGAGTGCACATAATTGTAATTGCTTAGTGTTTAACTCCCGGTCAGTTCAAGCTGTGTTTTCATTGACTGTTTGGGAAATTGACCATG
The DNA here is from genome assembly GCF_949987555.1 of Borostomias antarcticus. NCBI lineage: Eukaryota > Metazoa > Chordata > Actinopteri > Stomiiformes > Stomiidae > Borostomias > Borostomias antarcticus. Next base: position 770,551 of record NC_140249.1, read on the forward strand.
CAGCTGGAGAACAGTTGCTGTCAGGGGCATTTGTCCACTTGGGGTCACACGTGTACATTCTGGCAGATTATGGACAGCTGGAACTGCCCTGTTGGTATGTCCTTTAAAAAACTGGAGATGCCGAGGATTGAACTCGGGGCCTCATACATGCAAAGCATGCGCTCTACCACTGAGCTACATCCCCCAAGTACTGCTGGAAAAGTACTCCCAAAGCACAAGTGGAAGCAGGTGAGGGAACGCTCTTCACTCTACTTGGATGAGAGCGTGGCACACTGGCGAGAGATGTCCACCTCATCAACGGACGGACAGTGCTGGTAGGATTGGGTGCTCTCACCGCCTCGCTCTAGGTTCCATTCCCGGCCAGGGAAGGCTTTTCAGGAGTGTGGGATCATGTGGGGAATTAGCTCAAATGGTAGAGCGCTCGCTTAGCATGCGAGAGGTAGCGGGATCGATGCCCGCATTCTCCAAACACGGTCCCTTTCATGATTTTCCTCGGAACACACAGGTCTTCCCCTCCAAAACAGTCCTTTTCATAATGACCACGCTTGAGTCCGGCATAGCTGCTAGGCTGTGAGAACAAGGGCTGTAAATGAAGGGCCTTTTTCTGAATAGCTGGAGAAAAGTTGCTGGCAGAGGCACTTGTCTACGTGATAAAATAATACTTGTGGTGGACAGCAAGCTGCCCCGTGACTGCCAAAACCGGGGATCAAAACGAGGACCTTTAGATCTTCAGTCTAACGCTCTCCCAACTGAGTTATTTCGTCCCCGACCGGCACCTGCTTTGCCCCATTGCGGGTGTAAAAGGCCTCTGCCAAAACAGGTATTGGCAGGAGTCAGATGACGACTGGCTCCACAGCCAGCAAGTTCTACTCACAGGCAATGAAAAGCCAACCAGTGGCCAGTACGGGGATCGAACCCGCGACCTTGGCGTTATTAGCACCACGCTCTAACCAACTGAGCTAACCGGCCTGTCTGTGCCAGCAGCAGATGGACCTCGCGAGGCCACGATTTGCGTAACCTAATGCTCAACCAAATCTAACCACTGGAAAGGCAAGTGGCTAAAGTGTCAAATACATCCGACGGGGATGGGATTCGAACCCACGCGTGCAGAGCACAATGGATTAGCAGTCCATCGCCTTAACCACTCGGCCACCTCGTCTGTGCTTTGCAGCTTTTCCTGACCAGTCAGGCGCAGCAGCTGAAAAGTCTAAGTTGGTGAGCTGTTTCGTAATAGTCTAAGGCCCTTGCTGTTTGGGCACAAACCAAGGGATTCCAAGCTCGCGAGGTGTACAGTCAAGCCCATAGTGCAGGTAGCGTGGCAGAGCAGTCTAGGGCACTCCACCACTTTAATCCCAAAACAGACGGGGAGTTCCTGCAGAAGCTGCAAAGATGGCTGGCTGTCTCATCAATGCACACATGAAGGATCTTCGCCCTAAAGAGCCTATACCAGTGAGACAGCCACCTGTCTTTCCGCAGGCTTTTTCCTGCATACAGAACTCGTGCCGTCAAATTCGTGCCGCCTCCAGCTCTCAGCAAAAAAAAAAAAGACCTGCCAACCTGTAGACATTTTGCGTAGTAGGTACTTTTTTGTGTGTTTTACAGTGATTTATGTTGTACATTTTTGATCTGTGGGACCTTGAAATACAATTGGGAGCATTTGTGCGAGTGCACATAATTGTAATTGCTTAGTGTTTAACTCCCGGTCAGTTCAAGCTGTGTTTTCATTGACTGTTTGGGAAATTGACCATGCAGCTGGAGAACAGTTGCTGTCAGGGGCATTTGTCCACTTGGGGTCACACGTGTACATTCTGGCAGATTTTGGACAGCTGGAACTGCCCTGTTGGTATGTCCTTTAAAAAACTGGAGATGCCGAGGATTGAACTCGGGGCCTCATACATGCGAAGCATGCGCTCTACCACTGAGCTACATCCCCCAAGTACTGCTGGAAAAGTACTCCCAAAGCACAAGTGGAAGCAGGTGAGGGAACGCTCTTCACTCTACTTGGATGAGAGCGTGGCACACTGGCGAGAGATGTCCACCTCATCAACGGACGGACAGTGCTGGTAGGATTGGGTGCTCTCACCGCCTCGCTCTAGGTTCCATTCCCGGCCAGGGAAGGCTTTTCAGGAGTGTGGGATCATGTGGGGAATTAGCTCAAATGGTAGAGCGCTCGCTTAGCATGCGAGAGGTAGCGGGATCGATGCCCGCATTCTCCAAACACGGTCCCTTTCATGATTTTCCTCGGAACACACAGGTCTTCCCCTCCAAAACAGTCCTTTTCATAATGACCACGCTTGAGTCCGGCATAGCTGCTAGGCTGTGAGAACAAGGGCTGTAAATGAAGGGCCTTTTTCTGAATAGCTGGAGAAAAGTTGCTGGCAGAGGCACTTGTCTACGTGTTAAAATAATACTTGTGGTGGACAGCAAGCTGCCCCGTGACTGCCAAAACCGGGGATCAAAACGAGGACCTTTAGATCTTCAGTCTAACGCTCTCCCAACTGAGTTATTTCGTCCCCGACCGGCACCTGCTTTGCCCCATTGCGGGTGTAAAAGGCCTCTGCCAAAACAGGTATTGGCAGGAGTCAGATGACGACTGGCTCCACAGCCAGCAAGTTCTACTCACAGGCAATGAAAAGCCAACCAGTGGCCATTACGGGGATCGAACCCGCGACCTTGGCGTTATTAGCACCACGCTCTAACCAACTGAGCTAACCGGCCTGTCTGTGCCAGCAGCAGATGGACCTCGCGAGGCCACGATTTGCGTAACCTAATGCTCAACCAAATCTAACCACTGGAAAGGCAAGTGGCTAAAGTATCAAATACATCCGACGGGGATGGGATTCGAACCCACGCGTGCAGAGCACAATGGATTAGCAGTCCATCGCCTTAACCACTCGGCCACCTCGTCTGTGCTTTGCAGCTTTTCCTGACCAGTCAGGCGCAGCAGCTGAAAAGTCTAAGTTGGTGAGCTGTTTCGTAATAGTCTAAGGCCCTTGCTGTTTGGGCACAAACCAAGGGATTCCAAGCTCGCGAGGTGTACAGACAAGCCCATAGTGCAGGTAGCGTGGCAGAGCAGTCTAGGGCACTCCACCACTTTAACCCCAAAACAGACGGGGAGTTCCTGCAGAAGCTGCAAAGATGGCTGGCTGTCTCATCAATGCACACATGAAGGATCTTCTCCCTAAAGAGCCTATACCAGTGAGACAGCCACCTGTCTTTCTGCAGGCTTTTTCCTGCATACAGAACTCGTGCCGTCAAATTCGTGCCGCCTCCAGCTCTCAGCAAAAAAAAAAAAGACCTGCCAACCTGTAGACATTTTGCGTAGTAGGTACTTTTTTGTGTGTTTTACAGTGATTTATGTTGTACATTTTTGATCTGTGGGACCTTGAAATACAATTGGGAGCATTTGTGCGAGTGCACATAATTGTAATTGCTTAGTGTTTAACTCCCGGTCAGTTCAAGCTGTGTTTTCATTGACTGTTTGGGAAATTGACCATGCAGCTGGAGAACAGTTGCTGTCAGGGGCATTTGTCCACTTGGGGTCACACGTGTACATTCTGGCAGATTATGGACAGCTGGAACTGCCCTGTTGGTATGTCCTTTAAAAAACTGGAGATGCCGAGGATTGAACTCGGGGCCTCATACATGCGAAGCATGCGCTCTACCACTGAGCTACATCCCCCAAGTACTGCTGGGAAAGTACTCCCAAAGCACAAGTGGAAGCAGGTGAGGGAACGCTCTTCACTCTACTTGGATGAGAGCGTGGCACACTGGCGAGAGATGTCCACCTCATCAACGGACGGACAGTGCTGGTAGGATTGGGTGCTCTCACCGCCTCGCTCTAGGTTCCATTCCCGGCCAGGGAAGGCTTTTCAGGAGTGTGGGATCATGTGGGGAATTAGCTCAAATGGTAGAGCGCTCGCTTAGCATGCGAGAGGTAGCGGGATCGATGCCCGCATTCTCCAAACACGGTCCCTTTCATGATTTTCCTCGGAACACACAGGTCTTCCCCTCCAAAACAGTCCTTTTCATAATGACCACGCTTGAGTCCGGCATAGCTGCTAGGCTGTGAGAACAAGGGCTGTAAATGAAGGGCCTTTTTCTGAATAGCTGGAGAAAAGTTGCTGGCAGAGGCACTTGTCTACGTGATAAAATAATACTTGTGGTGGACAGCAAGCTGCCCCGTGACTGCCAAAACCGGGGATCAAAACGAGGACCTTTAGATCTTCAGTCTAACGCTCTCCCAACTGAGTTATTTCGTCCCCGACCGGCACCTGCTTTGCCCCATTGCGGGTGTAAAAGGCCTCTGCCAAAACAGGTATTGGCAGGAGTCAGATGACGACTGGCTCCACAGCCAGCAAGTTCTACTCACAGGCAATGAAAAGCCAACCAGTGGCCAGTACGGGGATCGAACCCGCGACCTTGGCGTTATTAGCACCACGCTCTAACCAACTGAGCTAACCGGCCTGTCTGTGCCAGCAGCAGATGGACCTCGCGAGGCCACGATTTGCGTAACCTAATGCTCAACCAAATCTAACCACTGGAAAGGCAAGTGGCTAAAGTGTCAAATACATCCGACGGGGATGGGATTCGAACCCACGCGTGCAGAGCACAATGGATTAGCAGTCCATCGCCTTAACCACTCGGCCACCTCGTCTGTGCTTTGCAGCTTTTCCTGACCAGTCAGGCGCAGCAGCTGAAAAGTCTAAGTTGGTGAGCTGTTTCGTAATAGTCTAAGGCCCTTGCTGTTTGGGCACAAACCAAGGGATTCCAAGCTCGCGAGGTGTACAGTCAAGCCCATAGTGCAGGTAGCGTGGCAGAGCAGTCTAGGGCACTCCACCACTTTAATCCCAAAACAGACGGGGAGTTCCTGCAGAAGCTGCAAAGATGGCTGGCTGTCTCATCAATGCACACATGAAGGATCTTCGCCCTAAAGAGCCTATACCAGTGAGACAGCCACCTGTCTTTCCGCAGGCTTTTTCCTGCATACAGAACTCGTGCCGTCAAATTCGTGCCGCCTCCAGCTCTCAGCAAAAAAAAAAAAGACCTGCCAACCTGTAGACATTTTGCGTAGTAGGTACTTTTTTGTGTGTTTTACAGTGATTTATGTTGTACATTTTTGATCTGTGGGACCTTGAAATACAATTGGGAGCATTTGTGCGAGTGCACATAATTGTAATTGCTTAGTGTTTAACTCCCGGTCAGTTCAAGCTGTGTTTTCATTGACTGTTTGGGAAATTGACCATGCAGCTGGAGAACAGTTGCTGTCAGGGGCATTTGTCCACTTGGGGTCACACGTGTACATTCTGGCAGATTTTGGACAGCTGGAACTGCCCTGTTGGTATGTCCTTTAAAAAACTGGAGATGCCGAGGATTGAACTCGGGGCCTCATACATGCGAAGCATGCGCTCTACCACTGAGCTACATCCCCCAAGTACTGCTGGAAAAGTACTCCCAAAGCACAAGTGGAAGCAGGTGAGGGAACGCTCTTCACTCTACTTGGATGAGAGCGTGGCACACTGGCGAGAGATGTCCACCTCATCAACGGACGGACAGTGCTGGTAGGATTGGGTGCTCTCACCGCCTCGCTCTAGGTTCCATTCCCGGCCAGGGAAGGCTTTTCAGGAGTGTGGGATCATGTGGGGAATTAGCTCAAATGGTAGAGCGCTCGCTTAGCATGCGAGAGGTAGCGGGATCGATGCCCGCATTCTCCAAACACGGTCCCTTTCATGATTTTCCTCGGAACACACAGGTCTTCCCCTCCAAAACAGTCCTTTTCATAATGACCACGCTTGAGTCCGGCATAGCTGCTAGGCTGTGAGAACAAGGGCTGTAAATGAAGGGCCTTTTTCTGAATAGCTGGAGAAAAGTTGCTGGCAGAGGCACTTGTCTACGTGATAAAATAATACTTGTGGTGGACAGCAAGCTGCCCCGTGACTGCCAAAACCGGGGATCAAAACGAGGACCTTTAGATCTTCAGTCTAACGCTCTCCCAACTGAGTTATTTCGTCCCCGACCGGCACCTGCTTTGCCCCATTGCGGGTGTAAAAGGCCTCTGCCAAAACAGGTATTGGCAGGAGTCAGATGACGACTGGCTCCACAGCCAGCAAGTTCTACTCACAGGCAATGAAAAGCCAACCAGTGGCCAGTACGGGGATCGAACCCGCGACCTTGGCGTTATTAGCACCACGCTCTAACCAACTGAGCTAACCGGCCTGTCTGTGCCAGCAACAGATGGACCTCGCGAGGCCACGATTTGCGTAACCTAATGCTCAACCAAATCTAACCACTGGAAAGGCAAGTGGCTAAAGTATCAAATTCATCCGACGGGGATGGGATTCGAACCCACGCGTGCAGAGCACAATGGATTAGCAGTCCATCGCCTTAACCACTCGGCCACCTCGTCTGTGCTTTGCAGCTTTTCCTGACCAGTCAGGCGCAGCAGCTGAAAAGTCTAAATTGGTGAGCTGTTTCGTAATAGTCTAAGGCCCTTGCTGTTTGGGCACAAACCAAGGGATTCCAAGCTCGCGAGGTGTACAGACAAGCCCATAGTGCAGGTAGCGTGGCAGAGCAGTCTAGGGCACTCCACCACTTTAATCCCAAAACAGACGGGGAGTTCCTGCAGAAGCTGCAAAGATGGCTGGCTGTCTCATCAATGCACACATGAAGGATCTTCTCCCTAAAGAGCCTATACCAGTGAGACAGCCACCTGTCTTTCCGCAGGCTTTTTCCTGCATACAGAACTCGTGCCGCCTCCAGCTCTCAGCAAAAAAAAAAAAGACCTGCCAACCTGTAGACATTTTGCGTAGTAGGTACTTTTTTGTGTTTTACAGTGATTTATGTTGTACATTTTTGATCTGTGGGACCTTGAAATACAATTGGGAGCATTTGTGCGAGTGCACATAATTGTAATTGCTTAGTGTTTAACTCCCGGTCAGTTCAAGCTGTGTTTTCATTGACTGTTTGGGAAATTGACCATGCAGCTGGAGAACAGTTGCTGTCAGGGGCATTTGTCCACTTGGGGTCACACGTGTACATTCTGGCAGATTATGGACAGCTGGAACTGCCCTGTTGGTATGTCCTTTAAAAAACTGGAGATGCCGAGGATTGAACTCGGGGCCTCATACATGCAAAGCATGCGCTCTACCACTGAGCTACATCCCCCAAGTACTGCTGGAAAAGTACTCCCAAAGCACAAGTGGAAGCAGGTGAGGGAACGCTCTTCACTCTACTTGGATGAGAGCGTGGCACACTGGCGAGAGATGTCCACCTCATCAACGGACGGACAGTGCTGGTAGGATTGGGTGCTCTCACCGCCTCGCTCTAGGTTCCATTCCCGGCCAGGGAAGGCTTTTCAGGAGTGTGGGATCATGTGGGGAATTAGCTCAAATGGTAGAGCGCTCGCTTAGCATGCGAGAGGTAGCGGGATCGATGCCCGCATTCTCCAAACACGGTCCCTTTCATGATTTTCCTCGGAACACACAGGTCTTCCCCTCCAAAACAGTCCTTTTCATAATGACCACGCTTGAGTCCGGCATAGCTGCTAGGCTGTGAGAACAAGGGCTGTAAATGAAGGGCCTTTTTCTGAATAGCTGGAGAAAAGTTGCTGGCAGAGGCACTTGTCTACGTGATAAAATAATACTTGTGGTGGACAGCAAGCTGCCCCGTGACTGCCAAAACCGGGGATCAAAACGAGGACCTTTAGATCTTCAGTCTAACGCTCTCCCAACTGAGTTATTTCGTCCCCAACCGGCACCTGCTTTGCCCCATTGCGGGTGTAAAAGGCCTCTGCCAAAACAGGTATTGGCAGGAGTCAGATGACGACTGGCTCCACAGCCAGCAAGTTCTACTCACAGGCAATGAAAAGCCAAGCAGTGGCCAGTACGGGGATCGAACCCGCGACCTTGGCGTTATTAGCACCACGCTCTAACCAACTGAGCTAACCGGCCTGTCTGTGCCAGCAGCAGATCGACCTCGCGAGGCCACGATTTGCGTAACCTAATGCTCAACCAAATCTAACCACTGGAAAGGCAAGTGGCTAAAGTATCAAATTCATCCGACGGGGATGGGATTCGAACCCACGCGTGCAGAGCACAATGGATTAGCAGTCCATCGCCTTAACCACTCGGCCACCTCGTCTGTGCTTTGCAGCTTTTCCTGACCAGTCAGGCGCAGCGGCTGAAAAGTCTAAGTTGGTGAGCTGTTTCGTAATAGTCTAAGGCCCTTGCTGTTTGGGCACAAACCAAGGGATTCCAAGCTCGCGAGGTGTACAGACAAGCCCATAGTGCAGGTAGCGTGGCAGAGCAGTCTAGGGCACTCCACCACTTTAATCCCAAAACAGACGGGGAGTTCCTGCAGAAGCTGCAAAGATGGCTGGCTGTCTCATCAATGCACACATGAAGGATCTTCTCCCTAAAGAGCCTATACCAGTGAGACAGCCACCTGTCTTTCCGCAGGCTTTTTCCTGCATACAGAATTCGTGCCGTCAAATTCGTGCCGCCTCCAGCTCTCCACAAAAAAAAAAGACCTGCCAACCTGTAGACATTTTGCGTAGTAGGTACTTTTTTGTGTTTTACAGTGATTTATGTTGTACATTTTTGATCTGTGGGACCTTGAAATACAATTGGGAGCATTTGTGCGAGTGCACATAATTGTAATTGCTTAGTGTTTAACTCCCGGTCAGTTCAAGCTGTGTTTTCATTGACTGTTTGGGAAATTGACCATGCAGCTGGAGAACAGTTGCTGTCAGGGGCATTTGTCCACTTGGGGTCACACGTGTACATTCTGGCAGATTATGGACAGCTGGAACTGCCCTGTTGGTATGTCCTTTAAAAAACTGGAGATGCCGAGGATTGAACTCGGGGCCTCATACATGCAAAGCATGCGCTCTACCACTGAGCTACATCCCCCAAGTACTGCTGGAAAAGTACTCCCAAAGCACAAGTGGAAGCAGGTGAGGGAACGCTCTTCACTCTACTTGGATGAGAGCGTGGCACACTGGCGAGAGATGTCCACCTCATCAACGGACGGACAGTGCTGGTAGGATTGGGTGCTCTCACCGCCTCGCTCTAGGTTCCATTCCCGGCCAGGGAAGGCTTTTCAGGAGTGTGGGATCATGTGGGGAATTAGCTCAAATGGTAGAGCGCTCGCTTAGCATGCGAGAGGTAGCGGGATCGATGCCCGCATTCTCCAAACACGGTCCCTTTCATGATTTTCCTCGGAACACACAGGTCTTCCCCTCCAAAACAGTCCTTTTCATAATGACCACGCTTGAGTCCGGCATAGCTGCTAGGCTGTGAGAACAAGGGCTGTAAATGAAGGGCCTTTTTCTGAATAGCTGGAGAAAAGTTGCTGGCAGAGGCACTTGTCTACGTGATAAAATAATACTTGTGGTGGACAGCAAGCTGCCCCGTGACTGCCAAAACCGGGGATCAAAACGAGGACCTTTAGATCTTCAGTCTAACGCTCTCCCAACTGAGTTATTTCGTCCCCGACCGGCACCTGCTTTGCCCCATTGCGGGTGTAAAAGGCCTCTGCCAAAACAGGTATTGGCAGGAGTCAGATGACGACTGGCTCCACAGCCAGCAAGTTCTACTCACAGGCAGTGAAAAGCCAACCAGTGGCCAGTACGGGGATCGAACCCGCGACCTTGGCGTTATTAGCACCACGCTCTAACCAACTGAGCTAACCGGCCTGTCTGTGCCAGCAGCAGATGGACCTCGCGAGGCCACGATTTGCGTAACCTAATGCTCAACCAAATCTAACCACTGGAAAGGCAAGTGGCTAAAGTGTCAAATACATCCGACGGGGATGGGATTCGAACCCACGCGTGCAGAGCACAATGGATTAGCAGTCCATCGCCTTAACCACTCGGCCACCTCGTCTGTGCTTTGCAGCTTTTCCTGACCAGTCAGGCGCAGCAGCTGAAAAGTCTAAGTTGGTGAGCTGTTTCGTAATAGTCTAAGGCCCTTGCTGTTTGGGCACAAACCAAGGGATTCCAAGCTCGCGAGGTGTACAGTCAAGCCCATAGTGCAGGTAGCGTGGCAGAGCAGTCTAGGGCACTCCACCACTTTAATCCCAAAACAGACGGGGAGTTCCTGCAGAAGCTGCAAAGATGGCTGGCTGTCTCATCAATGCACACATGAAGGATCTTCGCCCTAAAGAGCCTATACCAGTGAGACAGCCACCTGTCTTTCCGCAGGCTTTTTCCTGCATACAGAACTCGTGCCGTCAAATTCGTGCCGCCTCCAGCTCTCAGCAAAAAAAAAAAAGACCTGCCAACCTGTAGACATTTTGCGTAGTAGGTACTTTTTTGTGTGTTTTACAGTGATTTATGTTGTACATTTTTGATCTGTGGGACCTTGAAATACAATTGGGAGCATTTGTGCGAGTGCACATAATTGTAATTGCTTAGTGTTTAACTCCCGGTCAGTTCAAGCTGTGTTTTCATTGACTGTTTGGGAAATTGACCATGCAGCTGGAGAACAGTTGCTGTCAGGGGCATTTGTCCACTTGGGGTCACACGTGTACATTCTGGCAGATTTTGGACAGCTGGAACTGCCCTGTTGGTATGTCCTTTAAAAAACTGGAGATGCCGAGGATTGAACTCGGGGCCTCATACATGCGAAGCATGCGCTCTACCACTGAGCTACATCCCCCAAGTACTGCTGGAAAAGTACTCCCAAAGCACAAGTGGAAGCAGGTGAGGGAACGCTCTTCACTCTACTTGGATGAGAGCGTGGCACACTGGCGAGAGATGTCCACCTCATCAACGGACGGACAGTGCTGGTAGGATTGGGTGCTCTCACCGCCTCGCTCTAGGTTCCATTCCCGGCCAGGGAAGGCTTTTCAGGAGTGTGGGATCATGTGGGGAATTAGCTCAAATGGTAGAGCGCTCGCTTAGCATGCGAGAGGTAGCGGGATCGATGCCCGCATTCTCCAAACACGGTCCCTTTCATGATTTTCCTCGGAACACACAGGTCTTCCCCTCCAAAACAGTCCTTTTCATAATGACCACGCTTGAGTCCGGCATAGCTGCTAGGCTGTGAGAACAAGGGCTGTAAATGAAGGGCCTTTTTCTGAATAGCTGGAGAAAAGTTGCTGGCAGAGGCACTTGTCTACGTGATAAAATAATACTTGTGGTGGACAGCAAGCTGCCCCGTGACTGCCAAAACCGGGGATCAAAACGAGGACCTTTAGATCTTCAGTCTAACGCTCTCCCAACTGAGTTATTTCGTCCCCGACCGGCACCTGCTTTGCCCCATTGCGGGTGTAAAAGGCCTCTGCCAAAACAGGTATTGGCAGGAGTCAGATGACGACTGGCTCCACAGCCAGCAAGTTCTACTCACAGGCAATGAAAAGCCAACCAGTGGCCAGTACGGGGATCGAACCCGCGACCTTGGCGTTATTAGCACCACGCTCTAACCAACTGAGCTAACCGGCCTGTCTGTGCCAGCAGCAGATGGACCTCGCGGCGGCCATGATTTGCGTAACCTAATGCTCAACCAAATCTAACCACTGGAAAGGCAAGTGGCTAAAGTGTCAAATACATCCGACGGGGATGGGATTCGAACCCACTAGTGCAGAGCACAATGGATTAGCAGTCCATCGCCTTAACCACTCGGCCACCTCGTCTGTGCTTTGCAGCTTTTCCTGACCAGTCAGGCGCAGCAGCTGAAAAGTCTAAGTTGGTGAGCTGTTTCGTAATAGTCTAAGGCCCTTGCTGTTTGGGCACAAACCAAGGGATTCCAAGCTCGCGAGGTGTACAGACAAGCCCATAGTGCAGGTAGCGTGGCAGAGCAGTCTAGGGCACTCCACCACTTTAATCCCAAAACAGACGGGGAGTTCCTGCAGAAGCTGCAAAGATGGCTGGCTGTCTCATCAATGCACACATGAAGGATCTTCTCCCTAAAGAGCCTATACCAGTGAGACAGCCACCTGTCTTTCCGCAGGCTTTTTCCTGCATACAGAACTCGTGCCGTCAAATTCGTGCCGCCTCCAGCTCTCAGCAAAAAAAAAAAAGACCTGCCAACCTGTAGACATTTTGCGTAGTAGGTACTTTTTTGTGTGTTTTACAGTGATTTATGTTGTACATTTTTGATCTGTGGGACCTTGAAATACAATTGGGAGCATTTGTGCGAGTGCACATAATTGTAATTGCTTAGTGTTTAACTCCCGGTCAGTTCAAGCTGTGTTTTCATTGACTGTTTGGGAAATTGACCATGCAGCTGGAGAACAGTTGCTGTCAGGGGCATTTGTCCACTTGGGGTCACACGTGTACATTCTGGCAGATTATGGACAGCTGGAACTGCCCTGTTGGTATGTCCTTTAAAAAACTGGAGATGCCGAGGATTGAACTCGGGGCCTCATACATGCGAAGCATGCGCTCTACCACTGAGCTACATCCCCCAAGTACTGCTGGGGAAGTACTCCCAAAGCACAAGTGGAAGCAGGTGAGGGAACGCTCTTCACTCTTCTTGGATGAGAGCGTGGCACACTGGCGAGAGATGTCCACCTCATCAACGGACGGACAGTGCTGGTAGGATTGGGTGCTCTCACCGCCTCGCTCTAGGTTCCATTCCCGGCCAGGGAAGGCTTTTCAGGAGTGTGGGATCATGTGGGGAATTAGCTCAAATGGTAGAGCGCTCGCTTAGCATGCGAGAGGTAGCGGGATCGATGCCCGCATTCTCCAAACACGGTCCCTTTCATGATTTTCCTCGGAACACACAGGTCTTCCCCTCCAAAACAGTCCTTTTCATAATGACCACGCTTGAGTCCGGCATAGCTGCTAGGCTGTGAGAACAAGGGCTGTAAATGAAGGGCCTTTTTCTGAATAGCTGGAGAAAAGTTGCTGGCAGAGGCACTTGTCTACGTGATAAAATAATACTTGTGGTGGACAGCAAGCTGCCCCGTGACTGCCAAAACCGGGGATCAAAACGAGGACCTTTAGATCTTCAGTCTAACGCTCTCCCAACTGAGTTATTTCGTCCCCGACCGGCACCTGCTTTGCCCCATTGCGGGTGTAAAAGGCCTCTGCCAAAACAGGTATTGGCAGGAGTCAGATGACGACTGGCTCCACAGCCAGCAAGTTCTACTCACAGGCAATGAAAAGCCAACCAGTGGCCATTACGGGGATCGAACCCGCGACCTTGGCGTTATTAGCACCACGCTCTAACCAACTGAGCTAACCGGCCTGTCTGTGCCAGCAGCAGATGGACCTCGCGAGGCCACGATTTGCGTAACCTAATGCTCAACCAAATCTAACCACTGGAAAGGCAAGTGGCTAAAGTGTCAAATACATCCGACGGGGATGGGATTCGAACCCACGCGTGCAGAGCACAATGGATTAGCAGTCCATCGCCTTAACCACTCGGCCACCTCGTCTGTGCTTTGCAGCTTTTCCTGACCAGTCAGGCGCAGCAGCTGAAAAGTCTAAGTTGGTGAGCTGTTTCGTAATAGTCTAAGGCCCTTGCTGTTTGGGCACAAACCAAGGGATTCCAAGCTCGCGAGGTGTACAGACAAGCCCATAGTGCAGGTAGCGTGGCAGAGCAGTCTAGGGCACTCCACCACTTTAACCCCAAAACAGACGGGGAGTTCCTGCAGAAGCTGCAAAGATGGCTGGCTGTCTCATCAATGCACACATGAAGGATCTTCTCCCTAAAGAGCCTATACCAGTGAGACAGCCACCTGTCTTTCCGCAGGCTTTTTCCTGCATACAGAACTCGTGCCGTCAAATTCGTGCCGCCTCCAGCTCTCAGCAAAAAAAAAAAAGACCTGCCAACCTGTAGACATTTTGCGTAGTAGGTACTTTTTTGTGTGTTTTACAGTGATTTATGTTGTACATTTTTGATCTGTGGGACCTTGAAATACAATTGGGAGCATTTGTGCGAGTGCACATAATTGTAATTGCTTAGTGTTTAACTCCCGGTCAGTTCAAGCTGTGTTTTCATTGACTGTTTGGGAAATTGACCATGCAGCTGGAGAACAGTTGCTGTCAGGGGCATTTGTCCACTTGGGGTCACACGTGTACATTCTGGCAGATTATGGACAGCTGGAACTGCCCTGTTGGTATGTCCTTTAAAAAACTGGAGATGCCGAGGATTGAACTCGGGGCCTCATACATGCGAAGCATGCGCTCTACCACTGAGCTACATCCCCCAAGTACTGCTGGGAAAGTACTCCCAAAGCACAAGTGGAAGCAGGTGAGGGAACGCTCTTCACTCTACTTGGATGAGAGCGTGGCACACTGGCGAGAGATGTCCACCTCATCAACGGACGGACAGTGCTGGTAGGATTGGGTGCTCTCACCGCCTCGCTCTAGGTTCCATTCCCGGCCAGGGAAGGCTTTTCAGGAGTGTGGGATCATGTGGGGAATTAGCTCAAATGGTAGAGCGCTCGCTTAGCATGCGAGAGGTAGCGGGATCGATGCCCGCATTCTCCAAACACGGTCCCTTTCATGATTTTCCTCGGAACACACAGGTCTTCCCCTCCAAAACAGTCCTTTTCATAATGACCACGCTTGAGTCCGGCATAGCTGCTAGGCTGTGAGAACAAGGGCTGTAAATGAAGGGCCTTTTTCTGAATAGCTGGAGAAAAGTTGCTGGCAGAGGCACTTGTCTACGTGATAAAATAATACTTGTGGTGGACAGCAAGCTGCCCCGTGACTGCCAAAACCGGGGATCAAAACGAGGACCTTTAGATCTTCAGTCTAACGCTCTCCCAACTGAGTTATTTCGTCCCCGACCGGCACCTGCTTTGCCCCATTGCGGGTGTAAAAGGCCTCTGCCAAAACAGGTATTGGCAGGAGTCAGATGACGACTGGCTCCACAGCCAGCAAGTTCTACTCACAGGCAATGAAAAGCCAACCAGTGGCCAGTACGGGGATCGAACCCGCGACCTTGGCGTTATTAGCACCACGCTCTAACCAACTGAGCTAACCGGCCTGTCTGTGCCAGCAGCAGATGGACCTCGCGGCGGCCATGATTTGCGTAACCTAATGCTCAACCAAATCTAACCACTGGAAAGGCAAGTGGCTAAAGTGTCAAATACATCCGACGGGGATGGGATTCGAACCCACTAGTGCAGAGCACAATGGATTAGCAGTCCATCGCCTTAACCACTCGGCCACCTCGTCTGTGCTTTGCAGCTTTTCCTGACCAGTCAGGCGCAGCAGCTGAAAAGTCTAAGTTGGTGAGCTGTTTCGTAATAGTCTAAGGCCCTTGCTGTTTGGGCACAAACCAAGGGATTCCAAGCTCGCGAGGTGTACAGACAAGCCCATAGTGCAGGTAGCGTGGCAGAGCAGTCTAGGGCACTCCACCACTTTAATCCCAAAACAGACGGGGAGTTCCTGCAGAAGCTGCAAAGATGGCTGGCTGTCTCATCAATGCACACATGAAGGATCTTCTCCCTAAAGAGCCTATACCAGTGAGACAGCCACCTGTCTTTCCGCAGGCTTTTTCCTGCATACAGAACTCGTGCCGTCAAATTCGTGCCGCCTCCAGCTCTCAGCAAAAAAAAAAAAGACCTGCCAACCTGTAGACATTTTGCGTAGTAGGTACTTTTTTGTGTGTTTTACAGTGATTTATGTTGTACATTTTTGATCTGTGGGACCTTGAAATACAATTGGGAGCATTTGTGCGAGTGCACATAATTGTAATTGCTTAGTGTTTAACTCCCGGTCAGTTCAAGCTGTGTTTTCATTGACTGTTTGGGAAATTGACCATGCAGCTGGAGAACAGTTGCTGTCAGGGGCATTTGTCCACTTGGGGTCACACGTGTACATTCTGGCAGATTATGGACAGCTGGAACTGCCCTGTTGGTATGTCCTTTAAAAAACTGGAGATGCCGAGGATTGAACTCGGGGCCTCATACATGCGAAGCATGCGCTCTACCACTGAGCTACATCCCCCAAGTACTGCTGGGGAAGTACTCCCAAAGCACAAGTGGAAGCAGGTGAGGGAACGCTCTTCACTCTTCTTGGATGAGAGCGTGGCACACTGGCGAGAGATGTCCACCTCATCAACGGACGGACAGTGCTGGTAGGATTGGGTGCTCTCACCGCCTCGCTCTAGGTTCCATTCCCGGCCAGGGAAGGCTTTTCAGGAGTGTGGGATCATGTGGGGAATTAGCTCAAATGGTAGAGCGCTCGCTTAGCATGCGAGAGGTAGCGGGATCGATGCCCGCATTCTCCAAACACGGTCCCTTTCATGATTTTCCTCGGAACACACAGGTCTTCCCCTCCAAAACAGTCCTTTTCATAATGACCACGCTTGAGTCCGGCATAGCTGCTAGGCTGTGAGAACAAGGGCTGTAAATGAAGGGCCTTTTTCTGAATAGCTGGAGAAAAGTTGCTGGCAGAGGCACTTGTCTACGTGATAAAATAATACTTGTGGTGGACAGCAAGCTGCCCCGTGACTGCCAAAACCGGGGATCAAAACGAGGACCTTTAGATCTTCAGTCTAACGCTCTCCCAACTGAGTTATTTCGTCCCCGACCGGCACCTGCTTTGCCCCATTGCGGGTGTAAAAGGCCTCTGCCAAAACAGGTATTGGCAGGAGTCAGATGACGACTGGCTCCACAGCCAGCAAGTTCTACTCACAGGCAATGAAAAGCCAACCAGTGGCCAGTACGGGGATCGAACCCGCGACCTTGGCGTTATTAGCACCACGCTCTAACCAACTGAGCTAACCGGCCTGTCTGTGCCAGCAGCAGATGGACCTCGCGAGGCCACGATTTGCGTAACCTAATGCTCAACCAAATCTAACCACTGGAAAGGCAAGTGGCTAAAGTGTCAAATACATCCGACGGGGATGGGATTCGGACCCACACGTGCAGAGCACAATGGATTAGCAGTCCATCGCCTTAACCACTCGGCCACCTCGTCTGTGCTTTGCAGCTTTTCCTGACCAGTCAGGCGCAGCAGCTGAAAAGTCTAAGTTGGTGAGCTGTTTCGTAATAGTCTAAGGCCCTTGCTGTTTGGGCACAAACCAAGGGATTCCAAGCTCGCGAGGTGTACAGTCAAGCCCATAGTGCAGGTAGCGTGGCAGAGCAGTCTAGGGCACTCCACCACTTTAATCCCAAAACAGACGGGGAGTTCCTGCAGAAGCTGCAAAGATGGCTGGCTGTCTCATCAATGCACACATGAAGGATCTTCTCCCTAAAGAGCCTATACCAGTGAGACAGCCACCTGTCTTTCCGCAGGCTTTTTCCTGCATACAGAACTCGTGCCGTCAAATTCGTGCCGCCTCCAGCTCTCAGCAAAAAAAAAAAAGACCTGCCAACCTGTAGACATTTTGCGTAGTAGGTACTTTTTTGTGTGTTTTACAGTGATTTATGTTGTACATTTTTGATCTGTGGGACCTTGAAATACAATTGGGAGCATTTGTGCGAGTGCACATAATTGTAATTGCTTAGTGTTTAACTCCCGGTCAGTTCAAGCTGTGTTTTCATTGACTGTTTGGGAAATTGACCATGCAGCTGGAGAACAGTTGCTGTCAGGGGAATTTGTCCACTTGGGGTCACACGTGTACATTCTGGCAGATTATGGACAGCTGGAACTGCCCTGTTGGTATGTCCTTTAAAAAACTGGAGATGCCGAGGATTGAACTCGGGGCCTCATACATGCGAAGCATGCGCTCTACCACTGAGCTACATCCCCCAAGTACTGCTGGAAAAGTACTCCCAAAGCACAAGTGGAAGCAGGTGAGGGAACGCTCTTCACTCTACTTGGATGAGAGCGTAGCACACTGGCGAGAGATGTCCACCTCATCAACGGACGGACAGTGCTGGTAGGATTGGGTGCTCTCACCGCCTCGCTCTAGGTTCCATTCCCGGCCAGGGAAGGCTTTTCAGGAGTGTGGGATCATGTGGGGAATTAGCTCAAATGGTAGAGCGCTCGCTTAGCATGCGAGAGGTAGCGGGATCGATGCCTGCATTCTCCAAACACGGTCCCTTTCATGATTTTCCTCGGAACACACAGGTCTTCCCCTCCAAAACAGTCCTTTTCATAATGACCACGCTTGAGTCCGGCATAGCTGCTAGGCTGTGAGAACAAGGGCTGTAAATGAAGGGCCTTTTTCTGAATAGCTGGAGAAAAGTTGCTGGCAGAGGCACTTGTCTACGTGATAAAATAATACTTGTGGTGGACAGCAAGCTGCCCCGTGACTGCCAAAACCGGGGATCAAAACGAGGACCTTTAGATCTTCAGTCTAACGCTCTCCCAACTGAGTTATTTCGTCCCCGACCGGCACCTGCTTTGCCCCATTGCGGGTGTAAAAGGCCTCTGCCAAAACAGGTATTGGCAGGAGTCAGATGACGACTGGCTCCACAGCCAGCAAGTTCTACTCACAGGCAATGAAAAGCCAACCAGTGGCCAGTACGGGGATCGAACCCGCGACCTTGGCGTTATTAGCAACACGCTCTAACCAACTGAGCTAACCGGCCTGTCTGTGCCAGCAGCAGATGGACCTCGCGAGGCCACGATTTGCGTAACCTAATGCTCAACCAAATCTAACCACTGGAAAGGCAAGTGGCTAAAGTATCAAATTCATCCGACGGGGATGGGATTCGAACCCACGCGAGCAGAGCACAATGGATTAGCAGTCCATCGCCTTAACCACTCGGCCACCTCGTCTGTGCTTTGCAGCTTTTCCTGACCAGTCACGCGCAGCAGCTGAAAAGTCTAAGTTGGTGAGCTGTTTTGTAATAGTCTAAGGCCCTTGCTGTTTGGGCACAAACCAAGGGATTCCAAGCTCGCGAGGTGTACAGACAAGCCCATAGTGCAGGTAGCGTGGCAGAGCAGTCTAGGGCACTCCACCACTTTAATCCCAAAACAGACGGGGAGTTCCTGCAGAAGCTGCAAAGATGGCTGGCTGTCTCATCAATGCACACATGAAGGATCTTCTCCCTAAAGAGCCTATACCAGTGAGACAGCCACCTGTCTTTCCGCAGGCTTTTTCCTGCATACAGAACTCGTGCCGTCAAATTCGTGCCGCCTCCAGCTCTCAGCAAAAAAAAAAAAGACCTGCCAACCTGTAGACATTTTGCGTAGTAGGTACTTTTTTGTGTGTTTTACAGTGATTTATGTTGTACATTTTTGATCTGTGGGACCTTGAAATACAATTGGGAGCATTTGTGCGAGTGCACATAATTGTAATTGCTTAGTGTTTAACTCCCGGTCAGTTCAAGCTGTGTTTTCATTGACTGTTTGGGAAATTGACCATGCAGCTGGAGAACAGTTGCTGTCAGGGGCATTTGTCCACTTGGGGTCACACGTGTACATTCAGGCAGATTATGGACAGCTGGAACTGCCCTGTTGGTATGTCCTTTAAAAAACTGGAGATGCCGAGGATTGAACTCGGGGCCTCATACATGCGAAGCATGCGCTCTACCACTGAGCTACATCCCCCAAGTACTGCTGGAAAAGTACTCCCAAAGCACAAGTGGAAGCAGGTGAGGGAACGCTCTTCACTCTACTTGGATGAGAGCGTGGCACACTGGCGAGAGATGTCCACCTCATCAACGGACGGACAGTGCTGGTAGGATTGGGTGCTCTCACCGCCTCGCTCTAGGTTCCATTCCCGGCCAGGGAAGGCTTTTCAGGAGTGTGGGATCATGTGGGGAATTAGCTCAAATGGTAGAGCGCTCGCTTAGCATGCGAGAGGTAGCGGGATCGATCCCTGCATTCTCCAAACACGGTCCCTTTCATGATTTTCCTCGGAACACACAGGTCTTCCCCTCCAAAACAGTCCTTTTCATAATGACCACGCTTGAGTCCGGCATAGCTGCTAGGCTGTGAGAACAAGGGCTGTAAATGAAGGGCCTTTTTCTGAATAGCTGGAGAAAAGTTGCTGGCAGAGGCACTTGTCTACGTGATAAAATAATACTTGTGGTGGACAGCAAGCTGCCCCGTGACTGCCAAAACCGGGGATCAAAACGAGGACCTTTAGATCTTCAGTCTAACGCTCTCCCAACTGAGTTATTTCGTCCCCGACCGGCACCTGCTTTGCCCCATTGCGGGTGTAAAAGGCCTCTGCCAAAACAGGTATTGGCAGGAGTCAGATGACGACTGGCTCCACAGCCAGCAAGTTCTACTCACAGGCAGTGAAAAGCCAACCAGTGGCCAGTACGGGGATCGAACCCGCGACCTTGGCGTTATTAGCACCACGCTCTAACCAACTGAGCTAACCGGCCTGTCTGTGCCAGCAGCAGATGGACCTCGCGAGGCCACGATTTGCGTAACCTAATGCTCAACCAAATCTAACCACTGGAAAGGCAAGTGGCTAAAGTATCAAATTCATCCGACGGGGATGGGATTCGAACCCACGCGTGCAGAGCACAATGGATTAGCAGTCCATCGCCTTAACCACTCGGCCACCTCGTCTGTGCTTTGCCGCTTTTCCTGACCAGTCAGGCGCAGCAGCTGAAAAGTCTAAGTTGGTGAGCTATTTCGTAATAGTCTAAGGCCCTTGCTGTTTGGGCACAAACCAAGGGATTCCAAGCTCGCGAGGTGTACAGACTAGCCCATAGTGCAGGTAGCGTGGCAGAGCAGTCTAGGGCACTCCACCACTTTAATCCCAAAACAGACGGGGAGTTCCTGCAGAAGCTGCAAAGATGGCTGGCTGTCTCATCAATGCACACATGAAGGATCTTCTCCCTAAAGAGCCTATACCAGTGAGACAGCCACCTGTCTTTCCGCAGGCTTTTTCCTGCATACAGAACTCGTGCCGTCAAATTCGTGCCGCCTCCAGCTCTCAGCAAAAAAAAAAAAGACCTGCCAACCTGTAGACATTTTGCGTAGTAGGTACTTTTTTGTGTGTTTTACAGTGATTTATGTTGTACATTTTTGATCTGTGGGACCTTGAAATACAATTGGGAGCATTTGTGCGAGTGCACATAATTGTAATTGCTTAGTGTTTAACTCCCGGTCAGTTCAAGCTGTGTTTTCATTGACTGTTTGGGAAATTGACCATGCAGCTGGAGAACAGTTGCTGTCAGGGGCATTTGTCCACTTGGGGTCACACGTGTACATTCTGGCAGATTATGGACAGCTGGAACTGCCCTGTTGGTATGTCCTTTAAAAAACTGGAGATGCCAAGGATTGAACTCGGAGCCTCATACATGCGAAGCATGCGCTCTACCACTGAGCTACATCCCCCAAGTACCGCTGGAAAAGTACTCCCAAAGCACAAGTGGAAGCAGGTGAGGGAACGCTCTTCACTCTACTTGGATGAGAGCGTGGCACACTGGCGAGAGATGTCCACCTCATCAACGGACGGACAGTGCTGGTAGGATTGGGTGCTCTCACCGCCTCGCTCTAGGTTCCATTCCCGGCCAGGGAAGGCTTTTCAGGAGTGTGGGATCATGTGGGGAATTAGCTCAAATGGTAGAGCGCTCGCTTAGCATGCGAGAGGTAGCGGGATCGATGCCCGCATTCTCCAAACACGGTCCCTTTCATGATTTTCCTCGGAACACACAGGTCTTCCCCTCCAAAACAGTCCTTTTCATAATGACCACGCTTGAGTCCGGCATAGCTGCTAGGCTGTGAGAACAAGGGCTGTAAATGAAGGGCCTTTTTCTGAATAGCTGGAGAAAAGTTGCTGGCAGAGGCACTTGTCTACGTGATAAAATAATACTTGTGGTGGACAGCAAGCTGCCCCGTGACTGCCAAAACCGGGGATCAAAACGAGGACCTTTAGATCTTCAGTCTAACGCTCTCCCAACTGAGTTATTTCGTCCCCGACCGGCACCTGCTTTGCCCCATTGCGGGTGTAAAAGGCCTCTGCCAAAACAGGTATTGGCAGGAGTCAGATGACGACTGGCTCCACAGCCAGCAAGTTCTACTCACAGGCAATGAAAAGCCAACCAGTGGCCAGTACGGGGATCGAACCCGCGACCTTGGCGTTATTAGCACCACGCTCTAACCAACTGAGCTAACCGGCCTGTCTGTGCCAGCAGCAGATGGACCTCGCGAGGCCACGATTTGCGTAACCTAATGCGCAACCAAATCTAACCACTGGAAAGGCAAGTGGCTAAAGTATCAAATTCATCCGACGGGGATGGGATTCGAACCCACGCGTGCAGAGCACAATGGATTAGCAGTCCATCGCCTTAACCACTCGGCCACCTCGTCTGTGCTTTGCAGCTTTTCCTGACCAGTCAGGCGCAGCAGCTGAAAAGTCTAAGTTGGTGAGCTGTTTCGTAATAGTCTAAGGCCCTTGCTGTTTGGGCACAAACCAAGGGATTCCAAGCTCGCGAGGTGTACAGACAAGCCCATAGTGCAGGTAGCGTGGCAGAGCAGTCTAGGGCACTCCACCACTTTAATCCCAAAACAGACGGGGAGTTCCTGCAGAAGCTGCAAAGATGGCTGGCTGTCTCATCAATGCACACATGAAGGATCTTCTCCCTAAAGAGCCTATACCAGTGAGACAGCCACCTGTCTTTCCGCAGGCTTTTTCCTGCATACAGAACTCGTGCCGCCTCCAGCTCTCAGCAAAAAAAAAAAAGACCTGCCAACCTGTAGACATTTTGCGTAGTAGGTACTTTTTTGTGTTTTACAGTGATTTATGTTGTACATTTTTGATCTGTGGGACCTTGAAATACAATTGGGAGCATTTGTGCGAGTGCACATAATTGTAATTGCTTAGTGTTTAACTCCCGGTCAGTTCAAGCTGTGTTTTCATTGACTGTTTGGGAAATTGACCATGCAGCTGGAGAACAGTTGCTGTCAGGGGCATTTGTCCACTTGGGGTCACACGTGTACATTCTGGCAGATTATGGACAGCTGGAACTGCCCTGTTGGTATGTCCTTTAAAAAACTGGAGATGCCGAGGATTGAACTCGGGGCCTCATACATGCAAAGCATGCGCTCTACCACTGAGCTACATCCCCCAAGTACTGCTAGAAAAGTACTCCCAAAGCACAAGTGGAAGCAGGTGAGGGAACGCTCTTCACTCTACTTGGATGAGAGCGTGGCACACTGGCGAGAGATGTCCACCTCATCAACGGACGGACAGTGCTGGTAGGATTGGGTGCTCTCACCGCCTCGCTCTAGGTTCCATTCCCGGCCAGGGAAGGCTTTTCAGGAGTGTGGGATCATGTGGGGAATTAGCTCAAATGGTAGAGCGCTCGCTTAGCATGCGAGAGGTAGCGGGATCGATGCCCGCATTCTCCAAACACGGTCCCTTTCATGATTTTCCTCGGAACACACAGGTCTTCCCCTCCAAAACAGTCCTTTTCATAATGACCACGCTTGAGTCCGGCATAGCTGCTAGGCTGTGAGAACAAGGGCTGTAAATGAAGGGCCTTTTTCTGAATAGCTGGAGAAAAGTTGCTGGCAGAGGCACTTGTCTACGTGATAAAATAATACTTGTGGTGGACAGCAAGCTGCCCCGTGACTGCCAAAACCGGGGATCAAAACGAGGACCTTTAGATCTTCAGTCTAACGCTCTCCCAACTGAGTTATTTCGTCCCCGACCGGCACCTGCTTTGCCCCATTGCGGGTGTAAAAGGCCTCTGCCAAAACAGGTATTGGCAGGAGTCAGATGACGACTGGCTCCACAGCCAGCAAGTTCTACTCACAGGCAATGAAAAGCCAACCAGTGGCCAGTACGGGGATCGAACCCGCGACCTTGGCGTTATTAGCACCACGCTCTAACCAACTGAGCTAACCGGCCTGTCTGTGCCAGCAGCAGATGGACCTCGCGAGGCCACGATTTGCGTAACCTAATGCGCAACCAAATCTAACCACTGGAAAGGCAAGTGGCTAAAGTATCAAATTCATCCGACGGGGATGGGATTCGAACCCACGCGTGCAGAGCACAATGGATTAGCAGTCCATCGCCTTAACCACTCGGCCACCTCGTCTGTGCTTTGCAGCTTTTCCTGACCAGTCAGGCGCAGCAGCTGAAAAGTCTAAGTTGGTGAGCTGTTTCGTAATAGTCTAAGGCCCTTGCTGTTTGGGCACAAACCAAGGGATTCCAAGCTCGCGAGGTGTACAGACAAGCCCATAGTGCAGGTAGCGTGGCAGAGCAGTCTAGGGCACTCCACCACTTTAATCCCAAAACAGACGGGGAGTTCCTGCAGAAGCTGCAAAGATGGCTGGCTGTCTCATCAATGCACACATGAAGGATCTTCTCCCTAAAGAGCCTATACCAGTGAGACAGCCACCTGTCTTTCCGCAGGCTTTTTCCTGCATACAGAACTCGTGCCGCCTCCAGCTCTCAGCAAAAAAAAAAAAGACCTGCCAACCTGTAGACATTTTGCGTAGTAGGTACTTTTTTGTGTTTTACAGTGATTTATGTTGTACATTTTTGATCTGTGGGACCTTGAAATACAATTGGGAGCATTTGTGCGAGTGCACATAATTGTAATTGCTTAGTGTTTAACTCCCGGTCAGTTCAAGCTGTGTTTTCATTGACTGTTTGGGAAATTGACCATGCAGCTGGAGAACAGTTGCTGTCAGGGGCATTTGTCCACTTGGGGTCACACGTGTACATTCTGGCAGATTATGGACAGCTGGAACTGCCCTGTTGGTATGTCCTTTAAAAAACTGGAGATGCCGAGGATTGAACTCGGGGCCTCATACATGCAAAGCATGCGCTCTACCACTGAGCTACATCCCCCAAGTACTGCTAGAAAAGTACTCCCAAAGCACAAGTGGAAGCAGGTGAGGGAACGCTCTTCACTCTACTTGGATGAGAGCGTGGCACACTGGCGAGAGATGTCCACCTCATCAACGGACGGACAGTGCTGGTAGGATTGGGTGCTCTCACCGCCTCGCTCTAGGTTCCATTCCCGGCCAGGGAAGGCTTTTCAGGAGTGTGGGATCATGTGGGGAATTAGCTCAAATGGTAGAGCGCTCGCTTAGCATGCGAGAGGTAGCGGGATCGATGCCCGCATTCTCCAAACACGGTCCCTTTCATGATTTTCCTCGGAACACACAGGTCTTCCCCTCCAAAACAGTCCTTTTCATAATGACCACGCTTGAGTCCGGCATAGCTGCTAGGCTGTGAGAACAAGGGCTGTAAATGAAGGGCCTTTTTCTGAATAGCTGGAGAAAAGTTGCTGGCAGAGGCACTTGTCTACGTGATAAAATAATACTTGTGGTGGACAGCAAGCTGCCCCGTGACTGCCAAAACCGGGGATCAAAACGAGGACCTTTAGATCTTCAGTCTAACGCTCTCCCAACTGAGTTATTTCGTCCCCGACCGGCACCTGCTTTGCCCCATTGCGGGTGTAAAAGGCCTCTGCCAAAACAGGTATTGGCAGGAGTCAGATGACGACTGGCTCCACAGCCAGCAAGTTCTACTCACAGGCAATGAAAAGCCAACCAGTGGCCAGTACGGGGATCGAACCCGCGACCTTGGCGTTATTAGCACCACGCTCTAACCAACTGAGCTAACCGGCCTGTCTGTGCCAGCAACAGATGGACCTCGCGAGGCCACGATTTGCGTAACCTAATGCTCAACCAAATCTAACCACTGGAAAGGCAAGTGGCTAAAGTATCAAATTCATCCGACGGGGATGGGATTCGAACCCACGCGTGCAGAGCACAATGGATTAGCAGTCCATCGCCTTAACCACTCGGCCACCTCGTCTGTGCTTTGCAGCTTTTCCTGACCAGTCAGGCGCAGCAGCTGAAAAGTCTAAATTGGTGAGCTGTTTCGTAATAGTCTAAGGCCCTTGCTGTTTGGGCACAAACCAAGGGATTCCAAGCTCGCGAGGTGTACAGACAAGCCCATAGTGCAGGTAGCGTGGCAGAGCAGTCTAGGGCACTCCACCACTTTAATCCCAAAACAGACGGGGAGTTCCTGCAGAAGCTGCAAAGATGGCTGGCTGTCTCATCAATGCACACATGAAGGATCTTCTCCCTAAAGAGCCTATACCAGTGAGACAGCCACCTGTCTTTCCGCAGGCTTTTTCCTGCATACAGAACTCGTGCCGCCTCCAGCTCTCAGCAAAAAAAAAAAAGACCTGCCAACCTGTAGACATTTTGCGTAGTAGGTACTTTTTTGTGTTTTACAGTGATTTATGTTGTACATTTTTGATCTGTGGGACCTTGAAATACAATTGGGAGCATTTGTGCGAGTGCACATAATTGTAATTGCTTAGTGTTTAACTCCCGGTCAGTTCAAGCTGTGTTTTCATTGACTGTTTGGGAAATTGACCATGCAGCTGGAGAACAGTTGCTGTCAGGGGCATTTGTCCACTTGGGGTCACACGTGTACATTCTGGCAGATTATGGACAGCTGGAACTGCCCTGTTGGTATGTCCTTTAAAAAACTGGAGATGCCGAGGATTGAACTCGGGGCCTCATACATGCAAAGCATGCGCTCTACCACTGAGCTACATCCCCCAAGTACTGCTGGAAAAGTACTCCCAAAGCACAAGTGGAAGCAGGTGAGGGAACGCTCTTCACTCTACTTGGATGAGAGCGTGGCACACTGGCGAGAGATGTCCACCTCATCAACGGACGGACAGTGCTGGTAGGATTGGGTGCTCTCACCGCCTCGCTCTAGGTTCCATTCCCGGCCAGGGAAGGCTTTTCAGGAGTGTGGGATCATGTGGGGAATTAGCTCAAATGGTAGAGCGCTCGCTTAGCATGCGAGAGGTAGCGGGATCGATGCCCGCATTCTCCAAACACGGTCCCTTTCATGATTTTCCTCGGAACACACAGGTCTTCCCCTCCAAAACAGTCCTTTTCATAATGACCACGCTTGAGTCCGGCATAGCTGCTAGGCTGTGAGAACAAGGGCTGTAAATGAAGGGCCTTTTTCTGAATAGCTGGAGAAAAGTTGCTGGCAGAGGCACTTGTCTACGTGATAAAATAATACTTGTGGTGGACAGCAAGCTGCCCCGTGACTGCCAAAACCGGGGATCAAAACGAGGACCTTTAGATCTTCAGTCTAACGCTCTCCCAACTGAGTTATTTCGTCCCCAACCGGCACCTGCTTTGCCCCATTGCGGGTGTAAAAGGCCTCTGCCAAAACAGGTATTGGCAGGAGTCAGATGACGACTGGCTCCACAGCCAGCAAGTTCTACTCACAGGCAATGAAAAGCCAAGCAGTGGCCAGTACGGGGATCGAACCCGCGACCTTGGCGTTATTAGCACCACGCTCTAACCAACTGAGCTAACCGGCCTGTCTGTGCCAGCAGCAGATGGACCTCGCGAGGCCACGATTTGCGTAACCTAATGCTCAACCAAATCTAACCACTGGAAAGGCAAGTGGCTAAAGTATCAAATTCATCCGACGGGGATGGGATTCGAACCCACGCGTGCAGAGCACAATGGATTAGCAGTCCATCGCCTTAACCACTCGGCCACCTCGTCTGTGCTTTGCAGCTTTTCCTGACCAGTCAGGCGCAGCGGCTGAAAAGTCTAAGTTGGTGAGCTGTTTCGTAATAGTCTAAGGCCCTTGCTGTTTGGGCACAAACCAAGGGATTCCAAGCTCGCGAGGTGTACAGACAAGCCCATAGTGCAGGTAGCGTGGCAGAGCAGTCTAGGGCACTCCACCACTTTAATCCCAAAACAGACGGGGAGTTCCTGCAGAAGCTGCAAAGATGGCTGGCTGTCTCATCAATGCACACATGAAGGATCTTCTCCCTAAAGAGCCTATACCAGTGAGACAGCCACCTGTCTTTCCGCAGGCTTTTTCCTGCATACAGAATTCGTGCCGTCAAATTCGTGCCGCCTCCAGCTCTCCACAAAAAAAAAAGACCTGCCAACCTGTAGACATTTTGCGTAGTAGGTACTTTTTTGTGTTTTACAGTGATTTATGTTGTACATTTTTGATCTGTGGGACCTTGAAATACAATTGGGAGCATTTGTGCGAGTGCACATAATTGTAATTGCTTAGTGTTTAACTCCCGGTCAGTTCAAGCTGTGTTTTCATTGACTGTTTGGGAAATTGACCATGCAGCTGGAGAACAGTTGCTGTCAGGGGCATTTGTCCACTTGGGGTCACACGTGTACATTCTGGCAGATTATGGACAGCTGGAACTGCCCTGTTGGTATGTCCTTTAAAAAACTGGAGATGCCGAGGATTGAACTCGGGGCCTCATACATGCAAAGCATGCGCTCTACCACTGAGCTACATCCCCCAAGTACTGCTGGAAAAGTACTCCCAAAGCACAAGTGGAAGCAGGTGAGGGAACGCTCTTCACTCTACTTGGATGAGAGCGTGGCACACTGGCGAGAGATGTCCACCTCATCAACGGACGGACAGTGCTGGTAGGATTGGGTGCTCTCACCGCCTCGCTCTAGGTTCCATTCCCGGCCAGGGAAGGCTTTTCAGGAGTGTGGGATCATGTGGGGAATTAGCTCAAATGGTAGAGCGCTCGCTTAGCATGCGAGAGGTAGCGGGATCGATGCCCGCATTCTCCAAACACGGTCCCTTTCATGATTTTCCTCGGAACACACAGGTCTTCCCCTCCAAAACAGTCCTTTTCATAATGACCACGCTTGAGTCCGGCATAGCTGCTAGGCTGTGAGAACAAGGGCTGTAAATGAAGGGCCTTTTTCTGAATAGCTGGAGAAAAGTTGCTGGCAGAGGCACTTGTCTACGTGATAAAATAATACTTGTGGTGGACAGCAAGCTGCCCCGTGACTGCCAAAACCGGGGATCAAAACGAGGACCTTTAGATCTTCAGTCTAACGCTCTCCCAACTGAGTTATTTCGTCCCCGACCGGCACCTGCTTTGCCCCATTGCGGGTGTAAAAGGCCTCTGCCAAAACAGGTATTGGCAGGAGTCAGATGACGACTGGCTCCACAGCCAGCAAGTTCTACTCACAGGCAGTGAAAAGCCAACCAGTGGCCAGTACGGGGATCGAACCCGCGACCTTGGCGTTATTAGCACCACGCTCTAACCAACTGAGCTAACCGGCCTGTCTGTGCCAGCAGCAGATGGACCTCGCGAGGCCACGATTTGCGTAACCTAATGCTCAACCAAATCTAACCACTGGAAAGGCAAGTGGCTAAAGTATCAAATTCATCCGACGGGGATGGGATTCGAACCCACGCGTGCAGAGCACAATGGATTAGCAGTCCATCGCCTTAACCACTCGGCCACCTCGTCTGTGCTTTGCAGCTTTTCCTGACCAGTCAGGCGCAGCGGCTGAAAAGTCTAAGTTGGTGAGCTGTTTCGTAATAGTCTAAGGCCCTTGCTGTTTGGGCACAAACCAAGGGATTCCAAGCTCGCGAGGTGTACAGACAAGCCCATAGTGCAGGTAGCGTGGCAGAGCAGTCTAGGGCACTCCACCACTTTAATCCCAAAACAGACGGGGAGTTCCTGCAGAAGCTGCAAAGATGGCTGGCTGTCTCATCAATGCACACATGAAGGATCTTCTCCCTAAAGAGCCTATACCAGTGAGACAGCCACCTGTCTTTCCGCAGGCTTTTTCCTGCATACAGAATTCGTGCCGTCAAATTCGTGCCGCCTCCAGCTCTCCACAAAAAAAAAAGACCTGCCAACCTGTAGACATTTTGCGTAGTAGGTACTTTTTTGTGTGTTTTACAGTGATTTATGTTGTACATTTTTGATCTGTGGGACCTTGAAATACAATTGGGAGCATTTGTGCGAGTGCACATAATTGTAATTGCTTAGTGTTTAACTCCCGGTCAGTTCAAGCTGTGTTTTCATTGACTGTTTGGGAAATTGACCATGCAGCTGGAGAACAGTTGCTGTCAGGGGCATTTGTCCACTTGGGGTCACACGTGTACATTCTGGCAGATTATGGACAGCTGGAACTGCCCTGTTGGTATGTCCTTTAAAAAACTGGAGATGCCGAGGATTGAACTCGGGGCCTCAAACATGCGAAGCATGCGCTCTACCACTGAGCTACATCCCCCAAGTACTGCTGGAAAAGTACTCCCAAAGCACAAGTGGAAGCAGGTGAGGGAACGCTCTTCACTCTACTTGGATGAGAGCGTGGCACACTGGCGAGAGATGTCCACCTCATCAACGGACGGACAGTGCTGGTAGGATTGGGTGCTCTCACCGCCTCGCTCTAGGTTCCATTCCCGGCCAGGGAAGGCTTTTCAGGAGTGTGGGATCATGTGGGGAATTAGCTCAAATGGTAGAGCGCTCGCTTAGCATGCGAGAGGTAGCGGGATCGATGCCCGCATTCTCCAAACACGGTCCCTTTCATGATTTTCCTCGGAACACACAGGTCTTCCCCTCCAAAACAGTCCTTTTCATAATGACCACGCTTGAGTCCGGCATAGCTGCTAGGCTGTGAGAACAAGGGCTGTAAATGAAGGGCCTTTTTCTGAATAGCTGGAGAAAAGTTGCTGGCAGAGGCACTTGTCTACGTGATAAAATAATACTTGTGGTGGACAGCAAGCTGCCCCGTGACTGCCAAAACCGGGGATCAAAACGAAGACCTTTAGATCTTCAGTCTAACGCTCTCCCAACTGAGTTATTTCGTCCCCGACCGGCACCTGCTTTGCCCCATTGCGGGTGTAAAAGGCCTCTGCCAAAACAGGTATTGGCAGGAGTCAGATGACGACTGGCTCCACAGCCAGCAAGTTCTACTCACAGGCAATGAAAAGCCAACCAGTGGCCAGTACGGGGATCGAACCCGCGACCTTGGCGTTATTAGCACCACGCTCTAACCAACTGAGCTAACCGGCCTGTCTGTGCCAGCAGCAGATGGACCTCGCGAGGCCACGATTTGCGTAACCTAATGCTCAACCAAATCTAACCACTGGAAAGGCAAGTGGCTAAAGTGTCAAATACATCCGACGGGGATGGGATTCGAACCCACGCGTGCAGAGCACAATGGATTAGCAGTCCATCGCCTTAACCACTCGGCCACCTCGTCTGTGCTTTGCAGCTTTTCCTGACCAGTCAGGCGCAGCGGCTGAAAAGTCTAAGTTGGTGAGCTGTTTCGTAATAGTCTAAGGCCCTTGCTGTTTGGGCACAAACCAAGGGATTCCAAGCTCGCGAGGTGTACAGACAAGCCCATAGTGCAGGTAGCGTGGCAGAGCAGTCTAGGGCACTCCACCACTTTAATCCCAAAACAGACGGGGAGTTCCTGCAGAAGCTGCAAAGATGGCTGGCTGTCTCATCAATGCACACATGAAGGATCTTCTCCCTAAAGAGCCTATACCAGTGAGACAGCCACCTGTCTTTCCGCAGGCTTTTTCCTGCATACAGAATTCGTGCCGTCAAATTCGTGCCGCCTCCAGCTCTCCACAAAAAAAAAAGACCTGCCAACCTGTAGACATTTTGCGTAGTAGGTACTTTTTTGTGTGTTTTACAGTGATTTATGTTGTACATTTTTGATCTGTGGGACCTTGAAATACAATTGGGAGCATTTGTGCGAGTGCACATAATTGTAATTGCTTAGTGTTTAACTCCCGGTCAGTTCAAGCTGTGTTTTCATTGACTGTTTGGGAAATTGACCATGCAGCTGGAGAACAGTTGCTGTCAGGGGCATTTGTCCACTTGGGGTCACACGTGTACATTCTGGCAGATTATGGACAGCTGGAACTGCCCTGTTGGTATGTCCTTTAAAAAACTGGAGATGCCGAGGATTGAACTCGGGGCCTCAAACATGCGAAGCATGCGCTCTACCACTGAGCTACATCCCCCAAGTACTGCTGGAAAAGTACTCCCAAAGCACAAGTGGAAGCAGGTGAGGGAACGCTCTTCACTCTACTTGGATGAGAGCGTGGCACACTGGCGAGAGATGTCCACCTCATCAACGGACGGACAGTGCTGGTAGGATTGGGTGCTCTCACCGCCTCGCTCTAGGTTCCATTCCCGGCCAGGGAAGGCTTTTCAGGAGTGTGGGATCATGTGGGGAATTAGCTCAAATGGTAGAGCGCTCGCTTAGCATGCGAGAGGTAGCGGGATCGATGCCCGCATTCTCCAAACACGGTCCCTTTCATGATTTTCCTCGGAACACACAGGTCTTCCCCTCCAAAACAGTCCTTTTCATAATGACCACGCTTGAGTCCGGCATAGCTGCTAGGCTGTGAGAACAAGGGCTGTAAATGAAGGGCCTTTTTCTGAATAGCTGGAGAAAAGTTGCTGGCAGAGGCACTTGTCTACGTGATAAAATAATACTTGTGGTGGACAGCAAGCTGCCCCGTGACTGCCAAAACCGGGGATCAAAACGAAGACCTTTAGATCTTCAGTCTAACGCTCTCCCAACTGAGTTATTTCGTCCCCGACCGGCACCTGCTTTGCCCCATTGCGGGTGTAAAAGGCCTCTGCCAAAACAGGTATTGGCAGGAGTCAGATGACGACTGGCTCCACAGCCAGCAAGTTCTACTCACAGGCAATGAAAAGCCAACCAGTGGCCAGTACGGGGATCGAACCCGCGACCTTGGCGTTATTAGCACCACGCTCTAACCAACTGAGCTAACCGGCCTGTCTGTGCCAGCAGCAGATGGACCTCGCCAGGCCACGATTTGCGTAACCTAATGCTCAACCAAATCTAACCACTGGAAAGGCAAGTGGCTAAAGTGTCAAATACATCCGACGGGGATGGGATTCGAACCCACGCGTGCAGAGCACAATGGATTAGCAGTCCATCGCCTTAACCACTCGGCCACCTCGTCTGTGCTTTGCAGCTTTTCCTGACCAGTCAGGCGCAGCGGCTGAAAAGTCTAAGTTGGTGAGCTGTTTCGTAATAGTCTAAGGCCCTTGCTGTTTGGGCACAAACCAAGGGATTCCAAGCTCGCGAGGTGTACAGACAAGCCCATAGTGCAGGTAGCGTGGCAGAGCAGTCTAGGGCACTCCACCACTTTAATCCCAAAACAGACGGGGAGTTCCTGCAGAAGCTGCAAAGATGGCTGGCTGTCTCATCAATGCACACATGAAGGATCTTCTCCCTAAAGAGCCTATACCAGTGAGACAGCCACCTGTCTTTCCGCAGGCTTTTTCCTGCATACAGAATTCGTGCCGTCAAATTCGTGCCGCCTCCAGCTCTCCACAAAAAAAAAAGACCTGCCAACCTGTAGACATTTTGCGTAGTAGGTACTTTTTTGTGTGTTTTACAGTGATTTATGTTGTACATTTTTGATCTGTGGGACCTTGAAATACAATTGGGAGCATTTGTGCGAGTGCACATAATTGTAATTGCTTAGTGTTTAACTCCCGGTCAGTTCAAGCTGTGTTTTCATTGACTGTTTGGGAAATTGACCATGCAGCTGGAGAACAGTTGCTGTCAGGGGCATTTGTCCACTTGGGGTCACACGTGTACATTCTGGCAGATTATGGACAGCTGGAACTGCCCTGTTGGTATGTCCTTTAAAAAACTGGAGATGCCGAGGATTGAACTCGGGGCCTCAAACATGCGAAGCATGCGCTCTACCACTGAGCTACATCCCCCAAGTACTGCTGGAAAAGTACTCCCAAAGCACAAGTGGAAGCAGGTGAGGGAACGCTCTTCACTCTACTTGGATGAGAGCGTGGCACACTGGCGAGAGATGTCCACCTCATCAACGGACGGACAGTGCTGGTAGGATTGGGTGCTCTCACCGCCTCGCTCTAGGTTCCATTCCCGGCCAGGGAAGGCTTTTCAGGAGTGTGGGATCATGTGGGGAATTAGCTCAAATGGTAGAGCGCTCGCTTAGCATGCGAGAGGTAGCGGGATCGATGCCCGCATTCTCCAAACACGGTCCCTTTCATGATTTTCCTCGGAACACACAGGTCTTCCCCTCCAAAACAGTCCTTTTCATAATGACCACGCTTGAGTCCGGCATAGCTGCTAGGCTGTGAGAACAAGGGCTGTAAATGAAGGGCCTTTTTCTGAATAGCTGGAGAAAAGTTGCTGGCAGAGGCACTTGTCTACGTGATAAAATAATACTTGTGGTGGACAGCAAGCTGCCCCGTGACTGCCAAAACCGGGGATCAAAACGAAGACCTTTAGATCTTCAGTCTAACGCTCTCCCAACTGAGTTATTTCGTCCCCGACCGGCACCTGCTTTGCCCCATTGCGGGTGTAAAAGGCCTCTGCCAAAACAGGTATTGGCAGGAGTCAGATGACGACTGGCTCCACAGCCAGCAAGTTCTACTCACAGGCAATGAAAAGCCAACCAGTGGCCAGTACGGGGATCGAACCCGCGACCTTGGCGTTATTAGCACCACGCTCTAACCAACTGAGCTAACCGGCCTGTCTGTGCCAGCAGCAGATGGACCTCGCCAGGCCACGATTTGCGTAACCTAATGCTCAACCAAATCTAACCACTGGAAAGGCAAGTGGCTAAAGTGTCAAATACATCCGACGGGGATGGGATTCGAACCCACGCGTGCAGAGCACAATGGATTAGCAGTCCATCGCCTTAACCACTCGGCCACCTCGTCTGTGCTTTGCAGCTTTTCCTGACCAGTCAGGCGCAGCGGCTGAAAAGTCTAAGTTGGTGAGCTGTTTCGTAATAGTCTAAGGCCCTTGCTGTTTGGGCACAAACCAAGGGATTCCAAGCTCGCGAGGTGTACAGACAAGCCCATAGTGCAGGTAGCGTGGCAGAGCAGTCTAGGGCACTCCACCACTTTAATCCCAAAACAGACGGGGAGTTCCTGCAGAAGCTGCAAAGATGGCTGGCTGTCTCATCAATGCACACATGAAGGATCTTCTCCCTAAAGAGCCTATACCAGTGAGACAGCCACCTGTCTTTCCGCAGGCTTTTTCCTGCATACAGAATTCGTGCCGTCAAATTCGTGCCGCCTCCAGCTCTCCACAAAAAAAAAAGACCTGCCAACCTGTAGACATTTTGCGTAGTAGGTACTTTTTTGTGTGTTTTACAGTGATTTATGTTGTACATTTTTGATCTGTGGGACCTTGAAATACAATTGGGAGCATTTGTGCGAGTGCACATAATTGTAATTGCTTAGTGTTTAACTCCCGGTCAGTTCAAGCTGTGTTTTCATTGACTGTTTGGGAAATTGACCATGCAGCTGGAGAACAGTTGCTGTCAGGGGCATTTGTCCACTTGGGGTCACACGTGTACATTCTGGCAGATTATGGACAGCTGGAACTGCCCTGTTGGTATGTCCTTTAAAAAACTGGAGATGCCGAGGATTGAACTCGGGGCCTCAAACATGCGAAGCATGCGCTCTACCACTGAGCTACATCCCCCAAGTACTGCTGGAAAAGTACTCCCAAAGCACAAGTGGAAGCAGGTGAGGGAACGCTCTTCACTCTACTTGGATGAGAGCGTGGCACACTGGCGAGAGATGTCCACCTCATCAACGGACGGACAGTGCTGGTAGGATTGGGTGCTCTCACCGCCTCGCTCTAGGTTCCATTCCCGGCCAGGGAAGGCTTTTCAGGAGTGTGGGATCATGTGGGGAATTAGCTCAAATGGTAGAGCGCTCGCTTAGCATGCGAGAGGTAGCGGGATCGATGCCCGCATTCTCCAAACACGGTCCCTTTCATGATTTTCCTCGGAACACACAGGTCTTCCCCTCCAAAACAGTCCTTTTCATAATGACCACGCTTGAGTCCGGCATAGCTGCTAGGCTGTGAGAACAAGGGCTGTAAATGAAGGGCCTTTTTCTGAATAGCTGGAGAAAAGTTGCTGGCAGAGGCACTTGTCTACGTGATAAAATAATACTTGTGGTGGACAGCAAGCTGCCCCGTGACTGCCAAAACCGGGGATCAAAACGAGGACCTTTAGATCTTCAGTCTAACGCTCTCCCAACTGAGTTATTTCGTCCCCGACCGGCACCTGCTTTGCCCCATTGCGGGTGTAAAAGGCCTCTGCCAAAACAGGTATTGGCAGGAGTCAGATGACGACTGGCTCCACAGCCAGCAAGTTCTACTCACAGGCAATGAAAAGCCAACCAGTGGCCAGTACGGGGATCGAACCCGCGACCTTGGCGTTATTAGCACCACGCTCTAACCAACTGAGCTAACCGGCCTGTCTGTGCCAGCAGCAGATGGACCTCGCGAGGCCACGATTTGCGTAACCTAATGCGCAACCAAATCTAACCACTGGAAAGGCAAGTGGCTAAAGTATCAAATTCATCCGACGGGGATGGGATTCGAACCCACGCGTGCAGAGCACAATGGATTAGCAGTCCATCGCCTTAACCACTCGGCCACCTCGTCTGTGCTTTGCAGCTTTTCCTGACCAGTCAGGCGCAGCAGCTGAAAAGTCTAAGTTGGTGAGCTGTTTCGTAATAGTCTAAGGCCCTTGCTGTTTGGGCACAAACCAAGGGATTCCAAGCTCGCGAGGTGTACAGACAAGCCCATAGTGCAGGTAGCGTGGCAGAGCAGTCTAGGGCACTCCACCACTTTAATCCCAAAACAGACGGGGAGTTCCTGCAGAAGCTGCAAAGATGGCTGGCTGTCTCATCAATGCACACATGAAGGATCTTCTCCCTAAAGAGCCTATACCAGTGAGACAGCCACCTGTCTTTCCGCAGGCTTTTTCCTGCATACAGAACTCGTGCCGCCTCCAGCTCTCAGCAAAAAAAAAAAAGACCTGCCAACCTGTAGACATTTTGCGTAGTAGGTACTTTTTTGTGTTTTACAGTGATTTATGTTGTACATTTTTGATCTGTGGGACCTTGAAATACAATTGGGAGCATTTGTGCGAGTGCACATAATTGTAATTGCTTAGTGTTTAACTCCCGGTCAGTTCAAGCTGTGTTTTCATTGACTGTTTGGGAAATTGACCATGCAGCTGGAGAACAGTTGCTGTCAGGGGCATTTGTCCACTTGGGGTCACACGTGTACATTCTGGCAGATTATGGACAGCTGGAACTGCCCTGTTGGTATGTCCTTTAAAAAACTGAGGATGCCGAGGATTGAACTCGGGGCCTCATACATGCAAAGCATGCGCTCTACCACTGAGCTACATCCCCCAAGTACTGCTGGAAAAGTACTCCCAAAGCACAAGTGGAAGCAGGTGAGGGAACGCTCTTCACTCTACTTGGATGAGAGCGTGGCACACTGGCGAGAGATGTCCACCTCATCAACGGACGGACAGTGCTGGTAGGATTGGGTGCTCTCACCGCCTCGCTCTAGGTTCCATTCCCGGCCAGGGAAGGCTTTTCAGGAGTGTGGGATCATGTGGGGAATTAGCTCAAATGGTAGAGCGCTCGCTTAGCATGCGAGAGGTAGCGGGATCGATGCCCGCATTCTCCAAACACGGTCCCTTTCATGATTTTCCTCGGAACACACAGGTCTTCCCCTCCAAAACAGTCCTTTTCATAATGACCACGCTTGAGTCCGGCATAGCTGCTAGGCTGTGAGAACAAGGGCTGTAAATGAAGGGCCTTTTTCTGAATAGCTGGAGAAAAGTTGCTGGCAGAGGCACTTGTCTACGTGATAAAATAATACTTGTGGTGGACAGCAAGCTGCCCCGTGACTGCCAAAACCGGGGATCAAAACGAGGACCTTTAGATCTTCAGTCTAACGCTCTCCCAACTGAGTTATTTCGTCCCCGACCGGCACCTGCTTTGCCCCATTGCGGGTGTAAAAGGCCTCTGCCAAAACAGGTATTGGCAGGAGTCAGATGACGACTGGCTCCACAGCCAGCAAGTTCTACTCACAGGCAATGAAAAGCCAACCAGTGGCCAGTACGGGGATCGAACCCGCGACCTTGGCGTTATTAGCACCACGCTCTAACCAACTGAGCTAACCGGCCTGTCTGTGCCAGCAACAGATGGACCTCGCGAGGCCACGATTTGCGTAACCTAATGCTCAACCAAATCTAACCACTGGAAAGGCAAGTGGCTAAAGTATCAAATTCATCCGACGGGGATGGGATTCGAACCCACGCGTGCAGAGCACAATGGATTAGCAGTCCATCGCCTTAACCACTCGGCCACCTCGTCTGTGCTTTGCAGCTTTTCCTGACCAGTCAGGCGCAGCAGCTGAAAAGTCTAAGTTGGTGAGCTGTTTCGTAATAGTCTAAGGCCCTTGCTGTTTGGGCACAAACCAAGGGATTCCAAGCTCGCGAGGTGTACAGACAAGCCCATAGTGCAGGTAGCGTGGCAGAGCAGTCTAGGGCACTCCACCACTTTAATCCCAAAACAGACGGGGAGTTCCTGCAGAAGCTGCAAAGATGGCTGGCTGTCTCATCAATGCACACATGAAGGATCTTCTCCCTAAAGAGCCTATACCAGTGAGACAGCCACCTGTCTTTCCGCAGGCTTTTTCCTGCATACAGAACTCGTGCCGCCTCCAGCTCTCAGCAAAAAAAAAAAAGACCTGCCAACCTGTAGACATTTTGCGTAGTAGGTACTTTTTTGTGTTTTACAGTGATTTATGTTGTACATTTTTGATCTGTGGGACCTTGAAATACAATTGGGAGCATTTGTGCGATTGCACATAATTGTAATTGCTTAGTGTTTAACTCCCGGTCAGTTCAAGCTGTGTTTTCATTGACTGTTTGGGAAATTGACCATGCAGCTGGAGAACAGTTGCTGTCAGGGGCATTTGTCCACTTGGGGTCACACGTGTACATTCTGGCAGATTATGGACAGCTGGAACTGCCCTGTTGGTATGTCCTTTAAAAAACTGGAGATGCCGAGGATTGAACTCGGGGCCTCATACATGCAAAGCATGCGCTCTACCACTGAGCTACATCCCCCAAGTACTGCTGGAAAAGTACTCCCAAAGCACAAGTGGAAGCAGGTGAGGGAACGCTCTTCACTCTACTTGGATGAGAGCGTGGCACACTGGCGAGAGATGTCCACCTCATCAACGGACGGACAGTGCTGGTAGGATTGGGTGCTCTCACCGCCTCGCTCTAGGTTCCATTCCCGGCCAGGGAAGGCTTTTCAGGAGTGTGGGATCATGTGGGGAATTAGCTCAAATGGTAGAGCGCTCGCTTAGCATGCGAGAGGTAGCGGGATCGATGCCCGCATTCTCCAAACACGGTCCCTTTCATGATTTTCCTCGGAACACACAGGTCTTCCCCTCCAAAACAGTCCTTTTCATAATGACCACGCTTGAGTCCGGCATAGCTGCTAGGCTGTGAGAACAAGGGCTGTAAATGAAGGGCCTTTTTCTGAATAGCTGGAGAAAAGTTGCTGGCAGAGGCACTTGTCTACGTGATAAAATAATACTTGTGGTGGACAGCAAGCTGCCCCGTGACTGCCAAAACCGGGGATCAAAACGAGGACCTTTAGATCTTCAGTCTAACGCTCTCCCAACTGAGTTATTTCGTCCCCGACCGGCACCTGCTTTGCCCCATTGCGGGTGTAAAAGGCCTCTGCCAAAACAGGTATTGGCAGGAGTCAGATGACGACTGGCTCCACAGCCAGCAAGTTCTACTCACAGGCAATGAAAAGCCAACCAGTGGCCAGTACGGGGATCGAACCCGCGACCTTGGCGTTATTAGCACCACGCTCTAACCAACTGAGCTAACCGGCCTGTCTGTGCCAGCAACAGATGGACCTCGCGAGGCCACGATTTGCGTAACCTAATGCTCAACCAAATCTAACCACTGGAAAGGCAAGTGGCTAAAGTATCAAATTCATCCGACGGGGATGGGATTCGAACCCACGCGTGCAGAGCACAATGGATTAGCAGTCCATCGCCTTAACCACTCGGCCACCTCGTCTGTGCTTTGCAGCTTTTCCTGACCAGTCAGGCGCAGCAGCTGAAAAGTCTAAGTTGGTGAGCTGTTTCGTAATAGTCTAAGGCCCTTGCTGTTTGGGCACAAACCAAGGGATTCCAAGCTCGCGAGGTGTACAGACAAGCCCATAGTGCAGGTAGCGTGGCAGAGCAGTCTAGGGCACTCCACCACTTTAATCCCAAAACAGACGGGGAGTTCCTGCAGAAGCTGCAAAGATGGCTGGCTGTCTCATCAATGCACACATGAAGGATCTTCTCCCTAAAGAGCCTATACCAGTGAGACAGCCACCTGTCTTTCCGCAGGCTTTTTCCTGCATACAGAACTCGTGCCGCCTCCAGCTCTCAGCAAAAAAAAAAAAGACCTGCCAACCTGTAGACATTTTGCGTAGTAGGTACTTTTTTGTGTTTTACAGTGATTTATGTTGTACATTTTTGATCTGTGGGACCTTGAAATACAATTGGGAGCATTTGTGCGAGTGCACATAATTGTAATTGCTTAGTGTTTAACTCCCAGTCAGTTCAAGCTGTGTTTTCATTGACTGTTTGGGAAATTGACCATGCAGCTGGAGAACAGTTGCTGTCAGGGGCATTTGTCCACTTGGGGTCACACGTGTACATTCTGGCAGATTATGGACAGCTGGAACTGCCCTGTTGGTATGTCCTTTAAAAAACTGGAGATGCCGAGGATTGAACTCGGGGCCTCATACATGCAAAGCATGCGCTCTACCACTGAGCTACATCCCCCAAGTACTGCTGGAAAAGTACTCCCAAAGCACAAGTGGAAGCAGGTGAGGGAACGCTCTTCACTCTACTTGGATGAGAGCGTGGCACACTGGCGAGAGATGTCCACCTCATCAACGGACGGACAGTGCTGGTAGGATT
This sequence comes from Borostomias antarcticus, assembly GCF_949987555.1. Lineage (NCBI taxonomy): Eukaryota > Metazoa > Chordata > Actinopteri > Stomiiformes > Stomiidae > Borostomias > Borostomias antarcticus. Next base: position 810,974 of record NC_140249.1, read on the forward strand.
GGGTGCTCTCACCGCCTCGCTCTAGGTTCCATTCCCGGCCAGGGAAGGCTTTTCAGGAGTGTGGGATCATGTGGGGAATTAGCTCAAATGGTAGAGCGCTCGCTTAGCATGCGAGAGGTAGCGGGATCGATGCCCGCATTCTCCAAACACGGTCCCTTTCATGATTTTCCTCGGAACACACAGGTCTTCCCCTCCAAAACAGTCCTTTTCATAATGACCACGCTTGAGTCCGGCATAGCTGCTAGGCTGTGAGAACAAGGGCTGTAAATGAAGGGCCTTTTTCTGAATAGCTGGAGAAAAGTTGCTGGCAGAGGCACTTGTCTACGTGATAAAATAATACTTGTGGTGGACAGCAAGCTGCCCCGTGACTGCCAAAACCGGGGATCAAAACGAGGACCTTTAGATCTTCAGTCTAACGCTCTCCCAACTGAGTTATTTCGTCCCCGACCGGCACCTGCTTTGCCCCATTGCGGGTGTAAAAGGCCTCTGCCAAAACAGGTATTGGCAGGAGTCAGATGACGACTGGCTCCACAGCCAGCAAGTTCTACTCACAGGCAGTGAAAAGCCAACCAGTGGCCAGTACGGGGATCGAACCCGCGACCTTGGCGTTATTAGCACCACGCTCTAACCAACTGAGCTAACCGGCCTGTCTGTGCCAGCAGCAGATGGACCTCGCGAGGCCACGATTTGCGTAACCTAATGCTCAACCAAATCTAACCACTGGAAAGGCAAGTGGCTAAAGTATCAAATTCATCCGACGGGGATGGGATTCGAACCCACGCGTGCAGAGCACAATGGATTAGCAGTCCATCGCCTTAACCACTCGGCCACCTCGTCTGTGCTTTGCAGCTTTTCCTGACCAGTCAGGCGCAGCAGCTGAAAAGTCTAAGTTGGTGAGCTGTTTCGTAATAGTCTAAGGCCCTTGCTGTTTGGGCACAAACCAAGGGATTCCAAGCTCGCGAGGTGTACAGACAAGCCCATAGTGCAGGTAGCGTGGCAGAGCAGTCTAGGGCACTCCACCACTTTAATCCCAAAACAGACGGGGAGTTCCTGCAGAAGCTGCAAAGATGGCTGGCTGTCTCATCAATGCACACATGAAGGATCTTCTCCCTAAAGAGCCTATACCAGTGAGACAGCCACCTGTCTTTCCGCAGGCTTTTTCCTGCATACAGAATTCGTGCCGTCAAATTCGTGCCGCCTCCAGCTCTCCACAAAAAAAAAAGACCTGCCAACCTGTAGACATTTTGCGTAGTAGGTACTTTTTTGTGTGTTTTACAGTGATTTATGTTGTACATTTTTGATCTGTGGGACCTTGAAATACAATTGGGAGCATTTGTGCGAGTGCACATAATTGTAATTGCTTAGTGTTTAACTCCCGGTCAGTTCAAGCTGTGTTTTCATTGACTGTTTGGGAAATTGACCATGCAGCTGGAGAACAGTTGCTGTCAGGGGCATTTGTCCACTTGGGGTCACACGTGTACATTCTGGCAGATTATGGACAGCTGGAACTGCCCTGTTGGTATGTCCTTTAAAAAACTGGAGATGCCGAGGATTGAACTCGGGGCCTCATACATGCGAAGCATGCGCTCTACCACTGAGCTACATCCCCCAAGTACTGCTGGAAAAGTACTCCCAAAGCACAAGTGGAAGCAGGTGAGGGAACGCTCTTCACTCTACTTGGATGAGAGCGTGGCACACTGGCGAGAGATGTCCACCTCATCAACGGACGGACAGTGCTGGTAGGATTGGGTGCTCTCACCGCCTCGCTCTAGGTTCCATTCCCGGCCAGGGAAGGCTTTTCAGGAGTGTGGGATCATGTGGGGAATTAGCTCAAATGGTAGAGCGCTCGCTTAGCATGCGAGAGGTAGCGGGATCGATGCCCGCATTCTCCAAACACGGTCCCTTTCATGATTTTCCTCGGAACACACAGGTCTTCCCCTCCAAAACAGTCCTTTTCATAATGACCACGCTTGAGTCCGGCATAGCTGCTAGGCTGTGAGAACAAGGGCTGTAAATGAAGGGCCTTTTTCTGAATAGCTGGAGAAAAGTTGCTGGCAGAGGCACTTGTCTACGTGATAAAATAATACTTGTGGTGGACAGCAAGCTGCCCCGTGACTGCCAAAACCGGGGATCAAAACGAGGACCTTTAGATCTTCAGTCTAACGCTCTCCCAACTGAGTTATTTCGTCCCCGACCGGCACCTGCTTTGCCCCATTGCGGGTGTAAAAGGCCTCTGCCAAAACAGGTATTGGCAGGAGTCAGATGACGACTGGCTCCACAGCCAGCAAGTTCTACTCACAGGCAATGAAAAGCCAACCAGTGGCCAGTACGGGGATCGAACCCGCGACCTTGGCATTATTAGCACCACGCTCTAACCAACTGAGCTAACCGGCCTGTCTGTGCCAGCAGCAGATGGACCTCGCGAGGCCACGATTTGCGTAACCTAATGCTCAACCAAATCTAACCACTGGAAAGGCAAGTGGCTAAAGTGTCAAATACATCCGACGGGGATGGGATTCGAACCCACGCGTGCAGAGCACAATGGATTAGCAGTCCATCGCCTTAACCACTCGGCCACCTCGTCTGTGCTTTGCAGCTTTTCCTGACCAGTCAGGCGCAGCAGCTGAAAAGTCTAAGTTGGTGAGCTGTTTCGTAATAGTCTAAGGCCCTTGCTGTTTGGGCACAAACCAAGGGATTCCAAGCTCGCGAGGTGTACAGTCAAGCCCATAGTGCAGGTAGCGTGGCAGAGCAGTCTAGGGCACTCCACCACTTTAATCCCAAAACAGACGGGGAGTTCCTGCAGAAGCTGCAAAGATGGCTGGCTGTCTCATCAATGCACACATGAAGGATCTTCGCCCTAAAGAGCCTATACCAGTGAGACAGCCACCTGTCTTTCCGCAGGCTTTTTCCTGCATACAGAACTCGTGCCGTCAAATTCGTGCCGCCTCCAGCTCTCAGCAAAAAAAAAAAAGACCTGCCAACCTGTAGACATTTTGCGTAGTAGGTACTTTTTTTTGTGTTTTACAGTGATTTATGTTGTACATTTTTGATCTGTGGGACCTTGAAATACAATTGGGAGCATTTGTGCGAGTGCACATAATTGTAATTGCTTAGTGTTTAACTCCCGGTCAGTTCAAGCTGTGTTTTCATTGACTGTTTGGGAAATTGACCATGCAGCTGGAGAACAGTTGCTGTCAGGGGCATTTGTCCACTTGGGGTCACACGTGTACATTCTGGCAGATTATGGACAGCTGGAACTGCCCTGTTGGTATGTCCTTTAAAAAACTGGAGATGCCGAGGATTGAACTCGGGGCCTCATACATGCGAAGCATGCGCTCTACCACTGAGCTACATCCCCCAAGTACTGCTGGAAAAGTACTCCCAAAGCACAAGTGGAAGCAGGTGAGGGAACGCTCTTCACTCTACTTGGATGAGAGCGTGGCACACTGGCGAGAGATGTCCACCTCATCAACGGACGGACAGTGCTGGTAGGATTGGGTGCTCTCACCGCCTCGCTCTAGGTTCCATTCCCGGCCAGGGAAGGCTTTTCAGGAGTGTGGGATCATGTGGGGAATTAGCTCAAATGGTAGAGCGCTCGCTTAGCATGCGAGAGGTAGCGGGATCGATGCCCGCATTCTCCAAACACGGTCCCTTTCATGATTTTCCTCGGAACACACAGGTCTTCCCCTCCAAAACAGTCCTTTTCATAATGACCACGCTTGAGTCCGGCATAGCTGCTAGGCTGTGAGAACAAGGGCTGTAAATGAAGGGCCTTTTTCTGAATAGCTGGAGAAAAGTTGCTGGCAGAGGCACTTGTCTACGTGTTAAAATAATACTTGTGGTGGACAGCAAGCTGCCCCGTGACTGCCAAAACCGGGGATCAAAACGAGGACCTTTAGATCTTCAGTCTAACGCTCTCCCAACTGAGTTATTTCGTCCCCGACCGGCACCTGCTTTGCCCCATTGCGGGTGTAAAAGGCCTCTGCCAAAACAGGTATTGGCAGGAGTCAGATGACGACTGGCTCCACAGCCAGCAAGTTCTACTCACAGGCAATGAAAAGCCAACCAGTGGCCAGTACGGGGATCGAACCCGCGACCTTGGCGTTATTAGCACCACGCTCTAACCAACTGAGCTAACCGGCCTGTCTGTGCCAGCAGCAGATGGACCTCGCGAGGCCACGATTTGCGTAACCTAATGCTCAACCAAATCTAACCACTGGAAAGGCAAGTGGCTAAAGTATCAAATACATCCGACGGGGATGGGATTCGAACCCACGCGTGCAGAGCACAATGGATTAGCAGTCCATCGCCTTAACCACTCGGCCACCTCGTCTGTGCTTTGCAGCTTTTCCTGACCAGTCAGGCGCAGCAGCTGAAAAGTCTAAGTTGGTGAGCTGTTTCGTAATAGTCTAAGGCCCTTGCTGTTTGGGCACAAACCAAGGGATTCCAAGCTCGCGAGGTGTACAGACAAGCCCATAGTGCAGGTAGCGTGGCAGAGCAGTCTAGGGCACTCCACCACTTTAATCCCAAAACAGACGGGGAGTTCCTGCAGAAGCTGCAAAGATGGCTGGCTGTCTCATCAATGCACACATGAAGGATCTTCTCCCTAAAGAGCCTATACCAGTGAGACAGCCACCTGTCTTTCCGCAGGCTTTTTCCTGCATACAGAACTCGTGCCGTCAAATTCGTGCCGCCTCCAGCTCTCAGCAAAAAAAAAAAAAAACCTGCCAACCTGTAGACATTTTGCGTAGTAGGTACTTTTTTGTGTGTTTTACAGTGATTTATGTTGTACATTTTTGATCTGTGGGACCTTGAAATACAATTGGGAGCATTTGTGCGAGTGCACATAATTGTTATGGAGCGACCTTTTTTTCACAGGCGATTCACTAGTTACACACTGTAATGCAGTGCTGTTTGAGGTAGAGGTGAAAACGAATGTTTTCCTACCATGACTTGAATGCCCAAACAGCCATATCTTGACTTAGGAGGGTCGCAGAAACTCGGGGGTTGGACTGGGCGAAAGCTCTCGACTTCACGAATGCATCTAGCACCTTGAGCTCAAGTTATCAAGCTCCAGTCATCGAACAGACAACGCTTTCTCTATGGGAGAGTGAAGCCTCTTCTCCAGCCATTGGCATAAAACAGCTGGTTTACTGTGTAGCCTGCACTACTACAAGAAGATTGCATGGACTGCTTCCTTAATGCTAGCAGGGCTCGTCCGGGATTTGAACCCGGGACCTCTCGCACCCGAAGCGAGAATCATACCCCTAGACCAACGAGCCACTTCCATTGTCGCTGACATTGCGGGTCTTGATGGTAGGGTCTTGAGCATTGTTGCTTTCGATGTTGTTGTTTAGTGTTTAACTCCCGGTCAGTTCAAGCCGTGTTTTCATTAACTGTTTGGGAAATTGACTACGCAGCTGGAGAAAAGTTGCTGTCAGGGGCATTTGTCCACTTGGGGTCACACGCAGGCCCGCATTAAGGCACCCATGGGCCCCGGGGCTAGGCATTTTCCTAGCCCCCCCCCCCCCTCCCCTCCCAGTAACAGTACCCTCACCACCACCAGCAACACCACCCCCGCCACTGCTACCAACACACACACAATTTCACTATATTGTAACAATCTCTGCAACTCAGCATATTGTATTATTAATTTGCTTATTATTTGAGACAAGTTTCATATTTATAAGTTATAAATTTACAATTCTACTCTTAAGCCAGGACACTCCGGTCCAGCAACTCAACATCCACACTCTAGCGCCAACATCACTCTGAACTAATGACGCAGGCACGCTCCCTTAACCCCCCTCCCTCACCAACACAAGCCCTGAGCACGCCCCCTTTAACCCCCCTCCCTCACCAACACAAGCCCTGAGCATCAAGAACAAAAACCTATTCATCACATACAACCTGGCTGCTCGCATCATTCTGTCCACTCACAAGTAGAGCAAGCATAAGATAGCCTACTGATCAATAGAAACGCGCAGGTAGGCTAATAATGCCTTAGGTTTAAATTTGATTTGCATTCAATGCATTCTTACCTTTAAAAAGGCTTCTTCCTGGCTTTACGCCTGGCAAAGTTCTTAATTAGAGCAGTAAAGGGCTCTCAGAATGTCATTTTCCAAAGACATCAATGTCAAGTGGTCGAGTCTTTCTTGTCCCATTGTAGAGCCCAGTCTGGTTTTGAGGTCTGAGTTTTGAAAAGGAGCGCTCTCCAGAGGCATTGGATACAGGCAGTTAAGTAAATCCTTAAGGCTATATCCATGTTTGGAAATACTGAAGACAGGTCCATCTTTCTTATTAATCTGAATGGTATTTCTTATGAAGCATTGCAGCAGCTGAATTTAGCTAAAGCTTTCGCTACATTTTCAAAAACGAGTAAAGCTATGCTAGCTATAGAGCATAGCCCTGTTGCACAGCCAGGCAGGTAGCTAGCTACTTTGCATCGGTGTAATTAATAGCTTTGATTACGGCCCTGTTACAATGGAGTAGGACGTTAATCAACCTTATTAATTAAACTTGTCATTCTCGTTTACAAGCTCAAAATATCTGGTGTGCAAAAGGCCTAGCCTGCTTGTGGATGTTGCCCGTCTCCTCAGCTCTAACTGCCCGCGACTCATCGGCCATGTTGACGCAGGGTCTCGTCCTCAGGCCCAGCACTTGCAGCTACGCTGAAATACCCCGTTAACTTTGGGATTTTTGTCAGTAAATGTGTTTCCATTTCTAATTTATCTCTTTGTTTTTTTACGTTTAGTCGACCCACTTTCACTTTTCTTTGAGTTTCCATTGACATCTTTGGCTATATTATGTCGTCTCTCAAGTCGAAGTCGCTCACAAAACTTCACTCAAGCAGCCAGTCAAATCACCAGCTAATCAAATCACGGTATGTAAATACTCCAGTCACAGAGCCAATCAAATCACGGTATGTAAATACTCCAGTCACAGAGCCAATCAAATCACGGTATGTAAATACTCCAGTCACAGAGCCAATCAAATCGCGCTTATATTAGCGGAGCTTTGAATTTGAGCCACTTCGAGTCCGCTCCAAGGAACGCAGGACGCCCCTAGCGGGACGGCTCAAGCCCCGGTAAACCCGTACATTAAATCAAGCTTGGTCACACGTGTACATTCTGGCAGATTATGGACAGCTGGAACTGCCCTGTTGGTATTTCCTTTAAAAATCTGGAGATGCCGAGGATTGAACTCGGGGCCTCATACATGCGAAGCATGCGCTCTACCACTGAGCTACATCCCCCAAGTACTGCTGGAAAAGTACTCCCAAAGCACAAGTGGAAGCAGGTGAGGGAACGCTCTTCACTCTACTTGGATGAGAGCGTGGCACACTGGCGAGAGATGTCCACCTCATCAACGGACGGACAGTGCTGGACGGATTGGGTGCTCTCACCGCCTCGCTCTAGGTTCCATTCCCGGCCAGGGAAGGCTTTTCAGGAGTGTGGGATCATGTGGGGAATTAGCTCAAATGGTAGAGCGCTCGCTTAGCATGCGAGAGGTAGCGGGATCGATGCCCGCATTCTCCAAACACGGTCCCTTTCATTATTTTCCTCGGAACACACAGGTCTTCCCCTCCAGAACAGTCCTTTTCATATAATGACCACGCTTGAGTCCGGCATAGCTGCTCACCGCCTCGCTCTCACCGCCTCGCTCTCAGTTCCATTCCCGGCCAGGTTAGGCTTTTCCTGTGTTATTGCTAATTATTTAATAAAGATTTGATCGGGTACCGCGACGACTGTGCATGTGGTTTGTGGTGTGTCCCTGACATTTAAACCTTTCCTACTCTTTTGAGGTAGATCCCAACAACTATTACTGTGTGTGTGTGTGTGTGTGTGTGTGTGTGTGTGTGTGTGTGTGTGTGTGTGTGTGTGTGTGTGTGTGTGTGTGTGTGTGTGTGAGAGAGTGTGTGAGAGAGAGAAAACGAACTTGGTTTAAGGTAGATTACAAAGAACACGCGATGGTCGATTCAAGCTGGTTTCAAACAAAAGACAATAGGTTTATTCTGTGAATTTCATTAACAAGAGCCTTTTAAACCTCTCAGCCAGGAACATCCAGGCAGCTGTTCTGAATGAACCTGACTGATCTCCAGCCCCGCCCACAAGGTAGCTACTGCTTACCTAGGAACTACTACTACTGCTTAGATAGGAAACAGGAAACAAGGGAGGTTACACAGACAGGGCCAGAGGGCTGTCACACATGTCTAGTAATTATATTGACTTTTTCTAGGAAATAATTGTGTGGGTGTGTGTGTGTGTCTACCTCAGTCCACTGCAGTCAAGCATGCAAACTAGCTAGGACACACTTACCTTCTAGCTAGGTGTCTATAGCATGCTGGGAAGGATTAATTCATCTAGCTAACTACTAGCTATTTTGCGGGTTTTAGAATGGAAATCATTTAATCATGGCATGATGGCAAAGTTCAACTGCTGTGAATTAGCGTACCTGGTTACCCTCGTAGCTAGTCAGATTACTGCTGTTGATCCTGTCCTATGGTGTTACTGTGCTTGTGGTTCAATAGTTAATTTAATCATCGCTATGTCATTAGAGGAGGGTTTTTCAGCCCAAGGCACTCCTTAATATTTGCTTCGACTAAAACTGGACTGGGAGTTGCTTACCCTTTCTCTCTCTCTCTCTCTCTCTCTCTCTCTCTCTCTCTCTCTCTCTCTCTCTCTCTCTCACACACACACACATACACACACGCATGCGCACACACACACATTCCTAATTTACATCTTTCTCATTGCCAGCTAATACAACTTCCTGCACTACGTTGTCTAAATTTGGCCACTATGCTTTCTGCACACGTTGTGAGGTATTGTACTTTTACAGATACAGTAGTACGGAGGAGTTGTTCAAATCTCATAGATCAAAAATCTGCTGTAGCAGAGGTGCTTAAGTGACTGCTCTGTAACCCAGAGACCTCCAGACCTTGGCCATGGAGAGTTGCAATTACGTCACCAATTCCTTTCACTGGGCACTTCGCCGCCATGTTGGTTCCCACTCAGTGTCCCGCGAGTTATGGAGAGAGATCAGGAGAGTGATGGAGAGATTACCAATTTCTCTGAATATTATCAGAAACTGCCAGTATAAGCAAAAGCCCGTTACAAAGAAAAAGTGGACTTCATTAGGGCCCGAGCACTGGCGGTGCGAGGCCCTATTGAAATTGTAAGGATTATTATTCTCCTACCTTCTTCTTCTTCTCCCCAAACAAATGCCTTTTTGGCGGCCTTCAAGTAGGCTATCTGGGTATGTAGATCTCCAACGATCAAAACCAAGGTTCAGCTTTGTATTTGATGGCATATGTGTGGGGCCGAGTTCATGACTGTTCTCAATGGAATGTCTCCAGCGAACTTTACCTTTAGCTTTAAGTTGCATTGATATGAGAAGAATTTGACAGCTTTTGTAATTCATCAGAATCATATTTCTTATCTTCTATACTGACACAGATGCTGGAACCAGATAGTGCAGTGAGACTGGTTGCTACATGTGTAGCCGTCATGGAATGTTTCAACCTGGTGAAGAGAGGGGGGAGATAGTTTGTTGGAGACAGAAGTTGTTGTGCAACATGTCGTGCCAAAGCACAATACAGAGCTCAGCTAGGGCAGGTGTGGGGACACATAATTAGATTAATACAGGTTGTTACTCTGAGCAGCAGGGTTACGGTAAACTCAGTAGTGGGTGGGACTACTGTATGCACCCTGAGGAAATACTTTAACCTCAACAACAAGTTTTACATCCAGCAAAGTTAATCACACTTTGGTTTTGGGCCTTCCATGTCTGTCAAAATTGAAACTCAAATTGCATGTTTGATTTCTGTTTGGGCATTAAATATAATAATATTGAGCAGAATATTTTATTGATGAAGAGTAACAGGGGCCAACAGTTTGTCCTTGGAAGGGGATAATGCGTGTGAGCATTGCTCAAAACCTGTTTAAAATGTGGATCCTGGAAATCTTCAAAATAATGAACCAGAAGTGCCTTGGTCTATATGAAATCATAACAAGAAAACTGTGGCTAGCTCTTAATCAGGGCAGTATCATTAATCATCATGGCCAGTGGTTCAATCCCCTCCACACCCCTACGTTGACACCGTAGGAACAGTGGTTCACTCCCCTCCACACCCCTACGTTGACACCGTAGGAACAGTGGTTCACTCCCCTCCACACCCCTACATTGACACCGTAGGAACAGTGGTTCACTCCCCTCCACACCCCTACGTTGACACTAGGAACAGGGGTTCACTCCCCTCCACACCCCTACGTTGACACCGTAGGAACAGTGGTTCACTCCCCTCCACACCCCTACGTTGACACTGTAGGAACAGTGGTTCACTCCCCTCCACACCCCTACGTTGACACTGTAGGAACAGTGGTTCACTCCCCTCCACACCCCTACGTTGACACTGTAGGAACAGTGGTTCACTCCCCTCCACACCCCTACGTTGACACCGTAGGAACAGTGGTTCACTCCCCTCCACCCCCCTACGTTGACACTGTAGGAACAGTGGTTCACTCCCCTCCACACCCCTACGTTGACACTAGGAACAGTGGTTCACTCCCCTCCACACCCCTACGTTGACACCGTAGGAACAGGGGCTCAAAGCTGGAGGGGCTCTGAAGACAACTGGCTTTCATCAAAACTAATGTATTCCAGTTTTGCACGAGAAAATGCAACAAAGCTCCAACTCAAAAAGCTCTCTGTGGAGATGAGGTTGTTCTTCCTAATGGAGGCTGGGAACATGATACACATGCATGCCTGCGTTAAAGAGAGGGAGGGGGGAGAGGGTGTGTATCGACAGAACAAACATGCACCAGGTATCTGGTATCCAAAGACAAACAAGGAATAGTTTTACGACCAACATGACAATGTGGCTGTAATACTAGAGGCACCATATGTAAAGAGGAAAAGAAAACCGTCATGTGAAAGCACATATTATTATTATTATTATTATTATTATTATTATTATGATGGTTCTGATCTTGACATAATTGGGATGGATTTATTTTGCAATACATCTGCAATAATTTAACTGCATATCAGATTGTGCAATGACCCATTTATCAACAATAAAGGGAGTTTTCAGCTAACCGAATTGGCATTTGTCATAAATGAGGTTATATACATGGAATGACTCACGCACTCTCTCTCTCTCACACACACACACACACACACTACACCCAACACGCACACACAGACACACTACCCCAAACACACGCACACACACACACACACTACACCCAACACATGCAAACACACACACACGCACACACACACTCATGCACACGCGCTAGGGTTGTCAACTGTGCTCAGAAATGATATTTGACTTTCTCTTTTAAATATTTTCAGAAAATCTAATATATTTGATTATTGGTATATCATTTTGCATAGAAAATGATGCATACAATGGAACCACAACAGGGCACTATCCCTTGTCATGAACAAGCACCAACAAAACTTTTGTGTCCAGTGCTGCCAACTTGGCAACTGTTGCTATATGCAAATGACCTTTGACCTTTTATGTGTTTCTTGCACTTTGTCTTGATGCTTTTAATGTCTCATCTAAAGCACTTTGAATTGCCTTGTTGCTGAAATGTGCTATACAAATAAACTTGCCTTGCCTTGCACGCACGCTGCTAGTCTGACTAGATACCAGCCCTGCAGCAATTATGTAAATAGTTTGTAGGTCTACATTCATTAGGCCACTGCATATCTGTAAAAAATAAAATAAAAAAGCTAACGTTATAGTTATATGGCAACATAAAATGCAATACAAATGCAAAAAAATTGTTTGTATACTACCTGGCCAGCGTTTTTTATTCATTTCAGAACTGCATATTATGCTAAGTAGTTGATTACGTCATCTAGCTACTGCTAGCTACTTTTGGGAGAACCAGCAGCTGCTTCCCTTACAGAGGGAAATACTAACATAATTTGTTTTGTCATGATTAGAGGAAGGGCAGGACTCGGGAGGCTGTGACTTGCGCTGCTTTGTGGTAGCCTACTAATCAAATCTATATTTTGAAGATCGATTAAGCCTTTTTTCCCAAAAGTCGTCAAAGTTTGAGTATTTATTTGACAGCCTACCACGCACACACACACTACACCCAACATGCACACACACACACACACACACACACACACACACACACACACACACACACACACACACACACACACACAGACATAGTGAACAGGACATTGTCCCTGCTTAGGCCTTGTATTCTAATCAGGTTAACAGCTGGTTTTCACACCTCCTGGTGCCCTCATCAATATAGATCCACAGCAGAGGGGTGAAGTTACCAACGGGCACCCTCATTATAGTAAGATTAAATATTGATGTGGGCACCCCCTGAAGAGACGGCTTCTAGAACATTCCATTTTTGCAAATTCTATGGAACCAAATGAGGGACGTTTATTAATTACATCCGCTCCAGTGACAGCGCAAGGCGAGAGGTACAGTAATGTTATTGGTGGTGTGTGAATATATTTATTGGTTTGTTTGATGGTTGCCAGGATTACGCAAAAACTACTAGACCGATTTTCATGAAACTTGACAGAGGTGTGTAGCATGGGCCAACTTAGAACCCATAACATTTTGGAGCAGATCCAAATCACGGGGCGGATTCACAAATTATAACAAAACTTTGACAGAAAACAGCTCCCCATGTGGGGGCGCTAGAGACATACAGACAGACATACTGGGGGGTGCGAGGGGAGAACCTGGAGTCAATCAATCAATCAATCAAAGCTTTATTTGTATAGCGCATTTCATACACAGAGGCAACACAATGCGCTTTAGAGAGAACAAGGGAGGTGGGCATACGACCCACCTCTACATATTCCAGAGGGAAGAAAAAAAACCTGGGGGCCAGAAAAGTGAGCTGTAAAAATTATTCCCTGACCCCTCTCAACAAGGCGATCGAGAAAGCCCCTGGAGTATGTGTGTCTAACGGCTAAGAACATTTATAAAGCAATACATTACATTTAATTAAATTTTCAGAGTAAGAGAGGCTAAAAACATCATAGGAGTGGCCTCACAGTGGTGGAATGAACTGTGCACTGATGTCAGAACAGAGCCAATAATACACACTGTTAGTAGTGAGCCTAGTTATTATTGATTAACTTGGACTGTTTCCTCTCTCCTTGTCAGTCATTAAAATATTTTCAATGTTTCACAATACTTATGATTAACATTTCATTATTTTGTCTCAGACCATGTATCAAACCTCCATATAAGGAACACATCACAGCTGGGGTACCTTCTGTAAACGGATGTTCATACAGCACAGTGGATGGCTTGTGATACTGTACAACAGAACAGCACCAGCCAACCCTTCCATAGCGCAGGCATGAACAGCACCAGCCAACCCTTACATAGCAGGAATTTATGTCAGAGGGGGTTTGGTGAGGCACCTTGACCTGAGACGGTCTTCATCTCTGGGCACTCTGTTTGACCTCGACACCTTAACGTCCTGACACCCACACACCCACACACACACACACACACACACACACACACACACACACACACACACAGTAACAAACTGTTTCCAAACTGTCTGCACACCACACCAAGCTGTAAACAGACATATCTTAGAGTAGGTGCCATAAAAATAAATGTCTGGCTTCGAAGGTATGAATATAAACAGTCTGTGTTGTCTTTGCAAATAGGAGCGGTAGAGTTTCATGGGCTGGCTATGGTAGGGGAAACAGGTTTATGGGATGGTGAGGGTAGGGGGAGTAGGTTTATAGGATGGCGAGGGTAGGGGGAGAAGGTTTATGGGAATAGCGAGGGTAAGACGTTCTCTTCACATGTCAGATTCATGGCACAAGGAACATGGATGGAGAAGTCATTAATACATGTATCCCCTGAAGGATGCCTCTGAGATACCATCTGTTGGGTAAAGAGACATGGAGGGGGAGGAAGGGAGAGAGAGAAGAAAGAGAGAGAAGAAATTAGTTCCTCTGAGTTGTTGTCATGAAAGTAAATTTCAAGGGGCAGGGAACACCAGTTTGATCCCAGCTAGAAGCCTCAATTTCATTCACGGACGGACGGACAAACAGACTGATATACAGAGAGATAGAAAGTTTTACGGCGTGACAGGACAGATGGTCCATGCTGCTCCCACCAGCAGGGCCCAGCGCCAGACACAGACCAATCAGACGCACGGTTAGCTCCAAGTGATGTCACACACCAACCCTTACTCTTGTGACAGCTGAGGGGTCATGAGTACAAATCACTCACTCATCATCAATCCTTTAACCAGGATATTAAGCCACAATTCAATAATTATTCATTGTTCTGTCCGTTGTACAGGTATAGGGCAGTAAAATTCAGCCTTATACTTGTGCAGGAGAAAACGATGGTTTGGCTCTTCACAAAAAGACTGAAATGTTTAGGCAGTCGTTCTTAGATTTTAGATGAATGGGGTACAAAGCGCGAGAGACTGTGGTTAGTTAAACTACACCAACTGGTTTCACCTCGATATCAATCTTCTTTTTCCTGTGATCTTCCACAGATGGACGCCCCAAATCCCACTGCCATTCACCCAAGAGAGAAAGAGAGTCAACAACACCCACACCATCCACTCAACTGTACCCCCAGAGTGCCTCTTTCGCAAACTCTTTTTTTTTTTTACGATCCGCTGTGTTAGCATTCTTGTCTCAGTGTTTGGATGCATCCAGACCAGCTGTGGGGTCTGTTGTGTAAGTCGAACTAATGGCCTTCCTTTGGCATCAATCTGGTGTGGCGAAGACTCCTCGCCTGGCTAATTATCGCCTGCATGGAGTTGATTAGGCTCTTTGTTCCTCAGATAAATGCTCTGGAGAGGCTGGCACTGGACACGCCAGATGGCACTGCCCGGGGGGGGGGGGGGATAGCGAGAGACCGGCCGGGACCAGACTTCTGTCACCATGTCACCAAGCTTTTCTGCCCTCAAACTTTATGCTCGAAATATTTACTCCTCTCACTCTTCTTCACACTCTACTAACCTCTCACTGCTCCTCTAGTCTCTCTCTCTCTCTCTCTCTCTCTCTCTCTCTCTCTCTCTCTCTCTCTCATGCTCCCCCCTAGAACCCAATTCTCCTGGTTATCCAACTCTCCTAGTTATCCAACTCTCCTGGTTATCCAACTCTCCTGGTTATCCAACTCTCCTAGTTATCCAACTCTCGTGGTTATCCAACTCTCGTGGTTATCCAACAACAGCTCTACTCTTCTCCCCCTCCTCCTCTTCTTCACTTCATGTAGTATAAGTGGGAACCATGTAAGTTGACATAGGACATTATCAACAATCACAGTCATATCCTACTGGAGCTCTGTCAGTACAACCTAATATATGAAGCCGAGAAGCAGTAGAGAAAGAACCTTTGCCAAACAAGCTGCAGAGTCATGCAGCCACTCCCTGCACGACCAAACTACAGCTCTCAGAGTGGAATCATCCAGTTGAAATATGTGTCTGAATGGCATGCAAGTCGTCTATCTCTGCCTGGAGCTTTCTCACAAAGTATTATATAATGAATACATGGACAGGTGCACATCAAGGTATTTTGAACGGCATGACATGTTATTACAGTGAACCAGCAAGGTGAAAACAGCAGCATATTCCTGGGGATTCAGTTAGAGGTACGGGTCCTACAAAGTTGGGTCCTCCCTTGACAACAAGACAACAACACTGGTATTTTTCCGCAAACAAATCATTTAAATGAACCACAGGACTGTTCTGTTTCACACATTAGAGATGGCTGTGGATGCACACACTTGGCACACATGCAGACAAACACACACAGACACGCAAACTCTCTTTCGCCGTCTCTTTTTTTCATTGTTTGCTGTTTCAAAGAAGATTTTACTTGTTTTTACGATGGGAAGTTGAACACAAGACTACAAGTTCACAACCCTGACAAAGACTATAATCTGAACGAAGCCCCAGGTTAAGGAAATTGAACAGACGGTGCTTGAGTCCCAGGACAGCTTGTGTGTTGACAAATGACAGACTACGTGCTTAACGAGCGTCAGCGATGTCTTGTAAACGGTGCGGTGGTCTCCTTCCTGAAGAAAAGTGAAGAAAGACAAGTGACAAGGAAGATGGGGGGAGGGAAGGATGGAGAGAAGGATGACAAAAAAGGAGGGAGCAGGGGGGTGAATGAGAAGAAGGAGACACAAAGCTGGAGAAGTAAGGAAGGGTGATGTAGGTTAAGAAGACTGGTCTCTGTGAGGTGGGACAGAGCAGCTGATTGGTCACTGAGTCACCGGGGCCAGATGAAGGGCTAATTGGAAGAGGAACTGAGTCCAACAAGCCAGCCTGTCAGGGCTGCGAGGCCAACAGGGAGGTGGACAGTGGGAACATGCCTTCATTCCAGAGCTTTAAAAGCTGCACAAAATGATACTTCACAAATGCATTTCCTGTGCTAAGACTTTTCTCTGCAAACTGAAATCACAACCGTATTTACAGCAGTGCTGCTGCTGCCAAAGGATTTTTGTAGTTTTGTTTAGGCTATCTATTTTTTTCCAATCTATTTAATTTGCACAAGCTAGATCTCTGCAAAAATGAAACGTGATTTGACATGATTGCTCCAATCAAGGTCTGTGATTAATACAGGATTTATTCAAATGGACATTCTGCCCATACATTCCTCTTACAATTACCACTAGATCTTTTGAATTCTGAAGTAATAATTTATTAATAATTATAACTAATTAATTAATAATAACTATAATTATTAATAATAATACTATATTTCTGCACATGTAAACTAATGGCAGAATTCCACCAGGTGTGGGTCTATGATCATTGCATATGTGATGTGGTTTTGTTTCGTTCTCCGCACGGCTTTATACCCCCCCCAGGAGAGCAGCAGAAGTGGAGCATTTTCTCTACCCTATTTTGTTTTTGTTATTGCGGACAGCCAGGGCACAGAAGATGAGAGTGTGAGCAGACAGGAGTTTGCTTCTACCAGCCAAGACAGAGTGAATGTCCCCATTCCCCCCACCACCTCTCCCCAAATGGGAAATGACTATAGGGTCAGCCTAGATGGGGACTGGCCAGTCCCAATCTAGCTCCCCCTAGCATCGCAGCCACAGAGTCAGACAGATGGGCCTTGGCCTCAGCCTCTATCTGCTAGCTGAATGGCAAAGACTGCATGGCCCTGGTAGACCAGGGGTGAGACCAGCGTTCCAGAGGCGTGGAAGACTGTGATGGGCCAGTGTGCCATGATGAAGGGGAGAAGTTACATGGGCCTAAAGCTGGGGGAAACAGCAGTACAGGGCGCACACACACACACACACACACGCGCACACACACACACTATTTGGGAATATATGTACACCTTTGCTTGTAAACCTCAACGGACCACAGAGGAGAGCGAGATGGCCCAGCAGCAAATGGAATCGCATATGAACACATGATGAAGAGAGAGCTGGCCAGGACTCATCGACAACAACAAACCCAATGAGTAGACTCTAGCCATGCACCGCCAGGTATCCCACGTATCAGTAGGATCAATCACGTGTCCTATCATTCACGCAGGGAAAGCACCTGTTAGGGTTGACGGTGGAACCAGAGAGGTGACACAGAGACGGCATAACAGGGAAGCCCGTAGGCATGTTTATTTACAGCCTGCGAGAATGTGTCTGGGGGTGTGTGAATGAAATGTAGGAACGGTGAATGAATGCGTGTGTGTGATGGATATGCAGAGGGGTGTTGTAAGACTGTGTAGTGTGCCAGAGTCCAGGGTCGGGTAGCCCGAGGTGGCAGACGAGAGTCCGGGGAGGCAGAGGCAGACGAGAGTCCAGGGTCGGGGAGCCCGAGGAGGCAGACGAGAGTCCGGGGAGGCAGAGGCAGACGAGGGAGGCAGGGTCGGGAAACTCGAGGGGAGGCAGGCGCGGGCTGCAGTGGAGCCACTGTCATTAATTACAATGGATTCATTTCCTTAGCGTCTTATGGTTGATGGTTGATGCTGGATGGACCCAGTGGAGCCAAGCTGTAACAGGGCCTGTTGACTCACCAGCCTTGTCTCCCTGTCATTTCTAGTAGACCCCTGGTCACGGTGGTGGAGGGGCTGACTGAGAGAATGAGAGTTTCTGCAGCCTGGCGTCGACTCGCTTCCCCCTCCCCCCCCCAGCTAGGCCACGGTGAGGGATTTGTCCCACTGATTAAACTCACGACAACACTGGTTACCCTACATTTTTATCTCTGTAGCACACGAGTTGCGTCTTCAGTGAGTTAGTCTAGTGGCAGTGTGTCAGATGTGTGTGTCAGAACCGGTAGTGCAGGTCTGCAGGACCTGGCTGACTGAATAATGAGTACTTTGATCCACTCATCATTAAGATAATCATTATGACCCTAGCAGACTTCATACATGCCGCAGAAGAGCCGCCCAGAAAGGAATGACGACAGCAGCACAGCTTGTCTTTTATGCCTTTTATATGGAAAGACAGCAGCACAGGAAACAGGATCAGTCCTCACAACAAAAGGCCTTTCTCTTTTCAATGTGCTTTCACAGACTCAAACAGTGGCATTCATACATAGGCCTACAGCCTGTAAACAATAGAACCATACCTACCAATATATAAGATACCTAACAATGTTATCATGAAAAGACAGGACAGGAAATCGGGGGTCAATCATCATGCAACAGACAACTGGCCTTTCCATATTAAAACACATCCTTATCTTAAATCTCCAATACATTGCCAGGTGCTTTCAGTGCTGAGAGTATTACAATGCAACAACTCATTTAGCAAAAACACTGCATATAAAAGTCTCCTCAAGAACCCTCCTGTCATAGAAATTGTAGTTTCACCACCTCAGACGGAAGCCTCTCCTCAGTAAAAGGTACATGACAGCCTGCTTGGAGTTTGCCAAAAGGCACCTAGAGGACTTTCAAACCATGAGAACCAAGATGCTCTGGTCTGATTAAACCAAAATTGAACTTTTTGGCCTGAATGCCATGTGTCACGTTTGGAGGAAACCAGGCACCGCTCATCACTGGGCTAATACCATCCCTACAGTAGGGTATCGCAGTGGCAGCATCATGATGTGGGGATATTTTTCAGTAGCAGGAATCGGGCAGATAGTCCTGATAGAGAGAAAGATGAATGCAGCTAAGTACACTGAGATCTTTGAAGAAAACCTGCCTAGCACTCTAGGCATCAGACTGGGGCGTAGGTTTACCTGTCAACATGACAACGACCCGAAGCACATAGCCAAGAAAGGAGTGGCTTTGGGGAAAGTCTGTGAATGTCCTTGAGTGGCCCAGCCAGAGCCCAGACCTGAATCCAATTGGACATCTGTGGAAAAAGCTGAAAATGGCTGTGTACCGACGCTCCCCATCCAACCTGACAAGAGTTTGCAAGGATATGCCAAGAGGAATGGGCAAACATCTCCAGAAACAAGTGTGCCGAGCTCATACAGTAGCTTCTTTCTCAAGATGCCTTGAAGCTGTAATCGCTGCTAACCGTGCATCAACCCAGTATTAGGCTAAGGGTGTGTACAGATATGTAACCCCTAAATAATGTTTGTCAGTAAAATAAAATTGCATATTTTCTAAAAACCTATTTTCACTTTTATGACGATTGTGTGTAGATGTTAGAGGCAAAAATTGAACTCAATCTATTGTTGAATAAGTATTAAAACGTGGAGAAGGTGAAAGGGGTGTGCTGACTTTCTGGCCTGACTGTATATACACTAGATATTCTGACCCACTAGATATAGTGGCACTGTACACATTAGATAGAGTCATTCAGGTGCCGGATGGCTTGGGGAAAGAAGCTTTTCCTGAGTCTCTCCAGGTTCGCTATGTGTGCAGTACCTTTTACCTGACCAACGCAGAGAGAATAGTCCATGGCCTGGGTGGCTGGAGTCTGTCAGGATCCTGTTGGCCTTGGGCAATTCTGGGTGTGACAAACCTAGTGGTTTTGTCACTATTGTAAAAAAGCAGGTCACATTAAGTCAAGGTGTCCAGTCTTGCAGAGTAGGGAGGCATGGAGGGCAGTAACTGACCACTGTGGGTGGAGGGTGGAAAACCAAAAAAGGCAAGTAGAGTTGGGTTGAGTTGCAACTTTCTGAGGTTGTGGAAAACCATCATTAGAGAGTAGAGGCCTAGAATCCTGTCTGTCTGGTGAGAGGGCATCTGTTCTGTGTGTGTGTGTGTGTGTGTGTGTGTGTGTGTGTGTGTGTGTGTGTGTGTGTGTGTGTGTGTGTGTGTTGTTGCATAGAGGACAGGGCATCACAGTGAGATGTAGAGAGATGGTAATTTCAGGCTTTGAGGAGTGTGAAACCAACCCAGCAGGAGGTCCTCTCACCTGCCTGTGGCTCTCTCTCACACACACACACACACACACACACACACACACACACACACACACACACACACACACACACACAAACAAACACCCACAATCACTCACCACATCCACACATACAATCACTAACACTCACCACACACACGTACACACACACACACACAAACACACTCAGAAAGGCTTCCATCTGTTCCTCACAGTCAAGATGGCCGTTTGGCATCAGTAGACTCAAGACCCCTGGAGAGCACCGAATCGTAGGCCGATGCAATGCTAGCCAGTAGACAGCGAGAGGTCACTAACAAAGTACAAACTCCTCATATCATACTCTAGTAGTAGAGGGTAATACATGGTGTGTTTCCTGGTTGTTATGCCTGTAAACTATACAGGTGGATAAGTTCAGAGAGGATTGTGTGGTAGGGACTTAGGCTGACATGCGAGTAAGGTTTGGTGGATTTTTTTTTTTTTAATCTGTGTTTCTTCAACCCATTTCTGTCAAAAGATGAATCACAAGCTGATATTCAAAGGAGAGAGAGGAATGCTTTGATACCGGCAGTGAGAAGTCGGTCATACAAAAGAGGATCTGGGCGAGTCAGGAGGGTTTGATGTGATTGTGATGGACCGGCAGTCCCACGCTCACCAGGGGACCAACGTGAACTCTGACCTCACGGGCCAAGCATGCTGCTCACCACACAAAGACCCTCCATGGCAGCCGATCGTACTCAACAGGGTTGAATACAGGCTAGTCATGGGAACAGTGGGCCAACAGGGTTGAATACAGGCTAGTCATGGGAACAGTGGGCCAACAGGGTTGAATACAGGCTAGTCATGGGAAAAACAGGCCAACAGGGTTGAATACAGGCTAGTCATGGGAACAGTGGGCCAACAGGGTTGAATACAGGCTAGTCATGGGAACAGTGGGCCAACAGGGTTGAATACAGGCTAGTCATGGGAAAAACAGGCCAACAGGGTTGAATACAGGCTAGTCATGGGAACAGCGGACCAACAGGGTTGAATACAGGCTAGTCATGGGAACAGTGGGCCAACAGGGTTGAATACAGGCTAGTCATGAGAACAGTGGGCCAACAGGGTTGAATACAGGCTAGTCATGGGAAAAACAGGCCAACAGGGTTGAATACAGGCTAGTCATGGGAATAGCGGACCAACAGGGTTGAATACAGGCTAGTCATGGGAACAGTGGGCCAACAGGGTTGAATACAGGCTAGTCATGGGAACAGTGGGCCAACAGGGTTGAATACAGGCTAGTCATGGGAACAGTGGGCCAACAGGGTTGAATACAGGCTAGTCATGGGAACAGTGGACCAATAGGGTTGAATACAGGCTAGTCATGGGAACAGCGGACCAACAGGGTTGAATACAGGCTAGTCATGGGAACAGTGGGCCAACAGGGTTGAATACAGGCTAGTCATGGGAACAGTGGGCCAACAGGGTTGAATACAGGCTAGTCATGGGAACAGCGGACCAACAGGGTTGAATACAGGCTAGTCATGGGAACAGTGGGCCATCAGGGTTGAATACAGGCTAGTCATGGGAACAGTGGGCCAACAGGGTTGAATACAGGCTAGTCATGAGAACAGTGGGCCAACAGGGTTGAATACAGGCTAGTCATGGGAACAGTGGGCCATCAGGGTTGAATACAGGCTAGTCATGAGAACAGCGGACCATCACAAACCTGATGGATTAGCAGCTCAGCTTTAACACTCATGAATACAGTAGGACCCCACTCATCCGAACTTCATGTGTCTGTGTGTGTGTGTGTGTGTGTGTGTGTGTGTGTGTGTGTGTGTGTGTGTGCGTTCGTTCGTGTGTGTGTGTGTGTGACGTATGGACAGACTGGCTTCCCAGCAGTCTCCAGTATGGTGTGTGTGTGTGTGGGGGGGGGGTAGGGGGATATGCAGGAGGGGCAGCTTGACTGGTGTTGGCGCTACCAGTCGGGCACCATCTGCCCCTGGTTCCCGTGGCGATGGCGACAGCTGTGAGGTTTCTCACACGCCACCGCCGCCATGCTCCCAGGACGGCGCCGTAAACTCTCTCTCAAACAAAAACCCCGAATCCAATTCCTTCAAACCGCACTGCTCTGGTATCTGATCTCTTCAAACCTCACTGCTCTGGTATCTGATCTCTTCAAACCTCACTGCTCTGGTATCTGATCTCTTCAAACCTCACTGGTCTGGTATCTGATCTCTTCAAACCTCACTGCTCTGGTATCTGATCTCTTCAAACCTCACTGCTCTGGTATCTGATCTCTTCAAACCGTACTGGTCTGGTATCTGATCTCTTCAAACCTCACTGGTCTGGTATCTGATCTCTTCAAACCGTACTGGTCTGGTGTCTGATCTCTTCAAACCTCATTGGTCTGCTATCTGATCTCTTCAAACCTCACTGGTCTGGTGTCTGATCTCTTCAAACCTCACTGGTCTGGTATCTGATCTCTTCAAACCTCACTGGTCTGCTATCTGATCTCTTCAAACCTCACTGGTCTGGTATCTGATGTCTTCAAACCTCACTGCTCTGGTGTCTGATCTCTTCAAACCTCACTGCTCTGGTGTCTGATCTCATCATCACAGCCTCGTCACTGTCTTCGATCGTCAAGCCTTTGTCGTGAGGCCACGGTCTCGATCGCTCACTTCTCCTTTCCTTCTTTCCTCGCGCTCATGAGGAGAAAGGCAAAGGTCAGGAATCATGGTGTCGGGGGCTGTTTCTGGGCCCAGGTCAAAGGTCAGGAATCAGGGTGTCGGGGGCTGTTTCTGATCCCTAGCCTAGAGAGAGTAAGGTTGCATGCAGGCCTGTGCGTGTGTACGGGCAATACTAAGTGAGCTCAGATTAGGGTTCACCCCTCCCATGAACACACACATACACACACACACACACACACACACACACACACACACACACACACACACACACACACACACACACCACTTTCCTGGATGGCTGTGTAATGACTGTGGCTGATGCTCAGGAATTATAAGTAGGTCTGTTAGTTTCTCTATTGAGGCGGCAGGCCCAGGCAGCCCCAGCACCTCCTCTCTCCCCCTGGGGGAAAGGAGGGAGAGAGGGAGGCGGAGGGGGAGGGAGAGAGGAAGGGATGGAGGGAGTGGGGAGGGAGGTAGAGAGGGAGAAAGTAAGGAGGGACGGTCACAGAGGGGAAATCATCACTGATCTCCAGGCACGACTGCATAGCGAGGGAGAAGATTTGAAAGAAAATGCATAAAATGTACCGCTCTCTCTCTCTCTCTCTCTCTCTCTCTCTCTCTCTCTCTCTCTCTCTCTCTCTCTCTCTCCCCTCTCTCTCTCCCCCCCTCCTCTCTGGAAGAGCTTTTGTCTTTGTAATTAACAGGCGGAAGTCGCACACTTCAAACATTCACTTCAGATGGTTATTATTGTTGCTGTGTGCATTAATCTGTGATGGTCTATGTCCTTGTCTCAGTGTCATCTATTAATCCCTGTTCTCCAGACAGTCCTCTCTCATAGTTCCTCTCTCAGAGGAACTCTCATAGTTCCTCTCTCACAGTTCCTCTCTCATAGTTCCTCTCTCATAGTTCCTCTCTCACAGTTCTTCTCTCATAGTTCCTCTCTCATAGTTCCTCTCTCACAGTTCCTCTCTCACAGTTCCTCTCTCATAGTTCCTCTCTCACAGTTCCTCTCTCACAGTTCCTCTCTTATAGTTCCTCTCTCATAGTTCCTCTCTCATAGTTCCTCTCTCAGAGTTCCTCTCTCACAGTTCCTCTCTCAGAGTTCCTCTCTCACAGTTCCTCTCTCATAGTTGCTCTCTCAGAGTTCTTCTCTCATAGTTCCTCTCTCATAGTTCCTCTCTCATAGTTCCTCTCTCATAGTTCCTCTCTCATAGTTCCTCTCTCATAGTTCTTCTCTCATAGTTCCTCTCTCATAGTTCCTCTCTCATAGTTCCTCTCTCACAGTTCCTCTCTCACAGTTCCTCTCTCAGAGTTCCTCTCTCATAGTTCCTCTCACATAGTTCCTCTCTCACAGTTCCTCTCTCACAGTTCCTCTCTCCGAGTCCCTCTCTCATCGCTTGGACCACGACCACTCAGAAACCGGAAACTAAATTCAACTTCAAAGCCTCACTGTGTACTTATTTCAAAAGATAAATGTGTCAGCAGGCAGTACTGTTGTGATTATGACGATATCTACAGTATCTTTGGCCTTGATCACGCGGCGCTTGTTGTCTTGGCCTTGATCACGCGGAGCTTGTTGTCATTACTCCAAGACTGTTGATTATGTAAGACATAAATATCTAATTGCTGGTTGTAAATAGAACAGCTGGCAGCTAAAGCTCAATGTTTAGCCCTGGGCAGGCACACCCACACACAAACAAGCACAAACAAGCACATGCACACAAACAGGCACACACACACACACACACATGCGAGCAGTATGGACACACGTGTCCTATCACAGAATGGCGAATAGCTCTCTCTAGTGCTCAAAAAAGTGTACTACAATAGCTCAAGAGGTAGCCGTACATGCAAAAAACAAAAGATTCTGCTGTTCAAAGCAACTATTGCTTTAATATTACATTGAAGTGGAATAATCTTTCCCTATCCTCATGTGTGGCTATGTGTGGCCTGTCTATGGGTTGAGGAAGAGATCATAATCTTACCAAGCATACATTTTTACCACTTGAAACAGAAGCAAAGACATGGGTAGTGTAGGACTTTTGCCTTTGCTCTATGCTTTTTCATACGACAATTGCCAGATGCTGTGCAATATGATATTGAGGTGGAGGCGTGGACCGGGGCAGTGGAGGCATGGACCGGGTGGTGGAGGTGTAGGCGGCGCGGAAGGCCAGCGGGCTGGAGGTGGAGGCTGGCTGGCGTTCTGGAGGTGGAGGCACTGGAGGTCATGACGCTGGAGGTGGAGATGGCACTGGAGGTGGAGACTGGCTGGCGTTCTGGAGGTGGAGGAACTGGAGGTCATGACGCTGGAGGTGGAGGCTGCAACCTAGGTGGCCTTGACCACAACACCAGTCTAACGGCAGACTGTTGGGAGTCCGGGTACACACACACAGAGAGGGTAGTTTCATATAAGTTTAATTTCAACATTCAACATAAGTATTCATCATCACTCATCACATCATCACTCTCAAATTCATGGTTTAGAAAAGCTCTATGTCTGCAAACATATAAACTTATATAATACGGCCAACATAATAGTCATTATCATAGGTTTGATATAAGGCACTCCCATGAGATCATGGATATTGTAGAGTCTGGCATTGCTTCTACACCAAAACAATCAGAATGTTTGAAGCAAGGAAAGGAGAGGAGGGGAGGGGAGGGGAGGGGAGGGGAGGGGAGGGGAGGGGAGAGGGGTAGCAGGGAGGGGAAGGCGTGAGGGAGGAGGGGAGGGGAGGGACAGGGGAGAGCTCAGAAGAGGGAGAGTGGTTTGAGAAAGTGTTGAGGGGGGGAGGGTGAGGAACATGGTGATTTTAGGATACTGAACACCATCTCTCACAGACAACCGCTCTATAACCGGACCTTTACGTATCTAACAGGCTGACGTCTGTGACCACACCTCACTTCCTGTAGTAAACAAATGAACAATGCCTTTATAGTAAACAACCCAGTAGTTATGGTCTTCATCTATGCATGTAATAGTGTTGGTAGTAATGGACGGGTATGGTGGATGAGTCCAACTCTGCCCCCCATATGAAGTCCTCTCATCCAGGGGTCTGTTCAAGAGGTCAAAACGTCACGGGACGTTGACATGGAAATGTGTTGCATAGAACAGGTCTTCTTGCCCACTCTCTATTTCACATTTATATATCTGTAACACTTTAGGAACTGTTTCACTTCCCTGGACGCCCCAAGGTAATACTGATCCTAGTTCCTGAAACTTCACCGACAACAGGAAAACTGTGGCGGCCATCTTGGAATTTCTGGCCATCAAAACAAACCGACATGAAAGCGGCAACACTGTCAGTGTTTTCCTGCGGCACGTCAGAACAATCGCGGTGTGTGAGCTCCAGGGATGAGAGTTTGTATCTGCTAACGGGGAGCCCTCTCATGTAGGGGTGAGGTCCATAACGAAGCTGGCTAGCATCTTAGCATAGTGCTACAGTTCTTTTAGCCTCCATAGGGTGGGGGGAAGACTAGCCTCTTCCTCTTCATGAATCTGGCGATCTTGCAGCACTAGCTTCAGTATACGTCACACTCCTTCTTTACAGTGTCCTTTCATCACCGCTCTCTCTTCACTCACATACACATGCAATACACTGAGCAAATACTGGAACTCCATGGGTTAGGGTATACATCTATATAGATTTATACATACATAAAACAATTCATATACTTTTAGGAATGTTAATCAGTTTTGATGTTTTTGTCTTACTTAAAGGTACAAAATAACTTCTCATATGACACAATATAATTCAACATATTATAAAAACAAAAACACTTTCTTTTATTTTCTTTAAAAAACAAAACAAAAAAAAATCCCATAATAAAAATAAGTTCTATGTTTTTTATTTTACAATATATTTTCTTTCCTCTCACTCTCAGTAGGAGCGACAGAAGACAGGTCCCTTTTTTCTTTGTTTCCGTTTGTGTGTTGTGAACCGGGAGGGCTGTGTTTGCGTGTGTTTTGTGTCCGCGGCAGTCGGCCGATGAAGGGGCCGGCACGGCGGCGGCGGCGGCGTTACAACGGGCACTTGGCGCAGCTGCACTCCAGGGTGGTCTCCATCTCCTCGGAGTAGGACGAGCCGTCGGTGCAGCGGAAGGTGACCTTCCGCCGGCGGCTCTTGGTGGGGGCGCAGCAGAGCCCCTCGGGGCAGGAGCGAGGGCACTCCACCCGGGGAACCTTGCTGGTGGAGGTGCAGGTCTTCATGGGGTGGTGGCGCTTCAGCAGCTCGCGCACCATCTCCCCCTGGCACGTCAGCTCTGGGGGGAGGGACAGAGAATAAAAATAAAAATAAAAATAAAAATAAAAATAAAAATAAAAATAAAAATAAAAATAAAAATAAAAATAAAAATAAAAATAAAAATAAAATAAAATAATAATAATAATAATAATAATAATAATAATAATAATAATGCTAAAAATAATATGTATTATTATTATGCTTATGATTATAATTTATTATTATTATTATTAATATTATACCTGACCACCAGCTACCTGACTCTCTCAAGCCAGTGACTCAGACGGGGTCGCTGTAGAGCGGAGGACCCTCACTCCGAAACTAAACTAACCACCCTCGGCCCAATGATGCCAGTCCCCTGTGGGATCCGGCCGTATTGGACCTGGCGAGACCAGTAGTCTGATACTAGATCAGTAAGGGATAATGAACTCGGGTCTTTGTGCTGTTTAAATGACCTTTGCGGAGGTAAATTTCCCTTGGCTACGCCTTGGGCAGTTCACTACCTCCGCGTCGTTCACTTAAACAGCATAATACCCTCGTTCATTATCCCTTACTTATCTAGTATTAGACTACATGCACTTGACAATGTACTTCGAAAGTGAATAAAAGGTTCTTTGAAAGGTTATTTATGAAGCTATGAAGATACGCTCACTGTGTACCTACTGTATGTGATCATGTATGTATGTGCGCGTCTATATGTGTGTGTGTGTGTGTGTGTGTGTGTGGCTCACCTGTGTCGCAGGCAAGGCCAGTGTACCCAGGCTGGCAGTGGCATGCGGGCTCTCCGCTCTCTGCCACCCGACACTCCCCGTGGCCACAGGGGCGCCCCCTGCAGGCCGGAGGCTCCTCCCTGCGGTCGCAGTACTGGCCGGCGTAGCCCTCCGCACACTGGCAGCTGTAGGACGATCCCTTGGGCACACACAGACCATGCACACACCTGGGGACAAACACAGTGGGACGGTAAGTCTGACTGTGTGAAATAGTCTCTCTCTCTCTCTCTCTCTCTCTCTCTCTCCCTCTCTCTCTCTCTCTCCCTCTCTCTCTCTCTCTCTCTCTCTTTCTCTTTCTCTTTCTCTCTCTCTCTCTCT
>NC_140249.1:873738-876238 GCF_949987555.1 Borostomias antarcticus
ACACACACACACACACACACACACACACACACACACACACACACACACACACACACACACACACACCAGCATATTACTATCCTGCCAGCCCTCCACCACCAACACATTCCGCTATGAGCCAGATTATTTTTGACATGTCACAATGGTCTTGGCTTAACTCTATTAAGCTTGTTTGTTTGTGGATCCTTGCCGGCAAACAACATTTGAAAACCAGAATGCAATTACTGGGCAGGGAAGAGACAAATGAGGTATGGAATATCAGCCGGCCTAATCATGGATGTGCGTCTCTCCGTCATGCCTGTTACACGGAACCACGGGTGGGCGTGACCCGCCGACCTTGCTACAGCCAATCACAACCATGAACAATCAGGCAGGAAGCCAAGTACCCGCTGCGGTTTCACCATCTCTCTCTCTCTCTCTCTCTCTCTCTCTCTCTCCCTCTCTCTCTCTCTCTCTCTCCCTCTCTCTCTCTCTCTCTCCCTCGCTCTCTCTCTCCCTCTCCCTCTCTCCCTCTCCCTCTCTGCAGCCCATATTAGTATGTTTGAACCAGCACATTTCTCATAGAAACAGAGCTCACTGTGTTTTATGGTGGAGTTGGAACCTCCTGGTTGCCTCCTCCCCTCTCAGTGTGTTTTATGTAAACGGTGTGTAAACGGTGTGTAAACGGTGTGTAAACTGGGTGCATGTTGCTTAAGGAGCCAATCAAGCTGTATTAGCACAATACTACAATAACGAGGGCGCTGAGTTTTCAATAACTGTTTCTGGCCGGCCGGGGTTTATTGCTCCTGACGTTTTCAATCACCTTGCAGTTCTTGGCCCGCACCGCTCTCTCTGAAGAGATACGTGAAGCCTGGAGTTCGTCCCCGACAACTGGATATGAAACGCATGCAGCTTTTGTGTAAATACTTCACTCAAAAGTATGTGGTCTCGGAAAAATATACAAAGAGGCAAAACATTGTTGAGGGGCAGACGCCAGCCACTTCTAATACGCCAGGAAATGTGGAAGGATGAATTTTTGCTCCGATAAGTTTCCTCTCTTCCCCCTCATGCTGACGATGACGGTATGAGTGCAGAATATATCCTGTAAATGAAATGTTTTCTCCCCTCAGCGTTAGTGTGAGTGAATGCTTCATGCCTGACTGAGCAGGGCTTGCTCTCTGGACAGGCTGGGGAAGGTTCTGTGACGTCCAGGACTAATAAAGGTTTTATTGTTTTGTTTACTCGGTCGGATTTTCTCTCATCATGCAGACAAAGAGGAAATGATCCAAGCTAAATAAAAAGCCGTCATGAAATACTGTACTACTCTCTCTCTCTGTCTCTCTCTCTCCTTTTCTCTCTCTCTCTCTCTCTCTCTCTCTCTCCCTGTGTGTGGTTGAGTAACCCTAAATCTTAGCACATGCAGAGTGAAAATGCCAACACTGGCAACTGGCAATAATGCTGCTGCATTAAAACTTAATGTGCACCGTCTTTGGGTGAGCATTCCTGGAATATGGCAGAGCTGGAGGACGAATGCTAGTTACGCCACTTTAAACTCTAACACCAGGCTAATGCTACGGTCAACGCCAGGGGTCACTGACAATCTTCTTTTAAGCCCAGACGAGCTCTAAAACCAGCTCTGTTACGCCGTCACGTCTGTCACGACGTCACCTCTGTTACGATGTCACCTCTGTTACGATGTCACCTCTGTTACAATGTCACATCTGTTACGTCTGCTACGTCTGTCACGTCTGCTACGTTTGTTACGTCTGCTACGTCTGTTACATCTGATACGTCTGTTAGTCTGTTACGTCTGCTACGTCTGCTACGTCTGTTACATCTGTTACGTCTGCTACGTCTGTTACAACTGCTATGTCTGCTACGTCTGTTACATCTGCTATGTCTGTTACGACTGTCACGCCTGTAACATCTATCACGTCTGTTACTGTCACATCTGTTGAGTTGGTCACGTCTGTCACATCTGTTACTCTGCCATGTCTGTTACGTCTGTTACACTGTCACGCCGGTCACGTCCGTTACTTTGTCACGTGTCACGTTTGTTATGCGTGTTACTCGGTCACGTCTGTTACGCCGTCACGTCTGTCTCTTGTATTATTTATGAAGTGGAAACAAGGCTCGTGGACTTGCTCGTAAATGTTATTTGATATCAGAAAGATAGATGTGGCTGTTGTTCCTAATCTCTATTGAACATCTGTCCGGTGATCCTTCCGAGAACATTACACTGGCTTGTTGGCAGCGGGGCCGTGCGTGGCGTGTCCTCAGCGTCTCATGTTATTGGAGGTGAGTCAGATCTCAACCTTCAAAGACAAGGATACGATCATCTGGCGGAGATTGGTTTCACTCGCTGCTCAGACTTACTGAAAGGGCACACAGACAACAAACACCCCGGTATCTGAAACCCCCCACCCACACTCACACACATGCACACACACATACACACACACACACGCACACACACGCACACACACTATGGGATGGGAGGGAGTGCATCAGTCTCCTGACA
>NC_140249.1:881238-888738 GCF_949987555.1 Borostomias antarcticus
GGTTGTGCTGAGGGAGGTGTGTGTGTGTGCTAATGGTTGTGTGTGTATGCTATTGGTTGTGTGTGTATGCTAATGGATGTGCTGAGGGAGGTTTGTGTATGCTAATGGCTGTGTGTGTATGCTAATGGTGTGTGTGTATGCTAATGGTGTGTGTGTATGCTAATGGCTGTGTGTGTATGCTAATGCATGTGCTGTGGGTGCACCGTTCACAATGCTAGGCCTCCCCTTCACCCGCCTATGACAGACATGAAATTATATAGATGTGGATAGATGGTGATACATAGCTAGCTAGCACGATAGGTACTGTAGAAAAAGACAGACAGAGACCGATGGAGAGCAGCAGAGGATATGGAAGTTGTACATGTCTGACCGGGGTGAGTACCAGAGCGTCGGTGCCCTTGCCCGGTGTCGGACACCCGCCCCAAAGACTCCCGTGATTGAATTAGCCGTCCACCGTATGAATCAAAATATTCCAGTATTGATCGCAGCGCGCCTGCGACCGCTGACGTAGGCGATACCGGGCTGCTCGCTGGCTCCATCGCATCCCCCCGCCCCCGACGCAGAGAGACCAGAGAGCAGCGTCTCTAAATCATCTCAAATGGTCTCAAACACTCCCCGGGGTGCTTAAAATGCTGGGCATTCCACAGTGCCTGGTGAGAGAGCCCTCTAGCTACGAGATGGAAATTATAAATGGAAATAGTTTTTTACCCTCTCGTTCTCTCTCTACCCTGCATAAGTATCTATTATGTTTTGTCGATACTTTAATTAAATTAGACAGGTTAATGTGATTTACCGTGATCCATACCCTTTATGGATATAAAAGCCTTTCTGGCATCGTGCCCAAGAAACGTCGAACAAATTTAGATGAGTTAGGCTAGTGAAAGAAAGGAAGGGTAGTAGGGGGGTGGGGGGATGGAGGGAACGGCCAGCAGGGTGATTTGTCACTGGTTCATTCACTTTATCCCTCTTCTGACATTTGGCTTAATTCCCTCTCTTCTCCATCATCTTCTGCTGGCCGGGGCTAAGTGGTGTTGTACTGGTTCTGTAGGGATAAGCTTAGTGTTGTTGTACTGGTTCTGTAGGGCTAAGCTTAGTGGTGTTGTACTGGTTCTGTAGGGCTAAGCTTAGTGGTGTTGTTCTGGTTCTGTAGGGATAAGCTTAGTGGTGTTGTTCTGGTTCTGTAGGGCTAAGCTTAGTGGTGTTGTACTGGTTCTGTAGGGCTAAGCTAAGCGGTGCTGTACTGGTTCTGTAGGGCTAACTAGGCCTAACTTTTTTTGTTAAATAATAGCCTACAGCCTAGGCCACGTTAGCCTACATCGGTTGTTTTAGAGACTTTCTTTTAGGCTACAATTTATTTATTTCTTGATTATAATTTGCTCTAATTGTTATAATGTTGGGTTGCTTTTAGGCTATACCATTTTGTTCTACCTATCGATGCAGCGTAAGCCTCATTTGAGAATAAAGTACTGTATTTGATCAAAGCATGCACTCAAGTGGAAATTTGTTTATTTTATTCTAGGCTACTGTAGGCCTATTATAGGCTAGGCTATATGAGTTTAGTTGGCTATTTGATTGCAATTTTGATGCATTTTCACAAGTAATTAAGGGTATTTATCGGCCTATGAGTCTATATGAAACAAGTATACCACTTATTGAATTTGGTGCATTTTAACATAAGTTTCAGTCATCCGGACATTTCAGAGATACGAACGACCTTCGGTCCCGTTGGGTTCGGATAAGTGGGGTCCTACTGTACTTGTTCTGTTGGGTGGGGCTAAGCGATGTACTTGTTCTGTTGGGTGGGGCTAAGCGATGTACTTGTTCTGTTGGGTGGGGCTAAGCGATGTACTTGTTCTGTTGGGTGGGGCTAAGCGATGTACTTGTTCTGTTGGGTGGGGCTAAGCGATGTACTTGTTCTGTTGGGTGGGGCTAAGCGATGTACTTGTTCTGTTGGGTGGGGCTAAGCGATGTACTTGTTCTGTTGGGTGGGGCTAAGCGATGTACTTGTTCTGTTGGGTGGGGCTAAGCGATGTACTTGTTCTGTTGGGTGGGGCTAAGCGATGTACTTGTTCTGTTGGGTGGGGCTAAGCGATGTACTTGTTCTACTGGTTGGGGGTAAGCAATGTTGTACTTCTGCAGGGCTAAGCTAAATGATGTACTTGTTCTGCGGTCAGGGCTGAGTCATCTTGCAGGCTTTTAGGAACATTTATGTTCTCAATAAAACGTCCCTTGTAATGGATAATGAGACCACATGAGGATGGATGAACGGAGGGACTGAGTGTTCGTCAGAGGGATGTTAGCATGAGGAAGTCTGAACTTATGTTCCTTCAGACAGTGACATCTGTCCATATATATACCCATGTAAAAACACATACACACACATACACACATGCACAAATAAGCACACACACACACACATACACACACACACACAACTGTACTCCAGATCAGCTATTAGAGAAGTAGTGGGCATGGTGGACCTGCCGAAGGTCAGCTAGAGAGCAGGAGTTAGCCTGGCTAGTCTGACTGAGAGAGAGAGAGAGAGAGAGAGAGAGAGAGAGAGAGAGAGAGAGAGAGAGAGAGAGAGAGAGAGAGAGAGAAAGAGAGAGAGAGCAGGAGTTAGCCTGGCTAGCCTGACTGAGAGAGAGAGAGAGAGAGAGAGAGAGAGAGAGAGCAGGAGTTAGCCTGACTGGGACTGAGGAGGTGTTTAGCTCAGTAGGCAGGCGAGCTGGGGGCTGGAAACAGCTGACTTCAGTCTTTACATGCATCTGGGGAGTCCTCAGCACCCATCAATAACACGGAGGAGATTAGTAGATTGTGGAGAGTGGGTGTGTGTGTGTGTGTGTGTGTGTGTGTGTGTGTGTGTGTGTGTGTGTGTGTGTGTGTGTGTGTGTTCTAATCCATCTCACTGCAGGTCAGGGTTGCCAAGGGGACCAGGTTGCAAGATGCCTGAGGTCCAATTAACTTATAGAGCAGAGAGAGTGCTGCAGGTGTTTCTAGGGAACTGGGAAATGTGTGTGTTGTGTGCGTGTGTGTGTGTGTGTGTGTGCGTGTGTGTGTGTGTGTGTGTGTGTGTGTGCGTGTGCGTGTGCGTGTGCGTGTGTGTGTGCGCGTTTGCGTGCGTGCCTGTGTGTATTTGTGCACGTGTATATATGTATGCATGTATGTCCTCGAACATGGTTATGCGGGAATGCAGCAAGGCTAGAGCACATCTCCATACAGCTCAATCCAGTAACTTCACCACAATATACTACCCTACACCCTACACCCTGCACCCTGCACCCTACATCCTACATCCTACATCCTGAACCCTGCACCCTACACCCTGCACCCTACACCCTGCAACCTGCAACCTGCAACCTGCACCCTACACCCTGCACCCTGCACCCTACACCCTACACCCTGCACCCTACACCCTGCATCCTACACCCTGCACCCTACACCCTACACCCTGCACCCTACACCCTGCACCCTACATCCTGCACCCTACACCCTACACCCTACATCCTGCACCCTACACCCTACACCCTACACCCTACATCCTGCACCCTACATCCTGCACCCTACACCCTACACCCTGCACCCTACACCCTACACCCTACACCCTACACCCTACATCCTGCACCCTGCACCCTACATCCTGCACCCTGAACCCTGCACCCTACACCCTACATCCTACACCCTACACCCTGCACCCTACATCCTACATCCTGCATCCTGCACCCTGCACCCTACATCCTGAACCCTGCACCCTACATCCTACATCCTGAACCCTGAACCCTGCACCCTACATCCTGAACCCTACACCCTACACCCTACATCCTGCACCCTACACCCTACACCCTACATCCTGCACCCTACACCCTGCACCCTACATCCTGCACCCTGAACCCTGCACCCTACACCCTACACCCTACACCGTACACCGTACACCCTGCACCCTGCATCCTGCACCCTACACCCTGCACCCTGCACACTACATCCTACACCCTACACCCTACACCCTACACCCTGCACCCTACATCCTGAACCCTACACCCTGCACCCTACACCCTACATCCTACACCCTACACCCTGCACCCTGCACCCTACATCCTACACCCTACACCCTACACCCTACACCCTACATCCTGAACCCTGCACCCTACATCCTGAACCCTGCACCCTACATCCTGCACCCTACACCCTACACCCTGCACCCTACACCCTACATCCTACATCCTGCACCCTGCACCCTACATCCTGAACCCTGCACCCTACATCCTGCACCCTGCACCCTACATCCTGAACCCTGCACCCTACATCCTGCACCCTACACCCTACACCCTGCATCCTGCACCCTGAACCCTGCACCCTACACCCTGCACCCTACATCCTACATCCTACATCCTGCACCCTGCACCCTACATCCTGCACCCTGCACCCTGCACCCTGCACCCTACATCCTGAACCCTGCACCCTACACCCTACACCCTACATCCTGCACCCTACACCCTGAACCCTGCACCCTACACCCTACATCCTGAACCCTGCACCCTACACCCTACATCCTGCACCCTACACCCTACATCCTGCACCCTACACCCTGAACCCTGCACCCTGAACCCTGCACCCTACATCCTGAACCCTGCACCCTACATCCTGAACCCTGCACCCTATATTCTGCACCCTGCACCCTACATCCTTAATCCTGAACCCTATATCCTGCACCCTGCACCCTACATCCTGCACCCTGCATCCTGAACCCTGAACACTGCACCGCAGCTCTCTTCCTGGAACAGGTTACAGTACAGTAATACACACACAGTCTACAGCAGGGGTGTCAAACTCATTTTGCTTCAGGGGCCACATACAGCCCAATCTGATCTCAAGTGGGCCGGGCCAGTAAAATAATAGCAAAATAACCTAGAAATAACGTCAACTCCAAATCTTTACCTTTGTTTTTCAATATTTCAATATTATGCCTTAATTTATCATTTAGCCTATATATGTGCATTATAACTCACAGATCACAGTGGATCTACAAAGGCACAAAACATTTATTCACAGATAGGCCTATGGAACTGAAAAAATGGCATTTCACTTTGATTAAAACTTGTTTATTTTAATGTACAGTAGATACATTTTCACATCTGACCACCTGAACTGACTCACCACACTATGCACAAACTAAAGTGGGAGCTATGAAGAACGTTATCACCCTGCCTTGTAAATGTATTAAATTTGTACATTTCAAAAACCCATAAAAGTGATAGCAGTGCATGAGCAATAGAGTTACACCAGACCAAACTATTTTGTGCTGAAGCTGCTGACTGATACTATACTGCACAATGTTCATGGTCTTTAAATATTACATTACCACAGTAAATGTTATTTTTAACAGAACTGTATTCTTCAGAGTGCTCTCATCAATTGCAACCGAAAATGCAACAAATGACTTGACTTTGTGATTCATTTGGCTGTACAAGTCTGCCGAGAGATCTGAAATTCTATCTGCGACAGTGTTCCTCGTTAGGCTAATGTTGGCAAAGGCCTGTCGCTTTTCAGGGCACACGATTTCTGCAGCCTTCAGCATGCATGTTTTCACGAACTCGCCCTCAGAAAATGGCTTGGATCCTAACATTAACTCGTTAGCAATAAGGTAGCTAGCTTTCACCGCTGCATCACTGACCTCTCGGCTACGGGTAAAAACAGACTGCTGTTTCTTCAGACCCACTAACAATTCATTTATCTTCTCTATTCTCAGTTGTCCTCGCAAATGGTTGTATTTTTCACCATGATGAGTCTCATAGTGGCGTCGAATATTATATTCCTTGAGCACTGAAACTTGCTGATTACACACCAAGCACACAGGTTTCCCTTTCACTTCTGTGAATAAATAAGAATCAGTCCATTTTTCTTGGAAAACTCTGCACTCTGTGTCAACTTTTCTCCGTTTTGACAGACATTTTGGTAATGACAGTGCAACCGTGGGTAATTTTGACGAGCTTAATAACGATAAGGCAAGATTGCCAGATGATTCTGGGCGCGTTGCTGTCACGTGCTGTTTATTTCCGGATCTCTCGTTATGTCAGTGCGACCTCTGCTGGACAAATTTGGAATATCTGTTCCTTTTTATTAATTTTGGACGTCGTCTCGTGGGCCGGTTTGAACCATCTGGCGGGCCGGTTTTGGCCCGCGGGCCGTATGTTTGACACCCCTGGTCTACAGTATATAGTGTATCATAATATGCAGAAACACACTTACACACATGGTATATAATGTATATATAAAAATACATTTACGTACAGTGTTATATACAGCCCTTGGCTTTCAAAAATGTTCAAATAAATAATAATAATAATAATAACATTAATAATAATAATAATAATAATAATATAATAATAATAATAATAATAACAATGTATGACTATGACATTGTTTGAATGTTTAGTAAATCAGCCAGTTCCCTGGGCCCGTGACATTCAGCAGATGGAGTGTAGGAGTGGATTAATCACCTCCGGTGTGTGTCAGGTAATACATGCTGCTCATCAACGTAATGCCCACACATCAGTAGGCTACATCATCATCCATCACCTGGCGCGCACTGCTAACTAGGAGAAGCTCAACAAGCAACATGAGCGGATATAAACACAAAAGAAGAGCTCAAAAAAAGAAAAGAAATATCTGGAACAGATATATTTTGTTGGCCACATTTACTCATTGACCTGCAGTAGAACAGACTAGAACTCTACTCACTGACCTGCAGTAGAGCAGACTAGAGTTCTACTCACTGACCTGCAGTAGAACAGACTAGAACTCTTTACTCGCTGACCTGCAGTAGAACAGACTAGAACTCTTTACTCGCTGACCTGCAGTAGAACAGACTAGAACTCTTTACTCACTGACCTGCAGTAGAACAGACTAGAACTCCAGATTCAGGTTCTCTTTGGCCACACCCACAGTGATCGGCTCTCATTGACACACCTCTGTAGAAAGCAGTTGGTTGTAGAAAGCGGTTGGTTTTAGAAAGCGGTTGGTTGTATAAAGCGGTTGGTTGTAGAAAGCAGTTGGTTGTAGAAAGCGGTTGGTTGTAGAAAGCGGTTGGTTGTAGAAAGCGGTTGGTTGTAGAAAGCGGTTGGTTGTAGAAAGCGGTTGGTTGTCGAAAGCGGTTGGTTGTAGAAAGCGGTTGGTTGTAGAAAGCGGTTGGTTGTAGAAAGCGGTTGGTTGTAGAAAGCGGTTGGTTGTAGAAAGCGGTTGGTTGTAGAAAGCGGTTGGTTGTAGAAAGCGGTTGGTTGTAGAAAGCGGTTGGTTGTAGAAAGCGGTTGGTTGTAGAAAGCGGTTGGTTGTAGAAAGCGGTTGGTTGTAGAAAGCGGTTGGTTGTAGAAAGCGGTTGGTTGTAGAAAGCGGTTGGTTGTAGAAAGCGGTTGGTTGTAGAAAGCGGTTGGTTGTAGAAAGCGGTTGGTTGTAGAAAGCGGTTGGTTGTAGAAAGCAGTTGGTTATAGAAAGCAGTTGGTTGTA
>NC_140249.1:893738-898738 GCF_949987555.1 Borostomias antarcticus
CCTGGTGGGGAGGTGGACCTGGTCAGTCCTGGTGGGGAGGTGGACCTGGTCAGTCCTGGTGGGGAGGTGGACCTGGTCAGTCCTGGTGGGGAGGTGGACCTGGTCAGTCCTGGTTGGGAGGAGGACCTGGACCTCACCTCACTGAGACCCCATTTCAAATCAGTTCATTTATGGATTTGTGTTGGATTGCGTTTGTGCCGCACGATGGAACCCAACCCACCTGACACTCAACACCACACCCACCTGACACTCAACACCACACCCACCTGACACTCAACACCACACCCACCTGACACTCAACACCCACCTGGCCCTCAGACCACACCCACCTGACCCTCAACACCACACCCACCTGACACTCAACACCCACCTGACACTCAACACCACACTCCACATTAATTGAATTTATTTCAAATAGGATTTTGACAGGTCTGGCCTGGAGGCAGCTTTCCTCTTCTGATCAGCTGAGAGGAACGTAGTACAGTATAGAACAGATCTGTTCTCTTCTGATCAGCTGAGGGGAACGTAGTACAGTATAGAACAGATCTGTCCTCTTCTGATCAGCTGAGAGGAACGTAGTACAGTATAGAACAGATCTGTTCTCTTCTGATCAGCTGAGAGGAACGTAGTACAGTATAGAACAGATCTGTTCTCTTCTGATCAGCTGAGGGGAATGTAGTACAGTATAGAACAGATCTGTTCTCTTCTGATCAGCTGAGGGGAACGTAGTACAGTATAGAACAGATCTGTTCTCTTCTGATCAGCTGAGGGGAACGTAGTACAGTATAGAACAGATCTTTCCTAGTCCCACAGGGATGCCAGTAGTGGTGTTGAGGGAAACCAGTAGTGGTGTTGAGGGATACCAGTAGTGGTGTTGAGGGAAGCCAGTAGTGGTGTTGAGGGATACCAGTAGTGGTGTTGAGGGATACCAGTAGTGGTGTTGAGTTACAGCCCAGCTGTCATATACCTCTACGTTTAGCCGTGAGGACATTAACACAACGAGAGATGAGGAATGAGGTTTGTAATTATGTCCTTTCCCCCACGCTCTCTCTCCCCCACGCTCTCTCTCCCTCTCTCTCTCCATCCCCCTCCCTCTCCCTCTCCCCCACGCTCTCTCTCCCTCTCCCCCACGCTCTCTCTCCCCCTCTCACTCCCTCCCCCTCTCTCTCCCTCTCTCTCTCCCTCTCCCTCTCCCCCACGTTCTCTCTCTCCCTCTCTCCCTCTCACCCACGCTCTCTCTCCCTCTCTCTCTCCATCCCCCTCTCTCTCCCTCTCCCTCTCCCCCACGCTCTCTCTCCCCCACGCTCCCTCTCCCTCTCTTACTCCCTCCCCCTCTCTCTCCCTCTCTTACTCCCTCCCCCTCTCTCTCCCTCTCTCTCCCTCCATCCGCCTCTCTCTCCCTCTCTCCCTCTCCCTCTCCCCCACGCTCTCTCTCCCTCTCTCACTCCCTCCCCCTCTCTCTCACTCTCCCTCTCTCTCACTCCCTCCCCCTCTCTCTCCCTCTCTTTCCCTCCATCCGCCTCTCTCTCCCTCTCCCTCTCTCCCTCTCCCTCTCCCCCACGTTCTCTCTCTCCCTCTCTCCCTCTCACCCACGCTCTCTCTCCCTCTCTCTCTCCATCCCCCTCTCTCTCCCTCTCTCACTCCCTCCCCCTCTCTCTCCCTCTCTCTCCCTCTCTCCCTCCCTCCCCCTCTCTCTCACTCCCTCTCTCTCACTCCCACCCCTCTCTCTCGCCCACTCTCTCTTACTTTCTCTCTCGCTCTCACACACACTCTCCCTCTCTCTCCCTCTCTCTGTCTATCAGTCAATTTCTCACTTTTGCACTCTAGCTTCCTCTATCACTCTTCTCTCTCTCTCTCTCTCTCTCTTCTCTCTCTCTCTCTCTCTCTCTCTCACACACACACACACACTCTCACACGTTTCTCCAGCTGTGTAGTCATAGTGTCACACACACACACACACACACACACACACACACACACACGCACGCACATCCTTCCTTACAGCTCCATCCACAAGTGCTATTGTTGTGCTAGGGAGAGGAAATCCAATAGGTAATTCACACCTACTGTCAGGATGCATTAGATCCTGAATTCCACACGGAGATTGTGTGTGTGTGTGTGTGTGTGTGTGTGTGTGTGTGTGTGTGTGTGTTTGGTCTAAAGACCAGAGTGTGGTTTTCTGCCGGCCGGGGGAAGGGCTTGGTCATCTGCGTCCGCTAGTAAACTCCCCTGACCTGACCACTCCGCTGCCCCCTGGTCTCAGAAGCCCCCCTGATCTGCCCCCTGGACTCAGAAGCCCCCCTGATCTGCCCCCTGGTCTCAGAAGCCCCCCTGATCTGCCCCCTGGTCTCAGAAGCCCCCCTGATCTGCCCCCTGGTCTCAGAAGCCCCCCTGATCTGCCCCCTGGTCTCAGAAGCCCCCCTGATCTGCCCCCTGGTCTCAGATGCCCCCCTGATCTGACCACTCCGCTGCCCCCTGGTCCCAGAAGCCCCCCTGATCTGACCACTCCGCTGCCCCCTGGTCCCAGAAGCCCCCCTGATCTGCCCCCTGGTCTCAGAAGCCCTCCTGATCTGACCACTCCGCTGCCCCCTGGTCTCAGAAGCCCCCCTGATCTGCCCCCTGGTATCAGAAGCCCCCCTGATCTGCCCCCTGGTCTCAGAAGCCCCCCTGATCTGACCACTCCGCTGCCCCCTGGTCCACATCTCTCCGCTTCCTGTCCTTTGAGCAAAACACGTTCCACTCAGTCACAACATTTCCTGCTCTCCGCTCCTCCGACGTGCTGTTGATCTCTCTGTCTTCCCCTGCTCTCTCTCACTGCTCTCTCTCACTGCTCTCTCTCACTGCTCTCTCTGTCTTCCCCTGCTCTCTCTCACTGCTCTCTCTGTCTTCCCCTGCTCTCTCTCACTGCTCTCTCTCACTGCTCTCTCTCACTGCTCTCTCTCACTGCTCTCTCTGTCTTCCCCTGCTCTCTCTCACTGCTCTCTCTGTCTTCCCCTGCTCTCTCTCACTGCTCTCTCTCACTGCTCTCTCTCACTGCTCTCTCTCACTGCTCTCTCTCACTGCTCTCTCTGTCTTCCCCTGCTCTCTCTCACTGCTCTCTCTGTCTTCCCCTGCTCTCTCTCACTGCTCTCTCTCACTGCTCTCTCTCACTGCTCTCTCTCACTGCTCTCTCTCACTGCTCTCTCTCACTGCTCTCTCTGTCTTCCCCTGCTCTCTCTCACTGCTCTCTCTCACTGATCTCTCTGTCTTCCCCTGCTCTCTCTCACTGCTCTCTCTCCCTGCTCTCTCTCACTGCTCTCTCTCACTGCTCTCTCTCACTGCTCTCTCTCACTGCTCTCTCTCACTGCTCTCTCTGTCTTCCCCTGCTCTCTCTCACTGCTCTCTCTCACTGATCTCTCTGTCTTCCCCTGCTCTCTCTCACTGCTCTCTCTCACTGCTCTCTCTGTCTTCCCCTGCTCTCTCTCACTGCTCTCTCTCACTGCTCTCTCTCACTGCTCTCTCTCACTGCTCTCTCTCACTGCTCTCTCTCACTGTTCTCTCTGTCTTCCCCTGCTCTCTCTCACTGCTCTCTCTCACTGCTCTCTCTCACTGCTCTCCATCTCCCCCTGGTGGCCGTGGACAGATACACAACCCTATAGCACAAATACACTATCCTATAGCACAAATATACTATCCTATAGAACAAATATACTATCCTATAGAACAAATACACTATCCTATAGAACAAATATACTATCCTATAGAACAAATACACTATCCTATAGAACAAATACACTATCCTATAGCACAAATACACTATCCTATAGAACAAATACACTATCCTATAGCACAAATACACTATCCTATAGAACAAATATACTATCCTATAGCACAAATACACTATCCTATAGAACAAATACACTATCCTATAGCACAAATACACTATCCTATAGCACAAATACACTATCCTATAGCACAAATACACTATCCTATAGAACAAATATACTATCCTATAGAACAAATACACTATCCTATAGCACAAATACACTATCCTATAGAACAAATATACTATCCTATAGAACAAATACACTATCCTATAGCACAAATACACTATCCTATAGAACAAATACACTATCCTATAGCACAAATATACTATCCTATAGCACAAATACACGATCCTATAGCACAAATATACTATCCTATAGCACAAATATACTATCCTATAGAACAAATACACTATCCTATAGCACAAATATACTATCCTATAGAACAAATACACTATCCTATAGCACAAATACACTATCCTATAGAGCAAATACACTATCCTATAGAGCAAATACACTATCCTATAGAGCAAATACACTATCCTATAGAACAAATACACTATCCTATAGCACAAATACACTATCCTATAGAACAAATACACTATCCTATAGAACCAATACACTATCCTATAGAACAAATACACTATCCTATAGCACAAATACACGATCCTATAGAACAAATACACTATCCTATAGCACAAATACACTATCCTATAGAACAAATACACTATCCTATAGAACAAATACACTATCCTATAGCACAAATACACTATCCTATAGAACAAATATACTATCCTATAGAACAAATATACTATCCTATAGAACAAATACACTATCCTATAGAACAAATACACTATCCTATAGCACAAATACACTATCCTATAGAACAAATATACTATCCTAGCACACCCTTCTCATGCTAGAACCACTATCCTAGTACACCCTTCTCATGTTAGAACCACTATCCTAGCACACCCTTCTCATGTTAGAACCACTATCCTAGTACACCCTTCTCATGTTAGAACCACTATCCTAGTACACCCTTCTCATGTTAGAACCACTATCCTAGTACGCCCTTCTCATGTTAGAACCACTATCCTAGTACGCCCTTCTCATGTTAGAACCACTATCCTAGTACACCATTCTCATGCTAGAACCACTATCCTAGTACACCCTTCTCATGTTAGAACCACTATC
>NC_140249.1:903738-908738 GCF_949987555.1 Borostomias antarcticus
CACTCCCACTGAGACACTCTCCCTGAGACACTCCCCCTGAGACACTCCCACTGAGACACTCCCACGCACACAGCACTGAGACACTCTCCCTGAGACACTCCCACTGAGACACTCCCACTGAGACACTCTCCCTGAGACACTCTCCCTGAGACACTCCCACTGAGACACTCCCACGCACACAGCACTGAGACACTCTCCCTGAGACACTCCCACTGAGACACTCCCACTGAGACACTCTCCCTGAGACACTCTCCCTGAGACACTCCCACTGAGACACTCCCACGCACACAGCACTGAGACACTCCCACTGAGACACTCTCCCTGAGACACTCCCACTGAGACACTCCCACACACACAGCACTGAGACACTCCCACTGAGACACTCTCCCTGAGACACTCTCCCTGAGACACTCTCCCTGAGACACTCCCCCTGAGACACACCCACTGAGACACTCCCACGCACACAGCACTGAGACACTCCCACTGAGACACTCCCACTGAGACACTCTCCCTGAGACACTCTCCCTGAGACACTCCCACTGAGACACTCCCCCTGAGACACTCTCCCTGAGACACTCCCCCTGAGACACTCCCCCTGCTGCCCACGCACTCAGCACTGAGACACTCCCACCGTCAATCTGCTCGGCTAGATAGAGGGCGGACGGAGACCGAGACGGACAGACGGACGGACGGAGAGACGCAGGACAAACAGACAGAGAGAAACAAACAGAGAGATCTTTGTTGGGGTTTTGTAACACATGCCTATCAAGTCCCCTCAAACCTGCGTGCCATGGTGAGCCCTGCCCCTCGCCTGCGCCAGACCACAACAACCATCTCTAATCACTCTGTGGGTGTGTTTAATCCACGCCTGCCTTTTCTTCTGGGCCACTACCTCATCTTATCCCTCTCTTCTTCTCTACGCCCCTACCTCCCCCTATCCAGCCTCTCAGAAGTGGAATGACTTATTTCCCACAGTTACAACGGAGGAGAAGCTGGCAGGCAACTCTATATTAAGTCATGGTCAGTTAATCTTTATGCTGGGAGAAAACTGGCAAAATAGTTTGCATCTGATTATGCACCATATTATTACTGTGTGCAGTTTTTCTACACTGGAATTATGCGTGAGGCATATTTTACAAACCTCAAGCCTGGGACAGGGCAATCTGAGCGTGGACCAAACGCTGCAGAAACGTGCCCACTGCTTCCAGGAAACCCGCACCACTTTCTTAACGTTCAGGTTTGGAGTTACTCAGACCTCATAGGTATCCAGAGGGGAGTCTCCCACTTGCCAGGTCCAGACATCTACCTCGACAAAGCCAAGAAGAACACCTCGTGCTCTCAGGCAAAGCTACCTCATTATGAGTCTGGTCCCTAGCCCCCGGTGCTACTGTACAAACACATTTGTTGTTTGTGACAGTGCAGCTGACAGGGGTTGAGGCTCGGATCCT
Source organism: Borostomias antarcticus (assembly GCF_949987555.1). Taxonomy (NCBI): domain Eukaryota; kingdom Metazoa; phylum Chordata; class Actinopteri; order Stomiiformes; family Stomiidae; genus Borostomias; species Borostomias antarcticus. The sequence continues at coordinate 905,187 of NC_140249.1, forward strand.
CTGTTGAGCCTCAAAGGTATGGCAGCCTCGGGCCAGATGGCTCAGGGAAGTTTAGCTAACACAGCCATTAAAACGCCTCATTACATTTCGCTTTGGGCCAAGACAAATCTCCCCCACAGTCATGGCAAAGGAACTAGCGGCCTGGAGTCTAGTGCTAGCATTAGCTCCTTGAGGTATCTCCTATAGGCTTTAGGTAGTATTAGCTCCTTGAGGTAGTTCCTACAGGCTTTAGATCAGTACTAGCGTACTAGTGCTAGTTTTAGCTCTTTATACTTCCTATAGGCTTTAGATCAGTTTAGTGTTAGCGTTAGCTCCTTAGTTCCCACAGTAGGCTATATGCTTTAGATCGGTTTACTGTTAGCATTAGCTCCTTGAGGTAGTTCCTATAGGCTTTAGATCAGTTAAGTGTTAGCATTAGCTCATTGAGGTAGTTCCTATAGGCTTTAGATCGGTTTACTGTTAGCATTAGCTCCTTGAGGTAGTTCCTATAGGCTTCAGATCAGTTTAGTGTTAGCATTAGCTCCCTGAGGTAGTTGCTATGGGCTTTAGATCAGTTTGGTGTTAACATTAGGCTAGCTCCTTGAGGTAATTCCTAAATAGTTCAGGTCAGGATTTGGAGATGAATGGCTGATCTTAGATCTGTGTTAAAGAGCCTATCACCCCTTCAACCACCTTCCTGTAAACAACATGGCCGTCCAGAGACAGAAAGAACACAGTTGTGCTAGCAGTTAGGAAGATGGTAGACTGAGGGGCAGAGAGGAGCTGAGGAGAACAGGACCTCTTGTCTTCCTATCAGAAGAAGAAAGAGGTTGTTTTCTCTCTCTCCCCTGCTGCTTCCCTCAACCACAGTGTTACTAGCTCATGTCAATTTCAGCCAAGAGAATTTCACCGAGCCACTCAGGCTACATACACAAGGAACATTCTGACCAAAACAGCTACTGCAGCTCATTCTCACAAAAACATATCCTACCAATAAAAACAGATACTAGCCTACTACAAGTCAGTTCTGGAGCATGCTCTCACTGGTTTATGAAAATGCCCAGGCTAGCTTTTTCCATCATATTCTCTACACCGTTCTCCATCACCAAATGCTCCCTATCTGAAGTCCTTGGGATCACCCCAACATGGCCCCTCGTTCAGAGCCAAACCTCCTACCAATAAACACACACTGTTTTCACTTTTCAAACACTCCTGAATCCGGGCATTTGATTTAAGGGAAATCGGAAGCAGCTGATGCTTATAAATAAACACACACACGCACACAGACACAAAAAAATCCATCCACATTTTTATGATTTCATTATGTGGCTTGTTTTCCTTGTATTTACTTGTTCTATTCCTATCTTTTATACGTCGTACACAGATATAGGGTGGCTTTTTACCGCCGGGCCAGCTAGTAATTTGGGTGTTCAGGGAGATTAATGAGGGTAGAAATTGGACAAAAAGTGATATATAAATGTTAGAAATGAAGTGGCCAGCCCTCCTTGTGCTCTGATCTCTCGTTCCTGGTCTCTCTCTGCCTCTGATCTCTCGTTCCTGGTCTCTCTCTGGTCCCTCGTTCCTGGTCTCTCTCTGCCTCTGATCTCTCGTTCCTGGTCTCTCTCTGCCTCAGATCCCTCGTTCCTGGTCTCTCTCTGATCCCTGGCGTTCCTGGTCTCTCTCTGCCTCTGATCCCTCGTTCCTGGTCTCTCTCTGCCTCTGATCTCTCGTTCCTGGTCTCTCTCTCTACCTCAGATCCCTCGTTCCTGGTCTCTCTCTGATCCCTGGCGTTCCTGGCTCTCTCTACCTCGTATCTCTCGTTCCTGGTCTCTCTCTCTCTGATCCCTGGCGTTCCTGGTCTCTCTCTGCTTCTGAACCCAGGAGTCAGGGAACATGTGTGGGATTCTGTTTTCCTCAAATAACGGAGGTCTTTAAAATGCTCTTGATTTTTCTGCAGAGCATGTCCATGTAAGTTGTCTCTTAAGTGGCTTTTAAAAGCACCAGGACATCGACAGAACGGACGAGAATCATAAAGTTTCACGAGGGATTTTCATGACCGGTCGGGAGAATATCTGTCCCTATTCAGCAGAGAAGAGCACTGTGATGCTCACAGATGAACCCTGACGTCCAAAGATGGATTCCAGTGAACGCTACAGCTGGCAAACGTCATGACTAAACAATCTACGCTTTAATATCACATTGATGCTTGTTTTTTCCTTCTATACTGAACATACAGTCCAGTATACAGAATGTTGAGTTATAGTACAGCGTGTGTTGAGTTACAGTACCCAGGCCTGTGTAAGCGTTGAGGCAGACAGGGGCGGGCGCGTCAGACGCTCGTTTAACCAGACTGAGGACACTGTGCAGTAGTCCCCTGAGCAGCCAGTCTGCCCATGTGGTCCCCATCTGAGATAAAACACGCCTTCAGGAACAATAGGTGTCATTAAAGTGGCATGAGCTATTTATTTTTTTGTGGGGGGGGTTTGAAGCTCATGGCTCTCATCTGTGGCTGATGAACAAGGACAAACATGATAACCAGAGGAGTGAGGGGGCTCGGGACCCCTGTCTGGGGTTTAAACAACAACAAAAAAGGCTCTAGATCGCTCCAAGATGTGGGAGAGATGTGTTCAGTAAAAGGCTGTGTTCAGAGCAGTGTTCAGGAGAGAGCAGTGTTCAGGAGAGAGCTGTGTTCAGGAGAGAGCTGTGTTCAGGAGAGAGCTGTGTTCAGGAGAGAGCAGTGTTCAGAAGAGAGCTGTGTTCAGGAGAGAGCTGTGTTCAGGAGAGAGCTGTGTTCAGGAGAGAGCAGTGATCAGGAGAGAGCAGTGTTCAGGAGAGAGCAGTGTTCAGAAGAGAGCAGTGTTCAGGAGAGAGCAGTGTTCAGGAGAGAGCTGTGTTCAGGAGAGAGCTGTGTTCAGGAGAGAGCAGTGTTCAGGAGAGAGCAGTGTTCAGGAGAGAGCTGTCTTCAGGAGAGAGCAGTGTTCAGAAGAGAGCTGTGTTCAGGAGAGAGCAGTGTTCAGGAGAGAGCAGTGTTCAGGAGAGAGCTGTGTTCAGGAGAGAGCTGTGTTCAGAAGAGAGCTGTGTTCAGGAGAGAGCTGTGTTCAGGAGAGAGCTGTGTTCAGGAGAGAGCTGTGTTCAGGAGAGAGCAGTGTTCAGGAGAGAGCAGTGTTCAGGAGAGAGCAGTGTTCAGGAGAGAGCAGTGTTCAGAAGAGAGCTGTGTTCAGGAGAGAGCAGTGTTCAGGAGAGAGCAGTGTTCAGGAGAGAGCAGTGTTCAGGAGAGAGCAGTGTTCAGTAGTCCACTATAGGAGTGAGGTCTGGCTGCTCCTGACACGTCTGATCCAGTAAAGATCGCTGGGGAGAGGATGTGTGTGTAGCGTCTGTTTGAGCTTCTGTGTGTGTGTGTGTGTGTGCGTGTGTGTGTGTGTGTGTGTGTGTGTGTGTGCGTGTGTGTGTGTGTGTGTGTGTGTGCGTGTGTGTGTGTTTGAGCGCATGTGTGTGCGTGTATGTGGGTGTATGTGTGTGTGTGTGTGTGTGCGTGCGTGTGTGTGTGCGTGTGTGTGTGTGCGCGCACATGTG
>NC_140249.1:913738-916238 GCF_949987555.1 Borostomias antarcticus
GGAGGAGGTGCTGTGTTCTAATGGGAGGAGGTGCTGTATTCTAATGAGAGGAGGTGCTGTATTCTAATGGGAGGAGGTGTGTATTCTAATGGGAGGAGGTGCTGTATTCTAATGGGAGGAGGTGCTGTGTTCTAATGGGAGGAGGTGCTGTGTTCTAATGGGAGGAGGTGCTGTATTCTAATGGGAGGAGGTGCTGTATTCTAATGGGAGGAGGTGCTGTGTTCTAATGGGAGGAGGTGCTGTATTCTAATGGGAGGAGGTGCTGTATTCTAATGGGAGGAGGTGCTGTATTCTAATGGGAGGAGGTGTGTATTCTAATGGGAGGAGGTGCTGTGTTCTAATGGGAGGAGGTGCTGTATTCTAATGGGAGGAGGTGCTGTGTTCTAATGGGAGGAGCAGCTGTATTCTAATGGGAGGAGGTGCTGTGTTCTAATGGGAGGAGGTGTGTATTCTAATGGGAGGAGGTGCTGTATTCTAATGGGAGGAGGTGTGTGTTCTAATGGGAGGAGGTGTGTATTCTAATGGGAGGAGGTGTGTGTTCTAATGGGAGGAGGTGCTGTATTCTAATGGGAGGAGGTGCTGTATTCTAATGGGAGGAGGTGCTGTATTCTAATGGGAGGAGGTGTGTATTCTAATGGGAGGAGGTGTGTATTCTAATGGGAGGAGGTCTGTATTCTAATGGGAGGAGGTGCTGTATTCTAATGGGAGGAGGTGCTGTATTCTAATGGGAGGAGGTGCTGTATTCTAATGGGAGGAGGTGTGTATTCTAATGGGAGGAGGTGTGTATTCTAATGGGAGGAGGTGCTGGTGTGTTCTAATGGGAGGAGGTGTGTGTTCTAATGGGAGGAGGTGCTGTATTCTAATGGGAGGAGGTGCTGTATTCTAATGGGAGGAGGTGCTGTGTTCTAATGGGAGGAGGTGTGTATTCTAATGGGAGGAGGTGTGTATTCTAATGGGAGGAGGTGCTGTATTCTAATGGGAGGAGCAGCTGTATTCTAATGGGAGGAGGTGTGTATTCTAATGGGAGGAGGTGCTGGTGTGTTCTAATGGGAGGAGGTGTGTATTCTAATGGGAGGAGGTGCTGTATTGTAATGGGAGGAGGTGCTGTATTCTAATGGGAGGAGGTGTGTATTCTAATGGGAGGAGGTGTGTATTATAATGGGAGGAGGTGTGTATTCTAATGGGAGGAGGTGCTGTGTTCTAATGGGAGGAGGTGCTGTATTCTAATGAGAGGAGGTGCTGTATTCTAATGGGAGGAGGTGCTGTATTCTAATGGGAGGAGGTGTGTGTTCTAATGGGAGGAGGTGCTGTATTCTAATGGGAGGAGGTGTGTATTCTAATGGGAGGAGGTGCTGTATTCTAATGGAGGAGGTGCTGTATTCTAATGGGAGGAGGTGTGTATTCTAATGGGAGGAGGTGCTGTATTCTAATGGGAGGAGGTGCTGTATTCTAATGGGAGGAGGTGTGTATTCTAATGGGAGGAGGTGCTGTGTTCTAATGGGAGGAGGTGCTGTGTTCTAATGGGAGGAGGTGCTGTGTTCTAATGGGAGGAGGTGTGTATTCTAATGGGAGGAGGTGCTGTATTCTAATGGGAGGAGGTGCTGTATTCTAATGGGAGGAGGTGTGTATTCTAATGGGAGGAGGTGCTGTGTTCTAATGGGAGGAGGTGCTGTGTTCTAATGGGAGGAGGTGCTGTGTTCTAATGGGAGGAGGTGCTGTGTTCTAATGGAAGGAGGCGCTGGCCAGACATGAATTCAGAAAGAGGACTGCACTCATATTGGCCAGAAGGAGGCGTTGGCAAACTCAAAGAATATGTCGACCACTGTTCATACATTCCAATGCTTTTAAACGTCAGAAACCAAAATAGTCAAAACATTTCTCCTGTCCAGCAATGAAGGTGAAGCAGCAGATGGTTTAGATCCAGACAAGAGAAGGAGCCAAAACATTCCAGCACTGAACACACTACACACACACACACACACACACACACACACACACACACACACACACACACACACACATACCAGCACTGAACACACTACACACACACACACACACACACACACACACACACACATACCAGCACTGAACACACTACACACAATACCAGCACTGAACACACTACACACAATACCAGCACTGACCACACAATACCAGCACTGAACACACAATACCAGCACTGAACACACAATACCAGCACTGACCACACTACACACAATACCAGCACTGAACACACAATACCAGCACTGACCACACTACACACAATACCAGCACTGAACACACAATACCAGCACTGACCACACAATACCAGCACTGAACACACAATACCAGCACTGACCACACTACACACAATACCAGCACTGAACACACAATACCAGCACTGAACACACAATACCAGCACTGACCACACTACACACAATACCAGCACTGAACACACAATACCAGCACTGACCAAACTTCTTGTCACACATGTCCTTGCCTCTGGGTCAGTCCAGCTATG
>NC_140249.1:918738-923050 GCF_949987555.1 Borostomias antarcticus
AGAGAGAGAGATGCTCTACTGTAGGGCTATGGGTGGGAGACAGAGAGGGAGATGCTCTACTGTAGGGCTATGGGTGGGTGACAGAGAGAGGGAGATGCTCTACTGTAGGGCTATGGGTGGGTGACAGAGAGGGAGATGCTCTACTGTAGGGCTATGGGGGGGTGACAGAGAGAGAGATGCTCTACTGTAGGGCTATGGGGGGGTGACAGAGAGGGAGATGCTATCAGCCTGTGTGACTGAAATAGAACACCTAACCCACCAGAACACTTATCCCACCAGAACATCTGTGTCTATGTGTGTGTGTGTGTGTGTGTGTGTGTGTGTGTATGTGTGAGTGTGTGTGTGTGCATGTGGTTCAGTGTGTGTGTGTGTGCATAGTCGGACAGCACCGTAATAAGTATCCCTGAGCACCCCAGGTCCGTTAAGGAGAGCTACAGCTGTGAGCTTGTTTTGGGCGTCTAGACTCCCAGGGCTCATTTGCGTAACGAGCCGTGCTAACGAGGGAAAGACGCGTCTCACTGAGAATGGGACTTCCTCACTCAGAGGGGTCTCCCAGAGCGGATGTCAGGGGCCGGGCCCGTTGCTCCGCGGTGCCTCTGAGCCTGGGCCAACACAGGAAGTAGAGAACCAGGCAGCTTCCTCAAGGGTGCGTGGCAGCTCAACCCCCACAGCCCTGCCACCCCACGGCTACGTGCTTCCTCCAGGTCACGACCCCCACAGCCCTGCCACCCCACGGCTACGTGCTTCCTCCAGGTCACGACCCCCACAGCCCTGCCACCCCACGGCTTCGTGCTTCCTCCAGGTCACGACCCCCACAGCTCTGCCACCCCACGGCTACGTGCTTCCTCCAGGTCACGACCCCCACAGCGCTGCCACCCCACGGCTACGTGCTTCCTCCAGGTCACGACCCCCACAGCTCTGCCACCTCACGGCTACGTGCTTCCTCCAGGTCACGACCCCCACAGTGCTGCCACCCCACGGCTACGCATCACATCAGCGCTGGGGGATTCCTGCACTCGCTGGTCAGAGAGCCTTCAGGTAGAGAGAGATACCAGAGAGATACCAGAGAGATACCAGACAACATGAGACGTGGAGAAGGGGCTCACTCAGGGAGGGGGGGCTCACTCAGGGAGGGGGGCTCACTCAGGGAGGGGGGGCTCACTCAGAGAGGGTGGATCACTCAGCGCCTGTGTGTGTGTGTGTGTGTGTGTGTGTGTGTGTGTGTGTGTGCGTGTGTACGTGTGCGTGTGTGCGTGCAGGTGTATTGTCGTGGCAGAGTAAGAGAGCAGCCCTCCCCCCCCCCCCCCCACACACAGCCATGTTATTCAGAGTTGGTGCAGCTCTACGCCCCAAATATGAGCCTTTTCTCCCCACAAAACACCCTCATTAGACGCCTCTGGGATTACATAATAGGCCTATAAAGCGACACACACACACACACACACACACACACACACACACGATTCATGTTGATTAGTGCTGGACAGAGTTCATGTTGGCAGTGTGGGCTAGCCGCTCATAGCCTCTTTATGATGTGTGCGCTTCAAAGTGTTCTGTGATGTGTGTCTGAAGAGTTGAGCCATTTTATGACTAAGGGATATTAAAAGGAGAGAGAAAGGATGACTGTGTCTACAAGGATGACTACATTCTGAACTTGGAAGAGCTGCTTTTCCCCATGATGCTCCTCATACCTGGAATACTTTACAACAGACTCTAAAATGGAGATACTTCCTTCAATCGCAGAGTTTAAATCCATGGCTCTTGAATTTTGTACTTCGACCTGTAACTGTTTTTTATTATTATTATTATTATTATTATTGTGTATTGTATTTGTTTATTATTGTTGCATTTGCTCTGTTGTTATTTGTGTATCTGTGCGAACTCGTCAACACTGTAAATGAGGGAGACCTCAGTGCTTTCTGAGTACAAATAAAGGTTTGAAGTGAACATGCCTCTTCTGTCAAGAGAACATCTGAGGAATGAGATGATAAAGGTTTGAAGTGAACATGCGTCTCCCGTCAAGAGAACATCTGAGGAATGAGATGATAAAGGTTTGAAGTGAACATGCGTCTCCCGTCAAGAGAACATCTGAGGAATGAGATAATAAAGGTTTGAAGTGAACATGCGTCTCCCGTCAAGAGAACATCTGAGGAATGAGATGCTGATGAGGAGACACTCGCTACATCAAACACAGTTAGCGTCCACATTCCACCGTGTCAGAGTTACATCAACATGCCTCCAGTGTGAAATGTCTGCCAGCATGTTTAGCCAATATACCTTTCAAGTGGTCATTTTGTTGGCCAATATTAGCATCTGCAACTTCCGCTGTTCTAAAAATAGAATGCCTATGGCAAAAATGAATGCCCCCCCCCCCGCACCCTACCCCCCCAAAAAAAAGGTTTAACTATACAGTAGGTTACATCCCTTGTAAATGTGTTTGCGTATGACAAAATCTAACTTTTGTAGAGTCTAGAGTAATTCTTTGATTTTTATGTTATGATTTTATATGCAATGTAGACATACTTCCAGCTAACTAGCAGCTAAATAAAATTGTCTATGTCACTTGCAGAGCTGGTAGTTAGCTAGGTAGTTAGGTAGTTAGCTAGGTAGTTAGGTAGTTAGCTAGGTAGGTAGGTAGGTAGGTAGGTGGGTAGGTAGGTAGTTAGCTAGGTGGGTAGGTAGTTAGCTAGGTGGGTAGGTAGGTAGGTAGGTAGTTAGCCAGGCAGTTAGCTTGGTAGTTAGGTGGTTAACTAGGTAGTTAGTTAGGCGGTTAGCTAGCTAGCTAGGTGAACTAAGTAGTTAGCTACTCAGCTAAATGACATGATAAGGGTTTAGCTCAGGTTTAGGCAGAAGTGAAAACGATAGCTTGGTGGTGATGTCAATTACATGTGTGGAAGTGTTGGCTTGCATGTAGCCAAGTTGTTACCTTGACTAGCCTACTTAACAGCTTCAGAAGTCAAAAGATTCAGTGGTAGTTTTAACAGGAGTTTACTGAGGACAAAATGTCCATCTGGATAAATGTTTTTATGGTAGCGTAAAATGCTTAGATCCAGAATCCTTATTTGGGCCCAGCCTGAACTCAGTGTGACGTCAGAGCCCAGTCCTCCATGGCATTCACAGGAGAGCTGAACCTTGCTAGTAGGCCTAGCGGTGGTGACAGGCTGCATGTGGCTATGTGACATACCACTGGGTTCTACTAGAATCCCTTCAGAGGACTTCCCTCTGGGAGTTTGATTGCTCGGGGCAGGAGAGACCTTGGATCAATCTGTCGAAGCCAGGGGCCGTTACCGGCGCTGCGGCGCTAACGGGATCTGACATACACCTGCGGCAATTAAGATGCAAAGTAACAGTTTCCAGCCTGATCCATTGTTGGAGCGGCTCTCTGTTGCCAAACAATATTGTGTATGATGGGAACAAGGGGAGAGGGGGGGGGACTTGAGGGAAGGCAGGGGAACGTTCTCCGGTTCTCTGCTTTATCAGAACCAGGGCTGGGCTTACTACAGCCGCTGGGGGGGCGGAGGGGGGATTATGGGAAGTTCTGCCAAGTTTAATATCATCCCTCCATCTGTCACTGGACAATTTCACATTAATTGAATCTGCATGCTTTAGATAAGAATCTTTCATAAGGGAAAGACCCAGATTTATCAGACCCGGTGCTGGAAACCCTGTGTCCTCGTTCTGTTCTCCCCCTGTTCCTCACTCGCTCATTTTCTCTTCCTAACTGTCTCTTTCTCTCTCCCTCTCTCTCCCTCTCTCCCTCTCTTTTTTTTTTAATACTTTCTTTGCATAGGTTTTTTATTTGTGAGGGTATGTGATTTATTTTTTTTGTTGGTGTGATTGTATGTGGATTGTGGCATCCATGAGCATGTGAGTTGTTGAATTGTGTTAATTAAAGGTTTGTTAAAAATCAAAAAAAATCTCGCTCCTCTCTCTCTCTCTCTCTCTCTCCCTCTCTCTCCCTCTCTCTCCCTCTCTCTCTCTCCCTCTCTCTCTCTCCCTCTCCTCTCTCTCTCTCTCTCTACGGATCTTCCTTCTGTCCCATGCTTCTGTCTCATAAGTCATGTCATTTCAAAGTCATGTCACAGTGACCGTAGTGTTACACAGATGCTAGGAGGTTTATCATGGAAGCATGAACGTATGTAATGTTTGTTGTTTGTGGTGGCAGCATTATGAAAGCATCATGAGGATTCTGGAGTCAGAGGAGAAAAATGGATCCTCGGTGTCCTGCAAGGATTTCAGACAGGAAAAAAACTAAGAGGGAGAGAGAGCAGGAGAGAGAGAGAGAGAGAGAGAGAGAGAGAGAGAGAGAGAG
>NC_140249.1:923250-925750 GCF_949987555.1 Borostomias antarcticus
TGCACAGAGGAAGACTCGTGCTGCTTGTGCAAGAGCAGGAAAGCGGCCTTCGTTGGCCTTCCAAAAAGCAAGGGGCTGTCCATGACCGTCTGGGATAACTGCCTCTGATAGGTAGAGATTAACCTGTGATGCTCTTGGGTTGATGTCACCACTGCCGCCCTCATGCTGTTGCCCATCTTCTTCAGCCAACAGTTCAGCATGCATAGCATGCAAGGAGCCAGCTCGTGGTACCTTCTGTGGGGGCTCACTCACTGCCAAACTGTCCTCCTCACCAGTCTCTTGCTCTGCTGCAGCAGCCAGGACATCAGAAAGCAGCCTGCGCATCTGTGGCTTGAGTGCGACGGGGAAATATCTGTCTTTATACCTATTTTTTATTATGAGAGAAATAAAAGGCAACATTAATTAATGTATTTAATGCATTTTGTAGGTTATGCTTAACTCTTATTATTAATTAGGCCTGGGCGGGGCCCCATAGCATTTTTATTCTATTTATGAATTAATTAGGCATGGGCTTGGCCCCATAGCATTCTATTTATTTATTTATAGTTAAGATTAACTGCTTTTTAAATGCAAACCATCGTACACTACAGGATGACAACACAGTATTTATATTTTACCTTTAACTTAAGCATAGCCCCTTTTATCAATAATGTTTAGGCCAAAGCTAATACGCATAAGAATCTCTCTCTCTCTCTCTCTCTCTCTCCCTCTCCCTCTCCCCCCTCTCTCTCTCTCTCTCTCTCTCCCTCTCTCTCTCTCTCTCTCACACACATGCGCACGCACACACACACACACGGGAATGTGGAGTTCTCACCTTGGATCAAGGAGTGTAGCGATGGTGTACAGGCGCTCAGATTCAATGTCACTGAATCTCCTCTTGACAGCGTCCAGGAGCGTGGCTTTGGCTGTCTTCACACCGTGGTCACTCTCTGTTGTTTTCTCAAGAAGACGAGTTAAAGCTCTGATGGATGGTATAACATCTGCAGCTGATGCAGTTGATGAACTTATCGTTTTTGTGAGCTCGTCAAAGGGGTCTAGCACTGAAATCATATTTTCCACCAATTTCCACTCATTGACGGTCAACGTGGAAGGCAATTCAAAATCAGCTGCATAAGCACATAGGGCACGTTTCTGTTCCAGTAAACTTTTTAGCATGGCAACAGTACTGTTCCAGCGGGTTGGTACATCCTGTTGTAGCCTTTTGGGTGGCTGGTTCGGGTTCATTTGTTTTTGAATACTGAACAGTCGGGAGTAAGCTAGCTGGGAATGTTTGAAATGACCGACGATCCGTCTTCCACTTGCGATGACATCAATGATGGCACGCTGTGCCAAAACCCCCTCATGCACAGCGAGCTGGAGTGTGTGCGCCATGCACGGTAGGTTTGGTAAACGCGCGTCCCTCATAGCCTTCTCCATGTTCTTCGCATTATCCCGTAGGATAACGTGCACCTTTTCCTTTGGGATTTCCCAGGCGTTGAGCATGTCTGTGAAAGCTGCAGCAAGGGCCTCTGCGGTGTGTGACCCAGGAAATTCTTGAGAGTGAAGCACCACTTTAGTCAGCTCGAAGTTTTCATTGATAAACTGCGCAGTCAGGCTCAGCATAGACACAGGACTGACACTCGAACTCCAAATGTCAGTCGTGAAGCTGATTGACGCGATGTTGTCCTTCACTAGGCTCCCGATGTGCGTGTAGACAGTTTGGTATAATTCCGGCAGGCAAACATCAGTGAAATATTTTCGCCCCGGCAGCGTATAGCGTGGATCCAGGCAGGAAACAAGGCGTTTGAACCCGGCGTCTTCCACAACAGACAGGGGCTGCTGATCAAGGCATATGAATTCCATTACTTTAGCATTTATTTCCTTTCGTTTCTTGTTGTCGTTGCCGTATGGTTGCTGTCGTTTCAGTGTCTCTGTAACGGTTAGCTGAGTGAGTGGCGTCGAACGTTCTTTCGACGACTCTTTCTCTCTGGCCTTAGCGCTCGCCAACTTATCAAACTCGTCAAATTCCTTGGTGTGACAAGCCTTCAAATGCCGTATGAGATTCGTGGTATTGAAAGTCCTTGCGTGCGTTCCTCCACGAGGTACTTCTTTTGAGCAGACATTACAAACTGCATATTTGTTGTCTCTTTCCAACACTGTGTAATATTGCCAAACTGGCGACGCCATTTCTCTATTGCAGCCACTAGCCTAGGCTACTTAGTTAGCTACTTCCCGCGAGACAGGCAATCACAAGACCGGAAGAAAAATAATTTCTTACTATTGGAAGTGCACTATCTGAAACGTCTCTGATAGTAGTTCCTTCTCGCGGATTTTATGTAAACTGATCGGCCTTGTTTGATCGGCCGTTTTGAGAACTCCGATCAAAACCGATAAAGGGCATATCGGCCGATATGGATCGGCGCCGATCAGATCGGAGCATCTCTAACACACATGGTACCTGTACCTGGTACACAGGGACAGATAACACACATGGTACTTGTACCTGGTACTCAGGGGCAGA
>NC_140249.1:933250-935750 GCF_949987555.1 Borostomias antarcticus
GTGTGTGTGTGTGTGTCTCTCCCTGGCCTCCACCACAGTAGAGCTCAGAAGTCTTGCTAGTGTGTATTTATCTAAATATGTCTAAGGAGTAAATCACCGGCCGTCTGGCCAGAGGAGCAGGCTGAGCACACAGGAGGAGGTGCTGAGGAGGAGCAGGCTGAGCACACAGGAGGAGGCGCAGGCTGAGCACACAGGAGGAGGCGCTGAGGAGGAGGAGGCGCTGAGGAGGAGCAGGCTGAGCACACAGGAGGAGGCGCTGAGGAGGAGGAGGCGCTGAGGAGGAGCAGGCTGAGCACACAGGAGGAGGCGCTGAGGAGGAGGAGGCGCTGAGGAGGAGCAGGCTGAGCACACAGGAGGAGGCGCTGAGGAGGAGCAGGCTGAGCACACAGGAGGAGGCGCTGAGGAGGAGCAGGCTGAGCACAGCCCTGCTCTGGACATGGGATGAGGCAGGGATGAGGGTGGGGTGAGGCAGGGATGAGGCTGGGATGAGCCTGGGATGAGGGTGGGGTGAGGAAGGGATGAGGAAGGGATGAGGGTGGGGTGAGGGTGGGATGAGGCAGGGATGAGGGTGGGGTGAGGAAGGGATGAGGGTGGGATGATGAAGGGATGAGGAAGGGATGAGGGTGGGGTGAGGCGGGGGTGAGGCAGGGAGGGGGAGAAGGGGGATGTTTGGAGGAGTTATTTGTTTCTCTCAGATCCAGAGAAGCGTGAAAAGCAAACACACACTACGATCCTGACTACACACACACTACACACACACTACGATCCTGACTACACACACACTACGATCCTGACTACACACACACTACGATCCTGACTACACACACACTACGATCCTGACTACACACACACTACGATCCTGACTACACACACACACTACGACCCTGACTACACACACACTACGATCCTGACTCCACACACTACGATCCTGACTACACACACACTACGATCCTGACTCAAACACACACTACGATCCTGACTACACACACACTACGATCCTGACTACACACACACTACGATCCTGACTACACACACACTACGATCCTGACTACACACACACTACGATCCTGACTACACACACTACGATCCTGACTACACACACACTACGCAAACAGCCCAGTTTACAGGTACAGTACAGTAGGTGGGTGGTGTGTGTGTGTGTGTGTGTGTGTGTGTGTGTGTGATCCAGAGTGCTCAGGAGATGACCTTCCTCCCACACCACCACCACCACCACCACCCCCGCTGCTGCTGCTGCATTCCCCAGAGCTAACTGCTCCATTCACTGAAGATAATTGCGCTGAAGATTAAAGAGTCACTCGCAATTGAGACAAAATCTTGTATAATGGCCCCCCACCCCTCCGGGCACCGGCCCCATGCAACCTGAGCCGGGCCTAATGGCAGGGAGGGCCCGGTACCCCCGCGTCTATGTGTGGCTGGCGGACCGGCCCGGCCTGGCGCTGGGACACCAGGGGCTCCAGAGGGAGGAGGCCTTCACGTGGGGGACTCCACTCCGAGTCGCCGTTCATTCATGTGAACAGGCATCTTCCTGGCCACCCTCTCGCTGGTCCCCCGCGATGGCGGAGGTTGGTCCTCGCTGGGGGGGGGGGGGGGGGCATTGAAGGAGCAGTTGAAGCCCCTCGTCCAGATGGAGGGAGAACACCAGAGACCACACTGCATCCCTCCTCTTCTCCTCTATCATCCCTCCTCTCCTCCACTATCATCCCTCCTCTCCTCCTCTGTCATCCCTCCTCTCCTCTGCTATCATCCCTCCTCTCCTCCTCTATCATCCCTCCTCTCATCCTCCATCATCCCTCCTCTCCTCCTCTATCATCCCTCCTCTCCTCCTCTATCATCCCTCCTCTCCTCCTCTATCATCCCTCCTCTCCTCCGCTATCATCCCTCCTCTCCTCCTCTATCATCCCTCCTCTCCTCCTCTATCATCCCTCCTCTCCTCCTCTATCATCCCTCCTCTCCTCCTCTATCATCCCTCCTCTCCTCCGCTATCATCCCTCCCGTATCATCCAAAGTAGTAACAGAGTCAGATACTGAGTGATCTCAGCAAACCAACACAGACACCATGTGGTAAGAACTTTGTAACTTTACCCTGTAAAGAAGTACATGTGCAACTCCAATAAACGCTTAGTGTATCTGTTTTAGGGCTGTAGTGGGTAGTGTTTTAGGGCTGTAGTGGGTAGTGTTTTAGGGCTGTAGTGGGTAGTGTTTTAGGGCTGTAGTGGGTAGTGTTTTAAGGCTGTAGTGGGTAGTGTTTTAGGGCTGTAGTGGGTAGTGTTTTAAGGCTGTAGTGGGTAGTGTTTTAGGGCTGTAGTGGGTAGTGTTTTAGGGCTGTAGTGGGTAGTGTTTTAGGGCTGTAGTGGGTAGTGTTTTAGGGCTGTAGTGGGTAGTGTTTTAGGGCTGTAGTGGGTAGTGTTTTAGAGCTGTAGTGGGTAGTGTTTTAGGGCTGTAGTGGGTAGTGTTTTAGAGCTGTAGTGGGTAGTGTTTT
>NC_140249.1:943250-945750 GCF_949987555.1 Borostomias antarcticus
AGAGAGAGAGCTGAGAGAGAGAGAGAGAGAGAGACATGTCAGGGTAAAAAATAACAGTAGCTTCTCTGAGGTCTGTATGTGTGTGTGTGTGTGTGTGTGTGTGTGTGTGTGTGTGTGTGTGTGTGTGTGTTCGTGCGAGAAACAAAAACACAGGAGCATTTAGGATAGAGAGACAAACAGAGAGGGAGGAGAGAGAGATCAGAGATCAGAGAGAGACAGAGAGAGAGAGAGAGTTAGTGTGTGTGGGTGTGATACTCTAGCGCCTGCAGAGCGAGCCCAGCGAGGAGAGACCCGTGGGCAGCGTGCCACGTCTCTCGTGTGGGATCCTGGCGTCTTGGCAGGGAGGCTAGCTGATAGAAATGCAGGGAGGCTAGCGGATATAAATTGCCTTTTAAAGCAAATGTTTAGACGTGTGACTGTTTCTCCGCCATCGATCCAGGTTGTAGTCATATCACCTTGTCAGGGGGAGGAACAACACAGGGCCTCACGCTCAGAGGCTCGGGGTCGGGTAAACGGAGCCGCTCTACGCCTGGCCCTCGGGGAACATCCAGAGACAGCTTGGATATTGCTTTTTTATCAGTGTATAGACAAGAGTCTGAAAAAGTTATAGCTTAGACTTGAGTTACAGTATTTCATTTTTCTCTTTTGATAAAAAAGGCATATCTCATAGTTGTGGTATTAATCTGAGGGTGAATTATTGCAGGGTTTAAACGCCCAAATGAGGGCTGGAGCTCATGCTGGTTTATTTATTGACGTTTAGAAAGTGTGCTCAGAGCCAACCAGATGGGTTGAGGGTTCGTTACAGTCTGGTGATGGAGGATTGTTTTCCCACATAGTTGATATGTTCCATTGTCCATGCTGGAACCCTGCCTGCACCTGAGCCCGCTGGCCAACACTATACTGAACACTTTAGAGACCTGAGCCTGCTGGCCAACTCAATACTGAACACTTTAGAGACCTGAGCCCGCTGGCCAACTCAATACTGAACACTTTAAAGACCTGAGCCTGCTGTCCAACACAATACTGAACACTTTAAAGACCTGAGCCTGCTGGCCAACACAATACTGAACACTTTAAAGACCTGAGCCTGCTGGCCAACACAATACTGAACACTTTAAAGACCTGAGCCTGCTGGTCAACTCAATACTGAACACTTTAGAGACCTGAGCCTGCTGGTCAACACAATACTGAACACTTTAAAGACCTGAGGCTGCTGGCCAACACAATACTGAACACTAAAGACCTGAGCCTGCTGGCCAACTCAATACTGAACACTTTAAAGACCTGAGCCTGCTGGCCAACACAATACTGAACACTTTAAAGACCTGAGCCTGCTGGTCAACTCAATACTGAACACTTTAGAGACCTGAGCCTGCTGGTCAACACAATACTGAACACTTTAAAGACCTGAGCCTGCTGGCCAACACAATACTGAACACTTTAGAGACCTGAGGCTGATCTACTACAGGATAGAGTACGGGCTGGAATTCACTAGGTACTTCACTAGATACTTCACTACATACTTCATTAGGTACTTCACTAGATACTTCACTAGGTACTTCACTAGGTACTTCACTAGGTACTTCACTAGATACTTCACTAGATACCTCACTAGGTACTTCACTAGGTACTTCACTAGGTACTTCACTACATACTTCATTAGGTACTTCACTAGATACTTCACTAGGTACTTCACTAGGTACTTCACTAGGTACTTCACTAGATACTTCACTAGGTACTTCACTAGGTACTTCACTAGGTACTTCACTAGATACTTCACTAGGTACTTCACTAGGTACTTCACTAGGTACTTCACTAGATACTTCACTAGGTACTTCACTAGGTACTTCACTAGGTACTTCACTAGATACTTCACTAGGTACTTCACTAGGTACTTCACTAGGTACTTCACTAGATACTTCACTAGGTACTTCACTAGGTACTTCACTAGGTACTTCACTAGATACTTCACTAGGTACTTCACTAGATACTTCACTAGGTACTTCACTAGATACTTCACTAGATACTTCACTAGGTACTTCACTAGATACTTCACTAGGCACTTCACTAGATACTTCACTAGATACTTCACTAGGTACTTCATTAGGTACTTCACTAGATACTTCACTAGATACTTCACTAGATACCTCACTAGGTAATTCACTAGGCACTTAAATGCTTTACACACTAACTACAGGATAGAGTAGTAGGGCAAACAACAGGCTTCACTAGATACTTGACTACTTTACAGATTAACTAAAGTATAGTTCTTATTACCACTCCTCCAGGAGAAACCCTGCTTATTACCACTCCTCCAGGAGAAACCCTGCTTATTACCACTCCTCCAGGAGAAACCCTGCTTATTACCACTCCTCCAGGAGAAACACTGATTATTACCACTCCTCCAGGAGAAACCCTGCTTATTACCACTCCTCCAGGAGAAACACTGCTTATTACCACTCCTCCAGGAGAAAGTCAGATTATTACCACTCGCTTATTT
>NC_140249.1:950750-953250 GCF_949987555.1 Borostomias antarcticus
CTCTCCCTCCCTCTCTCAATCTACTCTCTCCCTCCCTCTCTCAATCTACTCTCTCTCTCTCTCCCTCTCTCAATCTACTCTCTCCCTCTCTCAATCTACTCTCTCTCTCTCTCCCTCTCTCAATCTACTCTCTCTCTCTCTCCCTCTCTCAATCTACTCTCTCTCTCTCTCTCCCTCTCTCAATCTACTCTATCTCTCTCTCCCTCTCTCTCTCAATCTACTCTCTATCTCTCTCTCTCTCTCTCCCTCCCTCTCTCTCCCTCTCTCAATCTACTCTCTCTCTCCCTCTCTCAATCTACTCTCTCTCTCTCCCTCCCTCTCTCAATCTACTCTATCTCTCTCTCCCTCTCAATCTACTCTCTATCTCTCTCTCTCTCCCTCTCTCTCAATCTACTCTATCTCTCTCTCCCTCTCAATCTACTCTCTATCTCTCTCTCTCTCCCTCTCTCTCAATCTACTCTCTCTCTCTCCCTCTCAATCTACTCTCTATCTCTCTCTCTCTCCCTCTCTCTCAATCTACTCTCTCTCTCTCTCTCTCTCTCAATCTACTCTCTATACCCCCCTCTCTCTCTCTCTCTCTCTCTCTCACTCAATCTACTATCTCTCCCTCTCTCTATATTTCTCTCTCTCAATCTACTTTCCATATCTCACCCTCCTATTTGTCTCCACTCTCCCTCTCTCTCTCTCTCTCTCTCCCTCTCCCTCTCCCTCTCTCTCCCTCTCTCTCCCTCTCTCTCTCTCCCTCTCTCTCTCAATTCAATTCAGTTTCAATTCAATGGGCTTTATTGGCATGGAAGAACAAATGTTCATATTGCCAAAGCAACAGTGGAATTACAGAAATATACATTTCAATTAAAGTCTTATACATAAAAAGCTAAATAAATATATAATTAACTCAAGAAAAAAGGAAAGAAAAAGTAGTTAGATAAAAGGTGAATAAGAAGGTGTTTTCTCCGACAGTGAAGGGTCTGGGTTGCTGCGAGTTCAGCTCCCAACCCCAGACCCAGACCCACAGAGTGAGTATCAGTAGTTATGTGTTCAGCTCCAGACCCAGACCCACAGAGTGAGTATCAGTAGTTATGTGTTCAGCTCCAGACCCAGACCCACAGAGTGAGTATCAGTAGTTATGTGTTCAGCTCCAGACCCAGACCCACAGAGTGAGTATCAGTAGTTATGTGTTCAGCTCCAGACCCACAGAGTGAGTATCAGTAGTTATGTGTTCAGCTCCAGACCCACAGAGTGAGTATCAGTAGTTATGTGTTCAGCTCCAGACCCACAGAGTGAGTATCAGTAGTTATGTGTTCAGCTCCAGACCCACAGAGTGAGTATCAGTAGTTATGTGTTCAGCTCCAGACCCACAGAGTGAGTATCAGTAGTTATGTGTTCAGCTCCCAGACCCAGACCCAGCCCTGCAGAGTGAGTATCAGTAGTTGTGTTCAGCTCCAGACCCAGACCCACAGAGTGAGTATCAGTAGTTGTGTGTTCAGCTCCAGACCCACAGAGTGAGTATCAGTAGTTATGTGTTCAGCTCCCAGACCCAGACCCAGAGTGAGTATCAGTAGTTATGTGTTCAGCTCCAGACCCAGACCCACAGAGTGAGTATCAGTAGTTATGTGTTCAGCTCCCAGACCCAGACCCAGAGTGAGTATCAGTAGTTATGTGTTCAGCTCCCAGACCCAGACCCAGAGTGAGTATCAGTAGTTATGTGTAAGTCATTAAGTGTTTGTGTGTCCCTAGTCTAAGAATGTATGTGAATGTGTGTGTGCAATGGAATTACAGAAACATGTCTTATCCATATACAATAAATAACAGTCTTAAACATGGGCGATTTTATAGGGGGGGCAGGGCGGGTAAGTGCCCCCCCCCCTCCCCCGATTGGCCAGCCCAACTGTGCTCAAATTCTACAAAAAAAAAAATAAAAAAAAAATATATGTTTAAAACTAATTAACACAAATATTAAATACATAATTGTGGGTTGTACCAGTTTGTGCTAGGTCATCATTCATTTTAAAACAGTATTTATTACTTAAACTAGGCTACATTTAAAAAAATATTTATTCATAATCCACCAATGGCACAACTCGTCCGTCGACCTCATGGATGTATTAATAGAACTGGATGCGGTGTCTACGTTGACTACGTTGACGCCTCGTTCTTGAGAGTGAAGCTTTTTGAACAGGGCCATCGATCCCTTTTCACATGCTCAGTTGTGTTTTCTCGTGTCACAGACATGCTCAGTTGTGTTTTCTCGCGTCACAGACATGCTCAGTTGTGTTTTCTCGCGTCACAGACATGCTCAGTTGTGTTTTCTCGCCTCACAGACATGCTCAGTTGTGTTTTCTCTCGTCACAGACATGCTCAGTTGTGTTTTCTCTCGTCACAGACATGCTCAGTTGTGTTTTCTCTCGTCACAGACATGCTCAGTTGTGTTTTCTCGCGTCACAGGAATGCTCAGTTGTACTATTCTCATGTTTTAACCACGTGATTCGTTGACCCGGCC
>NC_140249.1:960750-1093250 GCF_949987555.1 Borostomias antarcticus
TGGCTCGCGCTGGATTTTAAATTTCTTCTACAGGCCTCCGAACAACACAAAAGTGATCTCGGTGAGTCAAACTTCTTATAATATGTCGTAAATAAGGTCCAGGTTGTCAAAAACGAGCATTTTCCTTTAACGAGAGTCAAAACACCAGATTCCAAATGAAAGGAACTTTATTTCTCATTATTTCAACGGACAAGATTCAAGATGTCTTTGTTGTTACGTCCGTTATACGTCTATATCTTCCTGTCGTCCATGAGGAGCTCCTTGGTCTTTGGCAACGTTGAGAGAGAGGTTGTTCTCCTGGCATCACTGTGTCAGGCCATCTCATCGTTATCGGTAATCAGGCCAATTACCGTTGTGTCATTGGCGAACTCAATCCCCATGGTGGAGCTGTGCGTGGCATGCAGTCATGGGTGGCCAGGGAGCAGAGGAGGGGGCTCGGGACGCAGCCCTGGGGGGCTCCTGTTTTGAGGGGCAGGGGGGCCCATCCTCACCACCTGGTGTCCAGGATCCAGCCGCTCAGGCTGGGGTTGAGCCTTATGTTCCAGAGCCTGGTGCCGAGTCTGAGGGAGGCTATGGTGTTGAATGCTAAACTTTCATCAACAAACAGCCTCCTCACACACAGGCAGGCGTTCCTCCCCCCCCACAGGCAGGCGTTCCTCCCCCCCAGGTGCGTGAGGGCGGTGTGGAGGACTGGGGATGTGGCCGTTCTCATCTGTTCTGTCTGTCAGCGCATTGAAAGGATGAACATTTAAACTGGCCGATTCTTGAGCTTGGATCCAGCCCTGAGGCGGGCAGCGTGGCGCTGGCGGCCATCACTGATTTGTGAGCATTCACTCGATGGCTGCTGTCTGCAGTGGAGCAGAGGGGAGTAGGGAAGCAAAAACTGCATAGAGTCAAGCAACAAGCTAGGACCATGACAGTAATAAAACATGAAAATAAATCACATGCTCCTGTAGGGAATACTGACCACGTTGCACACAAGAAAGAGTGAGTGGTTTAACCACAGAGACCCCCAGAGCTTTAACTCCAAGTCTGTTGAGTTTAAAAGTCACAGGCCACTCGTGGTCCACTGCTCTGACGCTGTGTGTCTCGTTCAAAAATCAAAACAGGAGCGTTCATATGCTGCTGGTCATCCTGGCTCTT
The DNA here is from genome assembly GCF_949987555.1 of Borostomias antarcticus. Lineage (NCBI taxonomy): Eukaryota > Metazoa > Chordata > Actinopteri > Stomiiformes > Stomiidae > Borostomias > Borostomias antarcticus. The sequence continues at coordinate 961,894 of NC_140249.1, forward strand.
GATGGGTCTGTAACCTTCAATTTAGAGGCCACATCTCGCCCAGCCTCAGCCCAGATACAGGACTTCCGGAGCAGACTAGCAGAGAAGGGTTCCTGGCTTCCTGCGTTGTTTACCGGGTTGCTAGCTGCAACGTGGTGTTTTGGGGCCCTTTGCTCAGCTTACATCAGCAGTGACAAAGACAAAGAAAACATGTGTCCATACAGTATGGGTTGACTGTGTCACTTCTCACTAGGCTGAGTGGGAGATGAGAAGTGAAAGGGCCCGGTTGAGAGGGGGCAGGGCTGGGCTTCACGTGTTGCTTTGGTGACAGAACGGCAACAACAGAACGACAGTGCTCGTTAACCTAAAATGGCCCCTAGTCTTACAGACTATCAAAACCAGTCATGCTTGAAAGTGTGACACGCACACTTGGATAGACATCTATGTCCCTAAATGTTGGACTAGCCTTCTTCAAGGCTATTCGTGAGCTGGAACACATTCTCACCACTTTCTGACAGCAGCAAGTCAGCTCTTAACCCTGCCAGTTTCTAGCCTTTGAAGTAGGCTACTGGCTGGGATAAAGCACGTCCACATAGTTTCTTCAGTTTCTTTATTTCATTTATATGGTGGGTGGCAGATACGTTGCCCAGAGGGCAAAGGCAGCCGCCTCAGAGCAAAGCTAAAGTCATTATTGGACAGGCCAACCGGTCACCACGTCCCCAGCGTTCACAGAATCGCCCACTAGCCCTCAACACTCAAGACTCTGCAGAGACAGGAACTAAAAATGAACTTGTTCACCCCAGCATAATGGATTTGTGATGATGAAACATCCTGTAACATTATGAGTTAGGTCTAACATGCTTTTGTGGTGAGTAAGCTAAGCTGGAACCAGTATAATAGATCCCTTTTATAAATTCCTTACGGCTTTAGATTAGAAAGCTTAATGTTGTATAAGGTGTAGCAAGTGTGGTTTGGTTCCAATTCCATTCTTATAATGGAGTAGAAATGGGGTTAGGGTTAGGGTCATTTCATCCTAATACAGAGTTCATTAGTGCTGTAGAGGGAGTGATGGGTGAGTGGAGAGAGGTACGGTAAACGGTAAACTCCGCCCTCATCCTCCAACTCTCTGTGAGCTCTCTAGAATTCTATTGGTGGACTGTGAGTGCGGCTGTCACACTGTCCATCGGCCAATCACAGCAGGGTAAGAAGAGTCAGGGGCAGAGGCAGGAGTGTGCTCAGCAAACAGATCACCAACGTTTCACATCAGCACCAATACCAACGTTTCATCAACACCAACAACATTTCACATCAGCACCAACACCAACATTTCACACCAGCATCAACACTATTTCACCAACACCGTTTCATCAGCACCAACACCAACATTTCACACCAGCAGGATGCCAGGGTTTCACATTGTTCCTGACGTGTGAAAGTGTGGAGAGTAGGGAGCAGTGGAAACTTAACTGCACTGAAGGGGTACTGGCATTTTTATGAGAATACAAATGAGAGGGAAACACGGAGAGAGAGGAGGAGAGCGGGGCGAGCGAGAAAGAAAAGCAAGTGAATGAAACAGGAGAAGGTGGATGATTTAAAAAAAAAAAAAAAAAAGTCCTAAATTGCTATTTTTTCAGCACAAAAACGTAGTGGCTAATAAACAATATAATGTATTTATGTAAAGTTGGAAGGCAGTTTATTTTAGAAAGTATGTTCCAACAGTGAATTCATGGCAGCAGAGAACCAGCTGGGGTTTTGAGCTCCATCATTAAGGCCATAATGCACCAAGCCGATGGTCGGACCAGAACAGCAGGAGTTCAAACCGCTGGGCCAAATGGGCTTGGTAGGGTTGTGTTTCTGGCTGAGCTGGGCTTGGTAGGGTTGTGTTTCTGGCTGAGCTGGGCTTGGTAGGGTTGTGTTTCTGGCTGAGCTGGGCTTGGTAGGGTTGTGTTTCTGGCTGAGCTGGGCTTGGTAGGGTTGTGTTTCTGGTTGAGCTGGGCTTGGTAGGGTTGTGTTTCTGGCTGAGCTGGGCTTGGTAGGGTTGTGTTTCTGGTTGAGCTGGGCTTGGTAGGGTTGTGTTTCTGGCTGAGCTGGGCTTGGTAGGGTTGTGTTTCTGGCTGAGCTGGGCTTGGTAGGGTTGTGTTTCTGGTTGAGCTGGGCTTGGTAGGGTTGTGTTTCTGGCTGAGCTGGGCTTGGTAGGGTTGTGTTTCTGGCTGAGCTGGGCTTGGTAGGGTTGTGTTTCTGGCTGAGCTGGGCTTGGTAGGGTTGTGTTTCTGGCTGAGCTGGGCTTGGTAGGGTTGTGTTTCTGGCTGAGCTGGGCTTGGTAGGGTTGTGTTTCTGGCTGAGCTGGGCTTGGTAGGGTTGTGTTTCTGGCTGAGCTGGGCTTGGTAGGGTTGTGTTTCTGGCTGAGCTGGGCTTGGTAGGGTTGTGTTTCTGGCTGAGCTGGGCTTGGTAGGGTTGTGTTTCTGGCTGAGCTGGGCTTGGTAGGGTTGTGTTTCTGGCTGAGCTGGGCTTGGTAGGGTTGTGTTTCTGGCTGAGCTCGGAGCTGAATGGGAGTGGTCTGGTCGACTTCTCAGAGAAACCGGCATCAGACATCGGCCCGAAATGGGCCATAGATGGTGATAGACAGATGGTTCATCCAATCACCTGCCAAATATTTTTGAAAGTGCCTTCCCTTTTATAAACCGTTTCCAGCAACTCCTCCCAAGATGGTGCTACGTGACAACCATCTGACATCAGGTTAACAGGATGCAGCCATATCAGGACAATAATTACTTAGAGCAGACGAAAATGTCTTGGGACCCAAAATGTCTTGGGACCCCCTTCATTGCTAAAAGTGGGTGGAAACAATTGAGAGATTGAACAAAACCTGCATCGCAGAAACAATCCAAGGCTTTTAGGCAGTCCTTCCTAATGTGATTCCTTTGATTGGTAGCGTTGGATTTTGGTGCTGTTCTAGCAATAATTTTCAATGGAGATGTCTTTCAATGTCTCCAGACAGAGATCTCCAAAGTCTGGCATTGCGAGACTTGAGCTGAACCAACATTCTGTGGTATCCTAGGAGCTGGAGCCTAGAGTGAGCTGCCCCCCAGTGAAGCCACTCACACCACAGTGAGTACACACATCTGAATTATGACTATCTGGTCCCAGGGGAGGAGAATTGAACCTTCAACTCAAAACTCAAAAAAGTGATTTCTTACCAACTGAGCCACACAAGAAGACAGAAGCCCAGCTCTGCCATGGTTCATTGTTAAGCCCCCTTCAATCCCTCCAGCACTAATAAGATGCAAATGAGGTCTCAAGTGGTCCAGACTGAGGTAATGACATTAACAATTTTTTGAGGCATACTAAAGGTTGATGAAGCTGCAAATCCCCCCCCAACCCCTATTCACCCCTACCCCGCCCCCTATCCCAAACAGCTCATCAAACTCCTGGCCGAAGCACTGAAGCGCTGAAGCACAGCTCCGGGTCCAGGCATTCTTCATCTCCCGCCTTGACTATTGCAACTCGCTTCTAGTCAGGCTACCTGCCTGCACCATCAGACCTGTGCAACGCACCCCTAATGCTCCAGCCCTTCTTGTGTTCAACCTACCCAGAATGCTCCAGCCCTTCTTGTGTTCAACCTACCCAGAATGCTCCAGCCCTCCTTGTGTTCAACCTACCCAGAATGCTCCAGCCCTTCTTGTGTTCAACCTACCCAGAATGCTGCAGCCCTTGTGTTCAACCTACCCAGAATGCTGCAGCCCTTGTGTTCAACCTACCCAGAATGCTGCAGCCCTTGTGTTCAACCTACCCAGAATGCTCCAGCCCTTCTTGTGTTCAACCTACCCAGAATGCTCCAGCCCTTGTGTTCAACCTACCTACATTCTCTCATGTGACCCCCTCCTCAACACTCTTCACTGGCTTTGCAGCTCACATTCACATTCAAGACCTTGGTGCTCTCTTACTGGGCGTTAAAGGTTACAGCCCTCCCAGTCTGCAAACAATGGTCAGGCTTCAACCTCCCGCTCCTCCAGCCCTGCTGGCCGCCGCGTACCGCCATCTCTCTGAGGACACAGGCCTCGCTCATCTCTTCTCTGATCTGGCCGGTTATGGAACGAGCTCCCTTATAATGTCTGGATGGGCAAGAGACCCAAGACCCCTCTCTTTAAGAAACCCTTGGGCTCTTCATCCACTGACCTCTCCACTGCGTAACTATCTCCTATGGTTTCTTCTCCTGTCTTACTTTAACTGTTGGTATGTATGTGTACATGCAAAGGACATCTCCGGGTTTGTATCCAATAGGCCAACCCCCAGGCCGAACCCCTAACATCATGTGCTGTGACTTGTTCTTATAGAACGGATTACTGACAATGACCAGGATGTGCAGCCTGTTCACTTAGGCTACTCTAGACAAATATACTTATTTTAAGTCACTTTGAATAAAAGTTTCTGCTGCATGACTAAATGTAAAATGTACTCAAAACAGATAAAATACTAACAAGTGCCCAAGTCCCGGGTCCCAACCCATGTTGCACGTTCCTTTGTGGCGAACTTCATTCCCGCTCTTACTAGGCTTTTAGACACAGAGGAAGTAGTGATCATTCAATTATCACCCACAGGTCTACTTTATGACACTGCTTCAACAACTCGGACGACTGGGAAAATGAGTCTGTGACAGCATCAAACCTTTTGAAAAGCGTATGTCATGTGCGTTAACAGAATACTGAAGAGGGGAACATAGCACCCTGGGAACATACAGTAGATGCACCCCCGTAGCATAACGGCAGAGCACATACATGACTGAACACATACATGACTGAACACATACATGACTGAACACATACATGACTGAGCACATTCATGACTGAACACATTCATGACTGAACACATACATGGATGAGCACATACATGACTGAACACATACATGGATGAGCACATACATGACTGAACACATACATGGCTGAGCACATACATGACTGAGCACATTCATGACTGAACACATACATGACTGAACACATACATGACTGAGCACATACATGACTGAACACATACATGACTGAACACATACATGGCTGAGCACATACATGGCTGAACACATACATGACTGAGCACATACATGACTGAGCACATACATGACTGAGCACATACATGACGGAACACATACATGACTGAACACATACATGACTGAACACGTACATGACAGAGCACATACATGACTGAGCAATACACTCACTAGTCTACTCGTATCTACCCAATGACCTTAAAACTAGGGCTGGGTATCGATTCGAATTTCAAGAATCAATTCGATTACGATTCTCAAGGTTCAGAATCGATTATCACGATTCAATTCGATTCGATTCAATATCGATTCGGTTAGTTTTACTAAAACCTTTGTTTTTTTTGCTGTAATCTTAATTACATGACTGCCAAGTTATGCAACATAAATACTAGGGCTGGGTATCGATACTGATTTCCAAGAATGAATGAGCCCTGCCCAGCCCTACTTTAAACCATCTAACATACCTGGGAAATACAACAACTGTACCCACCATCTATCTCCGCTCTACACTAACCAATGCAAACATATAGAACAAGGAACAGACAAACTAACTGCTGTAAACTGGGTGGATTTAGAAGTAGACAAGCCCCTGAGGAGAATGGACTATACTTTTACTGTGACACCAAGTGTAGTTCTATTGTGTACAAATCAATATGACTGTATATTGGCAATGGGAAGAAATAACTGAAAATGGACTCCTGCCCCTAGTGGTGGGATCTGGTATCACTCTCTGCAGGGGGGACTCACACACTCACACAACGACAGCGCTTTTTAATAGCCTATCTGATTTATCTATCTGAGGACTAAAACCATAGGAAATGAAGAACTGAAAAATGAATATCAATGAATTAAACATGAATTTCAATATCTCTCCCCTATCCGCAACTGAGCTTGAAGTCCTGCTGAAAGATCCTGATAAGCTAAATGTATATATATATATATATATATATATATATATATATATATATATATATATATATATATACTGTATATATATATATATATATAACGAGTAGGTGTGCATTCAACGGTTTTAATTTGGGGACAGTGAGGTGTCTGGCTATCATAAAGAGTTTGTTGACAAATAGATTTGACAACTGGACAATGGATGCGTTGCACAGCAAATATGCAGTATCCAACACTTCGTTCATGGCTAGCTAGCAATGGTACAGCAGGCTATGGGATGAGCTCATTTGGGTTGTTGTCAAAGCCGGCGCATTAATTCAGATCGGTAATTAAACTTCAGCCGAACTACGTGTGCGTATACACGGTTTTAACACACGTCTGCTGGCCAATCAGAAAAGAGTATTAACCCAGGCCATGGTATAAATATATATATATATATATAGACAGAGAGTGTCACCTCTATCCAATTCTGCATGATAGTTTATTTTACTCCAATGGAAATTCCTTGTGGGGATTGGTCCGTCAAACTCCATTGTGGAGCCCTTGAGTCCCTGAGCTCATGCCAACTTGGTTTGCTTTCATACTACGGCCAGCAAAAGGACTGTTTGTTATTACAGAGCCTCCTATGTTTTGTAACCTCCATGTTGCCTGTGCTGCCTGCGTATGCCACTGACAGATAATGGGCACTTCTATCTACTATAAGATCACCAGAGGTTCCATCTGCTATAAGATCACCAGAGGTTCCATCAGAACACCAGAGGTTCCACCTACTATAAGATCACCAGAGGTTCCATCAGATCACCAGAGGTTCCACCTACTATAAGATCACCAGAGGTTCCATCTGCTATAAGATCACCAGAGGTTCCACCTACTATAAGATCACCAGAGGTTCCACCTACTATAAGATCACCAGAGGTTCCACCTACTATAAGATCACCAGAGGTTCCATCCGCTATAAGATCACCAGAGGTTCCATCAGATCATCAGAGGTTCCACCTACTATAAGATCACCAGAGGTTCCATCAGATCACCAGAGGTTCCATCAGATCACCAGAGGTTCCATCCGCTATAAGATCACCAGAGGTTCCATCAGATCATCAGAGGTTCCACCTACTATAAGATCACCAGAGGTTCCATCTGCTATAAGATCACCAGAGGTTCCACCTACTATAAGATCACCAGAGGTTCCACCTACTATAAGATCACCAGAGGTTCCACCTACTATAAGATCACCAGAGGTTCCACCTACTATAAGATCACCAGAGGTTCCATCAGATCACCAGAGGTTCCACCTACTATAAGATCACCAGAGGTTCCATCAGATCACCAGAGGTTCCATCTACTATAAGATCACCAGAGGTTCCATCTGCTATAAGATCACCAGAGGTTCCACCTACTATAAGATCACCAGAGGTTCCATCAGATCACCAGAGGTTCCATCAGATCACCAGAGGTTCCATCTACTATAAGATCAGCGGAGGTTCCATCTGCTATAAGATCACCAGAGGTTCCATCTGCTATAAGATCACCAGAGGTTCCACCTACTATAAGATCACCAGAGGTTCCACCTACTATAAGATCACCAGAGGTTCCACCAGATCACCAGAGGTTCCACCTACTATAAGATCACCAGAGGTTCCACCTACTATAAGATCACCAGAGGTTCCATCAGATCACCAGAGGTTCCATCAGATCACCAGAGGTTCCATCCGCTATAAGATCACCAGAGGTTCCATCTGATCACCAGAGGTTCCATCAGATCACCAGAGGTTCCATCTACTATCAGATCAGCAGATGTGGCACTTGGCATTTTCAGAGGTGTTCAGGCCTGAGTTCTCCAAATGAAGACCAGTTAAACTGACTGGATTACTGGCTAGGGGGGTTAGACGGATTCAATGTAAAACTCAAATCCAGATTAGCATTTTCAGCTAGAAGTTTTAATGCATTTTCTTAAGTCAAACAAGACACATCTCAGCACATCTTTGACAAATGTTTTAAGTACTGGCGACGTGACCATTATAATTGTATTATATTGACCTCAAGTAGCCTACCCAAGCACTCAAGTACCACATTTTGCAATATGATATATAATGTCTTTACAACAGACCAATTAAGATACAACTGATATGAATTCTCACAAGCATGGTATTATTTCAGGATTGTAAGACATTGCTTATACTCAAATACAAAACACAATGTGCCCTAGTATTCCTCCAATCATACTGATCCACGGTTTGGCGCAGTTCCGTGAGACTCTCCTGATAGAGTCTAGCTACTCCTACAGGTTCAGGCTTTCCATGATGATGAAGCATTTACGATGCATTGTTTGGCCTTAACGATTTAATTATTTAACAGTGTAGCTTTTGGGTCCGAGTCATAAAATTAAAAACACTTTACCTATTTCAAATCAGCGTTTGGGCAGCGTTTAGGTCGGAGGTTGAGTGCTCTCACGATCAATACACTGATAGGCAGGTGTTCATCTCCACAGTTTTAACACAGTTTGAGTAACAATTAGCCTAAAGTCCGATCAATCAATCATTCCCACGCAACAACATCCATCTGAAAATAGCAACGGAGAAGATAAGGCAGTCAAATGAAGGTGCGTAATTTGTAAACCGTCCGGATCGGCAGCTACTTACAATCGCTCGGCATTCCTCGGTATTCCTTTGGGCACGGTCCTGAAGCCTTGACCCTGACAATCCACATGAGACCCAGAGCAACTGCACTTATGAGGACACCCGTCCACCGCGGCAGAGCCCAGCAGCAGCCCGAGGATCAGAGCCCAGATCCCCCAACACTTCCCCGGCTCCTTCTCCTGCGCACTCGGTCCCATGATATCCACGGCGGCAAGACAGCCTTTGAAATGAAGAGACCCAGTAACCCAAAGTAGAATGTTCTTGGAGGACAAATCCCAGATATCGGTTTAATTTCGCAGTTTCGTGAACAGACGAACAAACTCCTAGACTATGTAATTCATCTAGGTAAAGTAGCCCAGGCAATTAAATCACTTTCTCGAAGTTGACCAACTCCTCAAAGAAAATCTTTCGCAAGTTGCTCTCATTCAAAGTCCCACTTGCGTTCTGCTGTTTCTTTACCATTTACACAAACACAATACGCAAATATTAGACTAGTTGGAAAAAACGGTCTTAATTGCTATGCCGCTTTTAAATCTAGGCTTATCCAAAAAGCCGTGCGCAAACTCCAAACTCCTTACTAAGACCCTCAAAAAACAGTAGATAAATGTTTAAAGGTGACAAAAATAAGTGTTCGTCTACGACAGAAATTCCTAAATTCTTGTGAGAACTCCAGCTTGTGAGCATCAGTCTGTCCCATTCCAATCGATCCGCTTTTGAAACTCAAGAAGTTTAATCATCCAAGTTGTGCGGACGCGTGTGCTGGAGTCTGGGGGAAGCAGAGCTGCATCTGCGGTCCCGGGTCCTTCTGCTGATGTCACCCAGACCTGACCTAGCCTACTGCTCACAGGGAGTCAGGGAATGTGAAGAGTGTGAGGAGTTTGCAGTAAGTTAACCCATCGACTTCCAAATAACTTTCAATCTTTAATTCATTTAAGGCTGCACCAGCCCAGATAGAAAGTTATTTTTAAGAACAGTGGGCTCATCGCTGTCCTATTGTGGGATATCAAACCTACACTCTCAGCAGTGATGTTGAACTAGTTGTCTCATAAACCCTATATCACCTTTTTCAGGTCGAATTGAACCCTTGGGGTTCCAAATTGCACAAATTGCAAAGATCTGTTTTGAACTTATATTTCATCTGACCTCAAAAGGGTTCTATCTAAAGGCTCAGGGACCTTTTAGGGTTCATCTACATGTACAGGGACTGGTTTTTACATACAGTAGCACTATTTCTTGGAGTCTACGGCCCAGAAGTGATGGTTTCCAGTTGAATGATTGTAGAATAGAAAGACCATCCTCCTGTGTGCGGTCACTCCAGGAAGACTACCCGCAGTGTTAAACATTTCAGGAGGCAAAAAGCACTGACTTATTAAATGAATTCCTCCATTCACAGATCAGTGTCAGGGTGAGAGCATTACATTTTATTTCACATTTTAGTCATTTAGCAAACACTTTGATCCAAAGCGACAATACTGTAAGTCCTGCATTTAGTCTTGAGTATAACGACTGTACATCCTGGTCCTCTCAGTAAAGGCTTCAGTAGAAGAAGTGTCACCAGCAGTCACAGTACTAGAACAAGGACAATTAGGGGTTTTCATACACATATAGGCCTACATGATGTTAGAGGTTATTATTTAAATTAATTATACAGTATAAGAAATTATTAAGGTGAATGATTATACATCTTAACCAAAATGTACTGCTGATACATTCACTTTATCCACAGATTTTGACCAGAGTTCTAAGGCTCTTTCCCCACTCCCCTGGTCTCCTCCCCGGACTGACCTGGTCTCCTCCCCGGACTCCCCTGGTCTCCCCCCCGGACTGACCTGGTCTCCCCCCCGGACTGCCCCATGTTCCCCCTCTTCCCTGGTCTCCACCCCGGACTGCCCCATGTTCCCCCTCTTCCCTGGTCTCCTCCCCGGACTGCCCCATGTCTCCCCACTGCCCTGGTCTCCTCCCCGGACTGACCTGGTCTCCTCCCCGGACTGACCTGGTCTCCTCCCCGGACTGCCCTGGTCTCCTCCCCGGACTGCCCCATGTTCCCCCACTCCCCTGGTCTCCTCCCCGGACTGACCTGGTCTCCTCCCCAGACTGCCCCATGTTCCCCCACTCCCCTGGTCTCCTCCCCGGACTGACCTGGTCTCCTCCCCGGACTGCCCCATGTTCCCCCACTTCCCTGGTCTCCTCCCCGGACTGACCTGGTCTCCTCCCCGGACTGCCCCATGTTCCCCCTCTTCCCTGGTCTCCTCCCCAGACTGCCCCATGTTCCCCCTCTTCTCTGGTCTCTCCCCGGACTGACAGAGCCCCATGTTCCCCCACTTCCCTGGTCTCCTCCCCGGACTGACCTGGTCTCCTCCCCGGACTGCCCCATGTTCCCCCTCTTCCCTGGTCTCCTCCCCAGACTGACCCATGTTCCCCCACTTCCCTGGTCTCCTCCCCGGACTGAATGAGCCCCATGTTTCAGGTCTCCTCCCCGGACTGACAAAGCCCCGTGTTGTTGTGACACTGCCCTCTTCTGGCGAGAGGAAAAAGACTAATTTGATTTGCCCAACAACCCAAATGTGTCATTGAATTGTGATTGGTTGTGTACCTTAAACATTTAGCTAGGAGACTCATTCACACAGAATACATTGCATTAGTACAAAATGGCAATGTTTTCATTGTTTATTTTGTTAATGCACTGGTTTTTCTATGTAGATGTATACTGGACCAATGTCTCTTGGTTTTCTCTGCCTTAATGACACAGCCAAGACAAGTAGAATGAAGAACTATCGTATAAAAAGAAAAGTGCGAACTGACTTTTAAAAAGTGTGGACAGCGTTGGCATTAAGTGACATGGATTTCCAACATGTGTCTGACTGTAAAGAAGGAATGCTCAGCGAGGCCACAAACTACTTATTTTCTTGGTCTGTGGAAATTGATAATGTCCCCAAGGTTTGGAAAACATGTGACTGTTGGTGAGCCAAAGCATACTGTAGAATACATCTACAGTATAGAACATATCAAACATTGCATAAAACAGAGTAGTCCCTATCTATGATAGCATACCCAACATTAGGCTGTAGCCTTTCAGAATACTTTGCACAGATATTTGGCCCAAATGTTTGCAGACCGGAATCCCGTTCACACTTAAGGAATGCATATCAGGAACCCTATTTCTCCTTCTTATATCTCTGGTATAAACAAAGCAACAGCTGAAAAAATGAATAATATTGCAATGCTTTGGTTCCAAACACTTCTTCCTCATCAGTAGTGCTTTATGCAAAACTAATTATGGCAGTTGGCAATCAACTTTGAAGGTGCATCACGCCCACTTACTCAACTCAAAATGTTCAGTCCTTTTCTCATATCCTACTGTCCCCCCTCTCTCTCCGTGTGGGTGATGGTGCAGGAGGTATAGTTCAGAGGTCATACCCACCCCTCTCTCTAGGTGTGGGTGATGGAGCAGGAGGTATAGTTCAGAGGTCATACCCACCCCTCTCTCATGGTGTGGGTGATGGAGCAGGAGGTATAGTTCAGAGGTCATACCCACCCCTCTCTCTAGGTGTGGGTGATGGTGCAGGAGGTAGAGTTCAGAGGTCATATCCACCCCTCTCTCTGGGTGTGGGTGATGGCGCAGGAGGTATAGTTCAGAGGTCATACCCACCCCTCTCTCTGGGTGTGGGTGATGGCGCAGGAGGTATAGTTCAGAGGTCATATCCACCCCTCTCTCTGGGTGTGGGTGATGTTGCAGGAGGTATAGTTCAGAGGTCATATCCACCCCTCTCTCTGGGTGTGGGTGATGGTGCAGGAGGTAGAGTTCAGAGGTCATACCCACCCCTCTCTCAGTGTGGGTGATGGTGCAGGAGGTAGAGTTCAGAGGTCATACCCACCCCTCTCTCAGTGTGGGTGATGGTGCAGGAGGTAGAGTTCAGAGGTCATACCCACCCCTCTCTCTGGGTGTGGGTGATGGTGCAGGAGGTATAGTTCAGAGGTCATACCCACCCCTCTCTCAGTGTGGGTGATGGAGCAGGAGGTATAGTTCAGAGGTCATACCCACCCCTCTCTCTCGGTGTGGGTGATGTTGCAGGAGGTAGAGTTCAGAGGTCATACCCACCCCTCTCTCTCGGTGTGGGTGATGGGGCAGGAGGTAGAGTTCAGAGGTCACACCCACCCCTCTCTCTCGGTGTGGGTGATGGGGCAGGAGGTAGAGTTCAGAGGTCATACCCACCCCTCTATTTCCAGACACATGTCTGTAGCGGGGTCAGCTCTATGTTCCCGCATCTCAATGGTCCCACAGCCCAATGGTCCCACATGACTAAGACTTACTAAGGCTGTGGGACCATTGGGTTGTGAGACCATAGACACGCTCCCGTCTGTAGCAAGTCTCAGTCCTAGCACGCTGCTGTCTCAGTCCTAGCACGCTGTTGTCTCAGTCCTAGCACGCTGTTGTCTCAGTCCTAGCACGCTGCTGTCTCAGTCCTAGCACACTGCTGTCCTAGTCCTAGCACGCTGCTGTCCTAGTCCTAGCATGCTGCTGTCTCAGTCCTAGCACGCTGCTGTCCTAGTCCTAGCACGCTGCTGTCCTAGTCCTAGCACGCTGCTGTCTCAGTCTCAGTCCTAGCAAGCTGCACAGTCTGGAGTGAAGGCATGTGGGTGAGCTGTGAACCATGTGTGGGGATATTTTACTGACAAACACACACGCACGGCAGCAAATGCATAAATCAGGTGTGTGTGTGTGTGTGTGTGTGTGTGTGTGTGTGTGTGTGTGTGTGTGTGTGTGTGTGTGTGTGTGTGTGTGTGTGTGTGTGTGTGTGCGTCCGAGCATGTTTGGTTATCATATGTGGTACCTCTCTTAGGGAATATCATTATGAAGATGCAGAAAAATGTGACAAAAACAATGTTTGACATTATCAAGTTCATTTCAATGTTTTGCTTGTCTGTGTGTATCCAGTATCCTGTAGCTCTTTGAATGTTATTGATGCCAGGGGGATCTGACCTGGGCCCTGGTTCGTCTCAAACACCTGAGATACGACAGGAAAATCCACCCCTTTCCACTGTAGCCTTTACAAAAATAAATGGAATCACGCAAAATATCTTACTTCATTAGTACATTATTTCCCCATTGAACAAAGAGTGTTTGAAGTGATGTACTGTTGATCTGCAGGTCTCCAGCCTGTGTTTTCCCAGGGAGTGTATAGGAGAGGCTTGGCCTGGTGGAGGCCTGGAGGCAGAGCTGAGCACTAACGTCTATAGGAGATGCTTGGCCTGGTGGAGAGCTGGTGGAGGCCTGGTGGAGGGCCTGGAGGCAGAGCTGAGCGTCTATAGGAGAGGCCTAGCCTGGTGGAGGGTCTGGAGGCAGAGCTGAGCGTCTATAGGAGAGGCTTGGCCTGGTGGAGGGCCTGGAGGCAGAGCTGAGCGTCTATAGGAGAGGCTTGGCCTGGTGGAGGCAGAGCTGAGCGTCTATAGGAGAGGCTTGGCCTGGTGGAGGGCCTGGAGGCAGAGCTGAGCGTCTATAGGAGAGGCTTGGCCTGGTGGAGGGTCTGGAGGCAGAGCTGAGCGTCTATAGGAGAGACCTGGCCTGGTGGAGGGCCTGGAGGCAGAGCTGAGCGTCTATAGGAGAGGCTTGGCCTGGTGGAGGGCCTGGAGGCAGAGCTGAGCGCTAACGTGGGCCAAAGACCTGTCGGAGAGAGAGCCCCATTAGGCCACCATTAGACCTGAGAGCTGCTTTTAATGGTTGGCCTCAACAGAGAGAGAAACTCAAACCTTCCACCAATTACCTCAATCTCTCAGCCCATCTCAGGGATGGAGGAAGGACATGGGAATTGGAGCAGGGGAATTTAGGCCTACATTATATGGATTTCCTTTATGCATACACAGGCATTAGCTCTGTGTCAGTGTGTATGTGATCTGTATTATGTTTATGGATTTTGGCTTGGGGGCTAACATGAAGAAAACGTTAACAGATCGGCAGTGTGATTTTCAGTTCTTTCTTTATTCAGGCTCCATGGTAGGAATTGACAACCATAGACAATACAATCAACACATGTCAAAACAGCCAAATCACATTGTTGAGATATTGTCAGATGTCTACCATAAACTTGATACATCTTAGATGTAGTTCCCACCCCCAAAAACACTACAATTCTAGAGCTATTTCCAGGGTATCCCATGGGCTTCATACAAGTACCAGAGACAAACAACACAGGACTACCAGACGCACCAGTAGCTTCCTAGCTAGCACTGTTGTCTGGCATCTCTGTTTGTTTGCTGTGTAAGTGTGTCTGTGTGTGTGCTCTCTCTCTCTCTGTGTGTGTGTGTGTGTGTGTGTGGCAGCTAATACAGTCAAGGGGACGGACTTCCTGTGTGACACAGTGCCATGTGTGTGACCAGCGGAGCGTTGAGCTGCCAGTCGCTAGCCCACGCCACGGAGAGATGCTAATTACTAACACACTGTCTCAGCTCATAAACGCAGCGGACAGAGGGCAGAGAGAGAGAGAGAGAGAGAGAGAATGAGAGGGGGAGAGGGGGCAGAAGGAGAGAGAAAGAGATGTAAAGAACTTTTAAAAACAGAAATCCAACTGTGTGGTGGTGCGAGCAGGGAAGTGCCAGCCAACACGGCTCTTTGGGGTGGGCTACCCAGAGGACATGAACATCTGAAACCAGATCTCTTCTATTTCACCATTGTTTCTCCTGGACAGCAAGGAGATGAGTGAGATATTACAATGAGAACGTTGCTTATGTCTCCTGTTTCTCTGGTTTGTCTCTGGAGCAAAATACTTAAATCATCAGTTTAGAGCACTTCTGAACTGCGAAAGAGATCTCAACAAAGTTAACATAAGGCTCAGTTTGGCCCAATTTATGCATCTCAGGCTGATCCATCAGAGAGCTCTCTACGTATACTCACTTAATTCTGATCCCAGACCTGTTGGTTACATCTTATGTTAAGCTCAGTCTGTTCTGTAAGAGCTGTAAGAGCTCTCTACACAATCTTGAACAATTCTCATTTCAGAAGCTTTTGGTGCGTCTCGGATTTTCTCATATTCTATCTGCTATGTAATTTATATTTGAACATTTCTACACTTATTCTGTATATAATTCACTCATATTCTGCGCTCTACCCACCCATTGGGTTAGTGAGGTTTCCACTGCAGCTGCCTCACTTCTCCCTGGTGATTGATCCAAGAATCTGTCAATCAATATTATACAGCACATGTAGAACCACACACTGTATGAAGTAGAACCACACACTGTATGAAGTAGAACCACACACTGTATGAAGTAGAACCACACACTGTATGCAGTAGAAACCTTTTCAGGTGTATTGCCCAAACACACCATTAACGGCATGCTGGGAAATATTTAAATGAAGTGAACTGAACCGTTAGCTAGAGTGACATGGTACATGAGTACTAACATAGCCAAGTCTTCCTTGGGGGCTGTTGACCAAACACATAGAGGCAAAAGCAGCAGCAGATATTCTCAGTTATTTCAATGGGTTTCCCAGAGAGAGACTGACCACCACTACTGGCCCCGCCCTCCAGATGCCATTGGTTTTTCACAAACTTGAGCTGCCTCACTCTCTGGGCCGTCACCTTTGACCCCGGCTCTGATGTTCCAGCATGCTCTGTTTGATGTCCCAAACACACAACAGAGGTTCCTCTAACGCTGCGTTCACACAGGCTGCATCATGGCAATGCATGTGCACTCAAGACTCACACAAGACTCACACAGTCACAAGACTCACACAAGACTCACTCAAGACTCACACAAGACTCACTCAAGACTCACACAAGACTCACACAAGACTCACACAAGACTCACTCAAGACTCACACAGTCACACAAGACTCACACAAGACTCACACAGTTACAAGACTCACACAAGACTCACACAAGACTCACTCAAGACTCACACAAGACTCACACAAGACTCACTCAAGACTCACACAAGACTCACACAAGACTCACTCAAGACTCACACAGTCACACAAGACTCACACAAGACTCACACAGTTACACAAGACTCACACAAGACTCACACAAGACTCACACAAGACTCACACAGTCACTCAAGACTCACACAGTCACACAAGACTCACACAAGACTCACACAAGACTCACACAGTCACTCAAGACTCACACAAGACTCACACAAGACTCACACAAGACTCACACAAGACTCACACAGTCACTCAAGACTCACACAGTCACACAAGACTCACACAAGACTCACACAAGACTCACACAGTCACTCAAGACTCACACAAGACTCACACAAGACTCACACAAGACTCACACAAGACTCACACAGTCACTCAAGACTCACACAGTCACACAAGACTCACACAAGACTCACACAAGACTCACACAGTCACTCAAGACTCACACAGTCACTCAAGACTCACACAGTCACACAAGACTCACACAAGACTCACACAGTCACTCAAGACTCACACAGTCACTCAAGACTCACACAGTCACACAAGACTCACACAAGACTCACACAGTCACACAAGACTCACACATTCACTCAAGACTCACACAAGACTCACACATTCACTCAAGACTCACACAAGACTCACACATTCACACAAGACTCACACAAGACTCACACAGTCACACAAGACTCACACAAGACTCACACAAGACTCACACAAGACTCACACAGTCACACAAGACTCACACATTCACTCAAGACTCACACAAGACTCACACATTCACTCAAGACTCACACAAGACTCACACATTCACACAAGACTCACACAAGACTCACACAAGACTCACACAGTCACACAAGAGTCACACAAGACTCACACATTCACACAAGACTCACACAAGACTCACACAAGACTCACACAGTCACACAAGACTCACACAAGACTCACACAAGACTCACACAAGACTCACACAAGACTCACACAAGACTCACACAGTCACTCAAGACTCACACAAGACTCACACAAGACTCACACAAGACTCACACAGTCACACAAGACTCACACAGTCACACAAGACTCACACAGTCACTCAAGACTCACACAGTCACTCAAGACTCACACAAGACTCACACACTCACACAAGACTCACACAGTCACACAAGACTCACACAGTCACACAAGACTCACACAAGACTCACACAGTCACTCAAGACTCACACAGTCACTCAAGACTCACACAGTCACACAAGACTCACACAGTCACTCAAGACTCACACAAGACTCACACAGTCACACAAGACTCACACAAGACTCACACAAGACTCACACAGTCACTCAAGACTCACACAGTCACACAAGACTCACACAAGACTCACACAAGACTCACACAGTCACACAAGACTCACACAGTCACACAAGACTCACACAAGACTCACACAAGACTCACACAGTCACACAAGACTCACACAGTCACACAAGACTCACATGTTGACTTGCAAGCTCGCTTGCGTCTCACAATGGTGGAAGAGTTCTCATTCCCTTCAAATGAGTGTGCGCCTGCAGAGCTGCAGCTTGCTCAATACTGAGGCGATCAGGGGAATTATAGTCTCACATATCAGGTTCATGTAAGACAGTCTGAGAATAGGCCCTGAAATCCAAAATAGTGAACTTATCCTTTAATCATAGAGTGAATAAAGTAATGGAGATGGTCCTCTTCTCTCCTGTATACCTTGGCTGGAGAGGACATTTGTTTTGGCCTACATGGTTTAAACCTGTACGACACATTGTGAATACAGCCTTGGGAAGACTAATCACCCAGCAATAGCAGCCAGAGAACCCTGTGTTTCCTGGTTGTAAGAGGAAGTGCACAATTAGGCGGACATGTTGCAGCAGTCACAGGAGTTAGCTGTGCGTTGATGGACTGAAAGATACAATTCATCTTCTGAGGGTGAGGAGGCTATCTGAAGTCATTTTGTCCCATCTACTGCCCTTGTTCCTCTTCCAAAGACACACACATACACACACACACACACACACCCACACACACACACACACACACACACACCCACATCCACACCCACACACACACACACACACACACACACACACCTCACTCCCCTGTCTCCATCAGGGTCCGCGCTTAAACAATACCACATGTGGGTTGGATCCTTTCGTTACATTGTGAGAGATTTTTTTCCAACCTTCTGTGTAATGCTGGATGATTGATGGTCCAATTTACTAGGAAATGATCATAGTCACAGACGCAGGAGGGGCTGACCGGACAGCAAGCCAGGCGAGCTTTTCTCTTCTTTTTTCCATATGCTGCAGATTCAGCTAAGAGTGAACTGCAGGAGAGTGATACTGTTGTAGTGCGTTCCAGAGCTTTGTAATGACCCGCCGTGGACCTCTAGACTGCCCCTGCGGACCCTCACATGGTGACATCAGTCCCAGAGAGCCTGAGGATGGAGCAGCTATCCATGGTAGCGTGGCGTCTAGCCCTGTAGTTATCCATGTTAGCGTGGCGTCTAGCCCTGTAGTTATCCATGTTAGCGTGGCGTCTAGCCCCCTAGTTATCCTTGTTAGCGTGGCGTCTAGCCCCCTAGTTATCCATGTTAGCGTGGCGTCTAGCCCCCTAGTTATCCATGTTAGCGTGGCGTCTAGCCCCCTAGTTATCCATGTTAGCGTGGCGTCTAGCCCCCTAGTTATCCATGTTAGCGTGGCGTCTAGCCCCCTAGTTATCCTTGTTAGCGTGGCGTCTAGCCCCCTAGTTATCCATGCTAGCGTGGCGTCTAGCCCCCTAGTTATCCATGTTAGCGTGGCGTCTAGCCCCTTAGTTATCCATGTTAGCGTGGCGTCTAGCCCCCTAGTTATCCATGTTAGCGTGGCGTCTAGCCCCCTAGTTATCCATGTTAGCGTGGCGTCTAGCCCCCTAGTTATCCATGTTAGCGTGGCGTCTAGCCCCTTAGTTATCCATGTTAGCGTGGCGTCTAGCCCCCTAGTTATCCATGTTAGCGTGGCGTCTAGCCCCCTAGTTATCCTTGTTAGCGTGGCGTCTAGCCCCCTAGTTATCCATGCTAGCGTGGCGTCTAGCCCCCTAGTTATCCATGTTAGCGTGGCGTCTAGCCCCTTAGTTATCCATGTTAGCGTGGCGTCTAGCCCCCTAGTTATCCATGTTAGCGTGGCGTCTAGCCCCCTAGTTATCCATGTTAGCGTGATGTCTAGCCCCCTAGTTATCCATGTTAGCGTGGCGTCTACCCCTAGTTATCCATGTTAGCGTGGCGTCTAGCCCCCTAGTTATCCATGTTAGCGTGGCGTCTAGCCCCCTAGTTATCCATGTTAGCGTGGCGTCTAGCCCCCTAGTTATCCATGTTAGCGTGGCGTCTAGCCCCCTAGTTATCCTTGTTAGCGTGGCGTCTAGCCCCCTAGTTATCCATGTTAGCGTGGCGTCTAGCCCCCTAGTTATCCATGTTGGCGTGGCGTCTAGCCCCCTACTTGGTGGCGAGTGGCTGTTTCCGTGCAAACCTAGCGAGAAGAGAGAAAGAGGAGGGAAGAAAGGTGAAGGGAAAGAGAAAAGGAAAGGGGAAAGAGGAGGGAAGAAAGGTGACTCACAAAAGAGAAAACTGTGATTCATTTCAACCCCTCCCCACCTTCTTACAGCGCGTTAATCTTCAAAGAATCCAAAACAAAAACTCAAATTGCAATGACATTTCACAGTGAACCACCTCCAGTAATTCAGCCCAGCTCACAGGCTGGTGTGACGGAGCCTAGGCCGCCCTTTACTAATTGTTCCAATTCTCCCCACCTCACTGCCACCCCATGACCGTGGCCTGGCAAGCCCGTAGCCCTGCGTCTTCTTTACGGTTCGGTTATAATCTGTAATTAACACTAACCCCTGAGATTGGACCCCTGATTGAGGGCCAGCACATGCCGGCCATCTGCGCTGCTAGCTAGCCCCCTGATGTTAGCCCTGCGTGTGTTAGCCTAGTGCAGCTACACAGCTCAGGGCTGTTTACAGACGTATGTCCTAGCAGCGTTTATCTTGGGTCTAGGAGGGGGAGAAACGGTTAAGGACTGACATGCTGTTTCTATAAAGGGCCTGGTTGGAAATGTAAGCAGCCATTAGTAACGAGCTGGCTAATGTGCAATGTAGATTTTCAGAGTGCAGAGGAGCTGGATTGTTGCCACACACACACACACACACACACACACACACACACGCAACACACAACCTCCTTGTCCCCCTGGGCAACAGTTTCAATAACAGCATACCCAAGTTAAAGTGCTATTGACATGTGGGTCCTATCTTTCACCGGCACATACGGGTAAGCAAACATCCATGGCTAGGACAGCCTACACGGTTAGCTTCTAGGTAACGTTAGCTATAAGTATTGATAGCATGCTGGGAAAGATTAATTCAGCTAGCGAGCTACCCACACCGCCTGTATGTTTTTTACATTAACTACGCATCGCTACCCTGCTGTCACTGTACATGCTGATCACATGCATCATGGGGGGAGGTCTGTGCTCTCCAAGAGCCTTTCTAGTTAAAGCTGCATTCCTTCATTTTATGCATATTGTGAAAACGAATTAAAGCCACCTGATATGAGATTGCTTCACTGAGGCATAGCGTCCCACTTCAATGACCCTCCCAATGCTGTTATTCCAGCATTTCGGCCCTTGTAGCCAATAGCATGCCTTTGCCAGAGTCCCATTCTGCCATCTAGTGGTAAAATATAATCAATTAATGCAGATTTAACTGTCAAATCTACAGGTTAAATCTACTTTTCAGTTTGTCTAGCCCTAGAGTACCCCTTGTGTTCTCACTCAAGGGGCCTAAGAGAAGGAGCCCAATGAGGAGCCTCTCAACGTTTGACAGATCGGAATTGAACGACTTTTTACGTTTTTCAGAGAGAATGTATTGCTGAGGCCAAGGTTGGCCGATTGAATAGCAGAATGGAGTTCAAAACCTCAGTGTGGCATTTTAATGAACCCAACCTGACAAAGTGATTTTTGTTCCTTGGAGAATGGCACGGGGTTACAGGGGAGGCTGGGGGAGGCTGGGGGAGGCTGGGGGCCTAGCTATGAGAAAGGGGCTCAAGTCTGGGTTGGGAACAAGACTCTGAGTTCAGGGCGGCTGAAGCCACACAGAGACTCAACAAGCGCTAAACAATGACCTCCTTTTATCCTCCGGACCTTTGTCAACAGAAGAAAATTGGAAATACAGCACATTATGAGGAGAACCTTGGGAAGGTGAAGGTCGGATGCCAAGCCACTCTTCCATTGACAGCAGAATTTAGCAGCTGTGGTGCTGTTTGCTTTGTGAGGGGTTTGGAAATGCCTAGAATGGCAGAGGCCCAAGGAAAACAGCTCAGTGTGGGACTGGCAGTGGGAACTCTACCCCTCTGCAAGCACGCCGGCCACGGCCTGACATGGGGAACAGGGGCTCTACCTGAATCTGGCCCCCCATTACGCTCACAACCACTCAGCTGCACACAGACGGGGGGGGGGGTCGGGCGGAACCGAGCTGAGCAAACACACGCTGGGTGAATGAAAGAAAGACGGAGAGGGATTCCATTGTTCCAGTCCATAAAAACCACGATGCTGTTTTTATGGAGACAGGAGAATCGTCTTGAAGCTGATTGAACTGGATCATCAGGCAGACCACTTCGAGCTGTGTGTGTGTGTGTGTGTGTGTGTGTGTGTGTGTGTCTCTCAGCACTTTTGAAACTTTGCATTTAGAAATTGTACTGTAAGATTGCTACGTAGGGCAGTAGTCAGTTTCACAATGGCCCCAGTGTTAAATGACATGTGTGGAGATTTTACAGGATTCCACAGGTTTCCCAGAGTGCCAGCTCTGTCGGTACTGCAAGCGTGTGTAAAATGTAACCCAACGTCCTGAACGAGCCCCACGCCTGAACGAGCCCGCATGCTTCTGATTCATCTCAGAGTGACCAGCAGGGCCTGTTTCATGTGTTCCACCTGCCCAAATATAGTCATTGAGAGTATAATTATGTGCTACTGATGGTGAATAGTCGTGGCTCTTTCAGCATCAGTTTGCGGGAGATGGTGTTATATGGGAGGTATTTTGGAAAGCATGGAAAAATAAAATAATAAAAATAAAACAATAAAAAGGGCAAACAAAACCATTATCTGTGACAGCTTCAGAAAGTGCGAGTACACATACAGTACTGTACATGCAGGCCTAATGTATACTTGAATATTTACCCTAACATTGTGTCTGCTAAACCTCCCCTCTCTCACACCTCACAGCGTCCACAACATCACTGCCATGGTGCCAATGAGTTATTACTAAAATGGATTCTTCTCACCCAGTTCTTGGAATTGTAGCAATGTTGGACTGATATTGTGAACATGGAGCCTGTGTGTGTGTGTGTGTGTGTGTGTGTGTGTGTGTGTGTGTGTGTGTGTGTGTGTGTGTGTGTGTGTGTGTGTGTGTGTGCGTACGCTGCTAGTGTGCGTTTGTGTGGTAGGGAGGGTCATACAAGACCAGACCCAGGATAAGTCAGTTAGGATGTAAAGTAGTTAAGGCCCCAGCCTGCATCAGAAGTTATTAAACGTGTCATGTGACACTAGGATCAACTGGTTTAAAGCCATCACAATATTATACTTGAGCACAGTGGGAGCTTTCAGCAATAAGCCACACAAGCCCGTTGTTTGAGAACAGCTAGGGGGCACGACATGTTAGGCACGACATGAAGCAAAAATAATTTGTGGCTAGCTTTCCATCCTTGAGTAGTTAATAATGTGACAGCATTGTTAGCATCTAGAGAAAAACCTTCCCACAAACCGATCTGCTACATTGTGAATGTTTAATATTGAAAGGATACCCCTTAATACAATGTTACCAAACACGTTGTGAACGTTGCAGGAGTGAATGCACTCTGGTGCTGCGCTTGGTGGCAACTCTGCTTGTAAGTTGTAAAATGATTTGGAGACAATATCTCTCGTTGGATACATAAAGTATCTAGCTTACTAAATTGTTGTGTTAAGTTGGTGAAAAATTATGTTCACGAAAAACCAACTTGTTTGTTAATCTAAAGCTATGCTACAGTAGGAGCTGGGGCTGTCGTTTCTGATTAGATGGCTGACCATACAGAAGATTGAGACAGGCGGTCAAATAACAGCAAATAAGCTTAATAAAGCGATCTGGCACAAGAACCTGTAGTATATCATGAATATTGGCATGGCTAGGGGGTGTTGTTAGGTACAACACAACGCGCAGTCGACCCCCTAACCATGCCAATATTCATGATATACCACAGGTTTGAGTGCCATATCGCTTTTTTCAAACAGTTACTACACATACGTCTATATCATAAGAATTCACAAAATAAATCTTAAAATTAAATGTTTTAACTGGATGTTATCCGGTATCCTTCAGCTGAATTAATTTGGTTATTATGCAACGGTTAATTAATGTGTTAAAGGAGTAGTAAAGGGAAAATGCATGTTTAGCCCTGTTTTAAGGTTACTTATGATCATATACAATGGTTCAGATCAAAACGTTGACAAAACTAGCACTTTTGAGAAAGTGATAATTGCTCTACCACCGTTTAGGTCATACAACATACAACACATACCTCCCTTGGCAGGAGGTCGAAAGAGATGACCGGCCGCACACGGATATTTAAACAAGGTACATGTATGAACATTCTATGTAGCTGTGAGTATATCATGAATATTGGCACTGTAGAACGAGGTCTCAGCCAATCAGTGTCCATGATCCAAACAACCCATTTTATACCATTTATTTAGAAACAGTACTGTCGCTGGCTAGCATAACCAGTTTGTTGGCATTTCATTTTGACAACGAAATAGCTTCCTCACTTGCTCCAGCACGCATGCGCACAGCGTGCTGGAGCAACGCTTGCACGCTGTGCACATGCGTGCTGGAGCAAGTGGGGAAGCTATTTCGTTTCTAAAGACGTTTCTAAAGATCATATTACAGGCATGTGAAAAACCACAACAGGCACAACTAGCAGAAAAAAGATATTTTAGAAGCTGCATTCTCAGTGCCTCGTCCGCCGCTATTACATGGATACACCTGGCTCGCGCTGGATTTTAAATTTCTTCTACAGGCCTCCGAATTACACCAAAGTTATCTCGGTGAGTCAAACGTCTTATAATATGCCGTAAATAAGGTCCAGGTTGTCAAAAACGAGCATTCTCCTTTAAGGTCCTGTTCTGATGAGTTGACCCAGGAACCCAGGTATTTGAAGTCGCTAACTTCTGCTAGAGCATCGTAGAGCAAACTTGCTGAATGAAATAGTAATGGACACTTTCCATTCGCTTACGGTTCCAACTCCATGTTAACTATTGGATATCATCGCTGTTCCTCCAGGGAATATGTTCACCATTAAAACTCTGTAGCGTGTTAATGACAGTTTTAGGAACTGCTTTTCTTGGAGGAGTTCACTACAATCGAAAAATAAAAGACACTGAAATAGTCAGTATTTCTCCCATAATGACTCCCAATGATGTAACCATTGTATAAAAGCAATAGGCCACTTGAGGTCGTAGTTTAGAGTGATTTTATAACAGCCGGACTGTGAACCACGGCCTCTCGTGGCTTATTGCCCAAGTATATTAGTGCAACAACAGTGCAATAGCATTATAGTTACTTTCTAATAGCATTCATCCATGTGCCTCCACGGTAGGGGGTGAGGCGGGGGGGAACTCAGTAGACCTAACCCTATGTTTGTGCTGCCAGTTGGGGTTAGACCCCTCAATGGTTTGAGACTTTAGCCTGTTGGTAGGGAAGTGTGTGTGTGTGTGGGGGGGGGGGGTGTCTATAAAACCTCCAGGGTCTCTATACCCTTTTTAGCCTCCATTACAGAGTTGGCTGGACAATCTAACTGTCAGTCAGAGCAGGCTGAAACAACAGGCCCCTGACTGCCCTCTCTGCCGAGTGTCTGGTGCAGACATGAGTAGACGGGCTTATCTCTCTCCTCCATTGTGTGGTTGTTGACAAAGGCTTGAAGCAACCCCCCAGTCTCTGGACTCACACCACTTGGATAATGCATCTGCAGTTGAGAGAAAGACACGGGTCAGTGTCTTCAGACCTGCAATGAACTAAGAATTTGTCAACACACTTTAATAGTGTTATCAGTGGCATGTCATCATTGCAAGAAAGAGAGGAACTTCTCCCAAATGTTTTTCATTCCCTCATTAAAAACAATACAGCTATACTCTTACATACCACAATGCATCACAACCAGGGGTGAAAATTAACTTTTTGGCTCACGGTGAGTCATCTGGCAAGGGGACTAGATGAAAAAATCTACCGGCCAAGTATATATTTTTTTCAGATAGCCTTCCGAAATCTAGTCGCCAATTGGAAATTGTACCTGCATTTGACCGGTGGCAGGTGTTAATTTTCAGCCCTGATTACAACTCTTCATCAATGTCAGTGTTTCCCATACGTTAATTCATCCATGGCGGCCCGCCACAGCTGCAACATTTAGGTTATCAAAAGTTTTTACTTCTCTAAATAAATAACAAAACTCAAACGCTGTTGTGTTTTGCGCTGTGCTCATGGTGCTCTGCTGGGCCAATCACACTTGTTGGAAGTGTGAATTCCACACAGCTGCATTGATTCACACTGGAATTCCACACGGAGTTGAGATACGGTTGTGTGAGGTAAGTTAACGTTAGCTACTTACAATATATACAATACAATCCATATTGAATATCCACTGTAGTTGTCTACTTGTCCAAACATAATTTGGGCTATGCTGCAACGTTCATTTTCCAGTCTATGTAATGCAAATTTTCCAGCTAGCAAGCTAGACTGTTAATTAGCTACCAGCAACGTTACCTAGCTAAAGTTAGGCTAGCACTAGCTAACGTTAGCTAGATAGGTTTGCATGTAACGTTAGTCAGGCCAATGTCATTGAAAAACGGGACTGTCTTAAGCTTAGCTAATATGCCTGTACTCTTGACTTTCATGAGTACCAGACCAATATATCTATTCTTCAAGAAGAAAGTGGGAGTAGAAGCAGATAAGTGTGAATGTGCCCTTATTCTACTGTAACTGACTCTCTCAGTCCACTGAGCTGACTGGGAAGTAGATGTAGGGCACTGCCACGTCTGCAACTCTGGGAATCAGCAAGCGCCACAGCAGGTCAGATGGGTCCCCTAGACACACAGCAGGTCAGATGGGGCCCCCTGGACACACAGCAGGTGAGATGGGGCCCCTGGACACACAGCAGGTGAGATGGGCCCCCTGGACACACAGCAGGTCAGATGGACCCCCTGGACACACAGCAGGTGAGATGGGGCCCCCTGGACACACAGCAGGTGAGATGGGCCCTGGACACACAGCAGGTCAGATGGGCCCCTGGACACACAGCAGGTCAGATGGGCCCCCTGGACACACAGCAGGTGAGATGGGCCCCCTGGACACACAGCAGGTGAGATGGGCCCCCTGGACACACAGCAGGTGAGATGGGCCCCCTGGACACACAGCAGGTGAGATGGGCCCTCTGGACACACAGTGCTGATAGGCAACCCGTTCTTCAGAGCCCTGCTGGTGGACCTGCCGTGGGTTTCAGGTGTGTGTAGGCGTCAATCTGCTTCCCCATGGCTGGAGCCTGCCTCGGATCCAACACCCTAGCCAGCCACTCTCTGGCTGGATGTGTGTCCCAGTGCTTTGACCACTTTGTCATTGCAGGTATTTCTTCTGGCAGCTCAATGGCGGCTGCCTCTGCTTCCCCTTTTGCTTATGAAAAAAGGACCTTGAACTCCTCATCCTTCCTCTTTGCTTTCACTCTTTGTTTGGCTCCCTCCACAATGGTGTATGATGCTGACAAGTCAAGGCCGTTTCTCTGAAGCGAAGCAGATGCGGTGGCAGTCTCATTGAAGACAGGTGTGTCAATCTCCATGCAGAGAATAAACTCGTAATCTATGTTTCGCAACAGCATCCGTGTAGTGCAGCGCCTGCTGCAGTCTGGTGGATGACTATCAGCCAGGTTCTGACAACAGAAAGGGATCTTCAGGGATCCCAGAGCATCTTCTCTACACCATCCGAGTGTCAGACAGCCTTTTCAATTCACACACTTTTTGGTCAAGGTACATGATCTGTTGCATTTTCACAAACCCAGCGTGGCGTTTTGGAGATCTGGCTATGAAAGTGTTTCAGACTTTCAACTTAATTGAAAAAAATATGATTTTTGATTTGATTGATTGATTTTTGATTTGGCACTCTCCACCGAGACCAGGTTTTGTGCAGATGGGGACACCGGTGTCTTCTTTTGGCACTAAAAAAACATAATATAAGCATACAATTTCATAATGTACAGTATTATGAAAGTACACATACCATTCCAACCAGTATATAGTAGTGTTGATGTGAGCAAAATTTCACACCAGTGTTACCCTTGGGCTGAAATGAATAAAAATAGCCTTAAAGGATTAACATGGTGATTTTCACTTTTTTTGAGTTTGAACGTGCTATTTGCACAATAGGACATTGAAGAAACACAATAAAAACATTAAATATATCCGTTTTGTCGTTTTTGAGAAACTGGAAGCGTAACATTTTCAGTCCAATTTGACTTGGGGTAAAAATACTCCGAATTCGTGACGTTTTTCCCATTGTTGACGTCACCCTAAAGTTTGAAAATCCCGCCTCCACTCCCCTGCACCGCCTCCAACTGAAATCTGTCTGCGCCGTTTCACCATCTATCCAACAGGGTAAGGCAGCTCTGAACCCTTTCTCATCTTGAGAATAATTGAATAGTTGCAGTCTCTTAATTTTATATAATTTGTACGTTTTATAGGCCTAATTGTATTTGTGGTTGTCATACATATTGGGAAGTTTTCACCATGATCTCCGTGTCTGAGTAGCCAACCTAGCTACTGTTAGATAAACGAACCATAACGTTAGCTGTAATTGGCAACAGTTTTTAAAAAGCTGTCTGATCCAGCTAGCTATTTGTCTTTATCCAGCATGTTGACGTTAGCTAGCCTAATGTTTGGAATGTCAGCTAGCTGTGTTAATTATCCTAGCATGCTAACGTTAGCTCTCAATGCATTTGCTTTTGGTAACGTTAGCCCTCCAGTGCAATGGCAGAAACACAGCGCACCATACTGTACTCTTCCCTGGCATCAAATCTACTTGCACCAGGTGCAAACTGTGCTGTAAGGTTTCCGAAGCGATAGCCTACCATAACTGTTGTGAGCGTGCTTTGTTGTATAGGCCAATAGTTATCCAAGTCAAAGTTGGATATAAGTCAGTTTGTCTCCACAAGAATCTCCCGATTATCTCTCGCTCAAACTTAATTCGATATAATGTAGACTTACTGATAAATAGCCTATTGTTGTAATTTATGCTGTTTTGCATATGCAAAATAACGATGCTATTACTAATCGCTTTTATAATTTGCCCCCTTTTCTTGTAGCCAGATCACTACATTTCCAATACTGGGACTCGGGAGGTCCAGGTCCCTTCAGGGCTCTGGAGGTGTGCAGGTCCTGGAGGACAGGTTGCAGCCAATGTCACCTAATGATATTATAAATGTTACAACACCGCCCTGTTTTATGAGAAAGTAGCCTATGTCTTAATTTAATGTCATGTTGTATGCGCAACAATTACCTCGGAAAATAAAGACGTAGTCCTACCCGTGCGGGTTTTTGTCATTTATTTATTCTCACATTGAGATCTTAACTTGATCAAACACACCTGCTGTGTACTGAATCGTTTGTCCTAAGGTCTTGTATTGCAGCGTTGTGATGCGCATATAGAGGCTACTGTGCTAAAATTATGACTACATTTCAGGGTGGGTGGAGGTGAAGATATTAAGTCAAGTTATGTTCCTTTCATAATTTACAACTCCAAATAATTGTAATTCTGCAAAACATTCTGAAAGTTGTGTAAGGCTTATCATCACTGTGGCATCTGCTCCACATAATGTTGATCATCCCAGCACCTCGATCCGACCCAACTTCAGGAAGCATTGCGCATTTTGGGATTAAACAGCTCCAGTAGCGATATTCTATTATAACCAGAGGGCATTACAATAACATTCAAAACGAGATCTATTGACTGCATGACCTGTTAGTCTCCAGACTCCGGAGTAGGCTAGCCCTTGACCGCTGCGCTCACGGAGTCTTGGAGCACGGCCCTCTGTCTCCAAACTCATCGATTATGCTGAATCGCTGCGCTACGCATGCAGTCTGCCACATATTAGTAGGATCAGTAGGCTAGCCTATATGTAGGCTACATCCCCAGCCCCTTTCTGCAAAATGTATTGTGTTGCCTTTGTATGTGAAATGAGCTATAATGATTTAATTGATCTGACCAATAATCAGTTATTGCAGTGGTATTCCGCTCGATTCCTTACATCACCACAACTGACAGATGTTGAACCCAGAACAGTAACGTTTCAGTGTTCAACTGGCTTTGTTGGACACCTACTAAGATAAATAACGTTAGACTGGTGAACAATGCGGATGTTATGTCGGTTTCACAGCGCAAATGATCTGTCTTCTGGTAAGACCCACAGTTGCAATTATTTGACTAACTAGGTCTATACTGTTCGTAGCTGGCTGAAAGCTAGTCTAATAGCCCAAGCCTCCAAGCTTGCGTGGCCGGCTGCAGGGTGCTTTTCCTCTGTCGCGGGGGAGACGTGTCGTCGTTATACCTTTATCGTACTTTTCCCAAATAGGCCTAATGCAAATTCGAGGATACGGCCTGTTAGGTAGCGTGTATCTTTATAATGTTTGGGGGTTAATATAATATTAAGGACTTTGTAAATGCCCCTGGTAAGCAGCTAGAAAAATGGCTATTGATCTGGCTGTTGTGCGATCTAGCTCGTGTTGTCTAGCTCGGAGCGGTGGTAGCTATGGTAACGGGGCACACGCCTGTCAATCAGAATGATTCCAGTTGGTCATTTGCTCAGAGAACTGTCAATCAGTTGTTAATAATCACGCCCAGTTTTGAGTGAGTGAACTTTTTGAGTGGCAGATTCAGACCTCTAAAAACATGTTTTAAAATAATTTGTATGGATGAATTCTGAAATAGTTAAACACATGTGTTTTGTTGTTGCCTAAAGATACCTGGAAAGTGTTATATTGAACCACCATGTTAATCCTTTAACATTTTAGGCGGAAATCAAGAAAAGATTGAACATCATAATTCTAAAATATTTGCATAAAATATTTGGGATCTTATCTTTGTATACTTTCACCACCAAAGCATTACAAACCATTACAGCAAACAAAAAAACACCAAAGGTCACCGATGAAATATCTCTGCGTGTCTGCGCACTTTATAGAAGATAGAACAGATATTTTTTATTGTTATGAAATAATTTTCTTATATTATCAAAAGCTGTCATAAAGTAGTAAATACAATATCAAACCTTTAGTTGATTATGAAGATAAATATCTCTATTGTAAGACTCAACAGTTGTTGTTTTTTTCAAATCCGCCTATTTTCCGGTTTTCAACTTTTATTTTGAAAGTCAGTCTGCGTCTGTTGCGCATAACAGCCCATTACCACGTCCTATCTGCTTTTGGCTGCTTGCATTCTGCAGTTTCCTATATTCTGATAGACACCTCTATCATCCGATAGCGGACGCCCTAAGCTTTCCAAAGAGGTAAGGCATTCCCTATAATCCAGTTCCTTCGGCTGCTTGACATCCACGCGCAAAGTTCGATGGGGGCTCCAAACCTCTCACTTCATTTCCTCATTGAGAATGAATGGAGAGGTTTAGAGCCCTCTTGGGGACACCAGGGGACACTGTTGACAAATTAGTGTTCAGCCTCTGCAGTGTCATGGATCAGTGTATATTTTTTTACCCATGTTGCCAAGTAGTGTATGAATCAGGAAATGTAAAGTATGACCTCAAATCTGTGTTAGTATTTTAGTGATGCACTGTAAACCTAAGAATCAAAACATGCGGTTTCATTTTTTTTCACAGAAATTCTGCATTTGGAGCCTATAAATGGTGAAAAGATGGTGAAAATAAAAGATAGGAAGTACCGACATGAAATGGTACAGAGGTCTTATTCATCATAGGCCATGTGCATGTGTGTCTAAAGTGCACATCTGGAGTTATAAAGCCTATAAAAAACGTACAAAATAGGCGGAATTTCCCCCCAAAATAGCGTCTGCACTAAGACGGTGGTCACGGCAGTGCATGTAAAATGTTTTCTCACTGTGGCTCTGAATTTGCGTCTACAGATCGTTGTAGACTGTATCTTCCGCTCATGTGTGCCGCTCCATCGTAGCCTTCAGCCCTGTCTTCCACTTTCCATCCATCCTCCTCAAGGACTGTCCCGTCTTCCACTTTCCATCCATCCTCCTCAAGGACTGTCATCTCAACATTCTGTCCTTTTGCTGTTGTTCTGCTCACATCACAAACTTGTCAAAATCTCTCCTTGATTTCCATCTGATGGACAAAGCAAACAATAAAGGACTCTTCACACTTGGACATGAGAAACAACCTGTCTCATCCAAGAGAATGGACAATATTTTGGACTCAAACATTTCTCTGAGAATGACTCGTCTGACATACTGTAGGTGGCAAGGGCCACTGTGTCATTCTGTGTCTTGTAGGACAACAGAGATATCTGTGTTTTTTGTGCTAGATGTTATCAAGGTGCATTTTGATGGTGGAGTCATATTTTGCAAGTAACTTTACAAGTTCCAAGAAATGTCCTTTGTTGGTTGATGGAGATATACTCATCATCGTGACCCCTGGACACCCTGTCCTGCCAGATGCAATGTGAGGTCTACCAGTCTTGTCATCATTATCTCCCTGTTTCACTGTTGTTCCGGTTCTCTTTTGGCTTGTTCTTCTATGCCTGCCTTTCTCAAAGCCTCTTCCAGTGGTCTCTGTTTGAAGTTGCTCCATCTTATCATGCTTACCATATGTGTTCCTGTTTGTTTACGCTCCTTCCTTTTTTCTGTGCCTTTTCCCAGTTGTTTACTCCCACTGTTCTCTAAGCTCTTTATTATTATACGTTTCCTCTTTCAAGAAGTTGGCAGCAACACAAGGCAGAGTCACAACAAGGCATAGTCACATCACTTTCTCAGTGATAATCCAAACTAGGGTTCTGCGAGACAAACTAGTACATAGCTACGGTAGCAGCGAGGACTTCCAAATACACACCTTCATCCTCATCTCCTCCCTTACTGCTGCTGCTTAGAACCCAATCTTCAAGAGAAGCTGCCTCTCAGCATTTTTCAGCTAATAGTGGGGTTAGCATTTTTCTTAACGTTCATCAGCTTTCTCACTCTCCTCGGCCTTCTGTAACCATATAATGTAGGCCAATGCTAACCCCACTATTAGGTTTACTACCACTCTTATGTTAGCTTTAAAAAGCAATTCACTCTGAACCTTAAAGTCCTACAGGTATGTTTTGTGCTAATTATCCTAAAATAATTCCTTCAGGGAAGGGAGGACCCTTCGAGATTGTGGCTTGTTTTTGGCTGGAGGAGCCTATATGACATCAGCTGCCTCCATTTTCTCAGCGTTAGACATGGTAAATGGTAAATGGACTGCACTTATATAGCGCTTTTCCACCTTAGCGGCACTCAAACCACTTTACAATGGCCTCTTATTCATCCATTCACACACACATTCACACAGCAATGGTGGTAGCTGCCATGCAAGGTGCTAACCTGCTCAGTGGGAGCAATGTGGGGTTAGGTGGAGCTGGGATTTGAACCACTGACCCTTCAATCATTGAACGACCCGCTCTACCAACTGAGCTACAGCCGCCCCATAATAGACATATTCTCCTCGGATCCATTGTCGCTATTGTCGCTAACGTTAGAGCTTGATTTCAAAGAGTAATTCTTCATTCTTCACTTCTTGTAGCCAGAATGCTTTTTTCTCCACAACTGTGACTTTTCTCTCCCTCCCCCCTCTTCCCCTTCGTCTCCCCAGACCTCTGTTGCACCTTTTTGTCTCACCGTTCTGTCATTAAAGTGCCCGCTCGGGCTTTTACAACATCTCCTGTCTCCCGAGTCGGCAGTTGGGTACTGAATCAACAAACCTAACGAGCCCACCTGTGGTAAATGTAAAGAACAGTTGGTTCTTATTCCTCTCCTATAGCAATAGTCAATCTCCGGATGGCTGCCCCACAATATGACAGGGGATGTAACACTTTCAAAATTCCACTTATTTTACTGCCCAGCTTGTAACAATGACATAATTCTCACAGGGATTGGCTGCCATGATGTCAGGCTAGTCATACAGTACAAGTGAACTTATGATACACACCAGTACACAGAATAAGAGAAATCCTGGACAGCATGGTTCTTTTGCAGACTTCAAAGAATCCACATTCTGAATCAAAAAATGTGGAAAGCTTTAAGTCAAAGCCCAACGACGCACATGTGCCTTCACTCCTTCCTGATGATAACACCTCCAGTACTCACCTTTACCAGGAGAACATCGCTGCCTGCTCTTCATCAGTAATATCTTTCATGATTGCATTGAAAGTGGAGCGCCCTACGATGTGGCTGACAGGAAATGTGGAGGTCCTCCATGTATTGACACAGCAATCATCTTCCCTCCAAGTAGTACTCTTCCTCCTTGACTGCTGTTTAAGTAAAATGCTGAGCAATAAAAATGTGGTGAATCAGTATCTCTTTTCATATAACATCATTCAACAAGCACTGCATCCCAGAATGATATGCAAAATAGTACTGCAAAAACAAACCATACAAAAATCTTAATTACCTGAATTGTACACAAGGTACATTACAGCAGCGTATCCATGTCTGTATGTCTGCACACTAAAGAAAAGGTTCTACTTAATACTAAACATGTTCTTAGGGGGGTAATGATGGGAAAACTGCTTTTGGTTTATTTTTTTCCTCTTTTTTGAGCGCAGGCCTATATTATGCTCTACACAGCACCACATGCATTAGTGAAATTGGCACGAATCAGTGGATATTTTCTATACATTCTGTACTATGAAACGCAATAGTGTGGTGAGGTCTGATGTCATGTTGTAGGCTTCAAAGTTATCATCGCTGCCATTTGAGTTCTAAATCCCTATGGGAAAATGATAAAATAAGGTATGTATTTAACAGAGGCTGCCGGAATAGAGTATGTTTATTTCTACCTAATAGAATAGAGTATGTTTATTTCTACGTAATAGAATAGAGTATGTTTATTTCTACGTAATAGAATACAGTATGTTTATTTCTACGTAATAGCTCAAACACATCATTGAAGATTGAAGATGGGTTTTGTGACTTTTGAAGCCTGTAGTTCCACTATGCATAGGGGTACACAGGTAGTGAACGTTCAGGACGAGGAGCATGCTGGGTAGCCTACTGCGATATGCGGAGCGCTGACTCAGCGACGTTCCAGTTATTTTACCCCTAGGTCCAACCCAGTGGAGGCTCGTCCATTGAGGCAGGGGAGGACAGTCCTCCTCAGTTTTTGGAGAGAAGAGAGGGATTAAAATATAAATATATGAATTTATTTATTCATAATTAGGCTAATATTATCTCAGTTTTGTTCATAAAGCAGGTTTTCCCTATGGATAAAAACCCATTATTGAAATTGAGAGAGTTCAAGAGGGAGGGGGGTGTTGGGGCGTTACGTATCTCTGAGAGGAGAGAGTTCCAGAGGGAGGGGGTGTTACGTATCTCTGAGGGGAGAGAGTTCCAGAGGGAGGGGGGTGTTGGGGTGTTACGTATCTCTGAGAGGAGAGAGTTCCAGAGGGAGGGGGGTGTTGGGGTGTTACGTATCTTTGAGAGGAGAGAGTTCCAGAGGGAGGGGGCTGCCACTCTGAAGGCTGTCCCCAAAGGTTGGCAGGCTGGTGGGGGGGTGGAGAGCAGACTGGTGTCCAGGATGGTAGCTCCATAATAACACCAAATGGAGAAAGTGCAGTTTCTCAGCTTTCAGGAAGTGTTGGAATTTTTTAAATATATTTGAGATATTTTTACAATTTTGCCAGCGAGACAGTCGTCTTCAAAGAATGAAAGCCTTGTTGAACGGATCCCAGGGCTCAAAGGGCATTGGCAGTGCCATGAGTTAAGAAAATAACACTGACATGCATGATTAGAAATGTATTCCAAAATAATAATACCAAACTATTTGATAAACAATATTTGATCTATTTTTTATTTATTTTATACCCTTTTTACCATATGGCCAAACTGCAGGCCATCATGGACAATTTGCCCCCCCCCCTACATGCCCCTCTGGTCAGCCAGTGGGGCAGCTGCAGACTGCCCCTGCCACGGTGCTCTATGGAGCGCTACCATAGCTCCTTCCTACCAGCTGCCATCAGGCCATCACCTGACTGACAGGACACTACCTGAGCCAAAATGGAGGACGCTAGGCTCAATGCATC
This sequence comes from Borostomias antarcticus, assembly GCF_949987555.1. Classification (NCBI taxonomy): domain Eukaryota; kingdom Metazoa; phylum Chordata; class Actinopteri; order Stomiiformes; family Stomiidae; genus Borostomias; species Borostomias antarcticus. The sequence goes on from NC_140249.1 coordinate 997,721, forward strand.
ACCTGACTGACAGGACACTACCTGAGCCAAAATGGAGGACGCTAGGCTCAATGCATCACCTGACTGACAGGACACTACCTGAGCCAAAATGGAGGACGCTAGGCTCAATGCATCACCTGACTGACAGGACACTACCTGAGCCAAAATGGAGGACGCTAGGCTCAATGCATCACCTGACTGACAGGACACTGCCTGAGCCAGAATGGAGGACGCTAAGACAGTTTGAGCCAGAATGGAGGACGCTAAGACAGTTTGGTTTTTTTGCCCAGTCTTTTCTTGGACAGGCCAGTTTACAGTTCACTTATTATTTGTCACATGGATATACTCATTTGATTTGACTAACCCTGTGGGACTTGCACTCTTGTACTATACAGCTTATGTTTTTTGTATAGTCTGTGTTCTGTAAATTAGTCCTGGATTGTGCCTTATTGCTGTCCTTACTGCTGTAACACAACTTACCCCCTTTGGGGATAAACAAAGTGCTTATCTTAATACCTTCTTTAATCTTAATACCTTCTTCATGCAACATCACAGATTCAATTGTGAGAACGCTACACTGCAAAACCAACCTTCTTCAGGTGTTCTCATGTTCTGTTTTCAGTGTTTTAAAACACTAAAATTGATTTCCACAGCTTTCTGTTGCAAAGAACAAAGTTCAGATTTTACAACCTCCGGATGTTTCAGAGAACAGATGATGTTTAAATCAGAATAAGTGAACCACAACATTTGGGTTTAAATTCAAACACCAGCTCTTATAGGTCATGATGTTTTGGACCAATCTCTTTACAGTGTAGCAGAGAAAGAGGACAGAGGGACACAGACAAAGCCACCATCATAATACAGCCGGTAGACCTGACATGGCCACAGCCCCGTGGTATTACGCGTGCTCAGAGACGCCAGGGAAAGTATTTGTTTGAAGCCATCTGTAGTTTGGTTTAGCAGCGCTTTATATCCGGTGCGATTTATCGCTGTTTTGATTGGCTTTTCAGCTATGGCGGCCGTGTGTGTGTTCAGTGGCGTTGAGGAATGTGGTACAGGAATGTGTTGATGTTACTGTGAAGGCCGACACACATCTCCCCGTCAGCACCTCCATCTCACCCTGATAACAACTGCTATCAGATGGGAAAGAATGCCGCCTGTTTAGAGCCGCAATAGAAACCTTGCAGCAGACTATGAGCCTCCTTAGTTGGTAACCGATCAGTCAGTCCAGCTTCTGTTTTAGGCGTGGCTCTGCTGGTTGTGTTTGAGCAGCCCTCCACACATCCTCCATCCCCTCATCTAAGCAGCCCTGCAACCTGAATAGGACATGCTGGTGCTAGCAGTGTAATAGTGCAAGATTGCAAGATGACAATATCCAAAACAACATGATTACGGAGTGAAAACGGGTATTTGCATCATATTAACACCACTAGGATTATCTGTTCATCACTCATGAGGAGAATTATCTCAGTCACGGGACATCATGGCTACTGCTGGCTTCTCTTGACAAGTGACATCTTATTAAACATGCTGAACATTTCATCAGACACTGTGCAGAAGCTGGTGAGAACCAGGCCTGAACCTTCCTCCCTCTACAGCAGATAGTAGTTAAATGATATCCAATCATTCCAACTGTCCGTTTCAACTGTCTCAAACCACCCCCCCGCCCCCCACTGCTGCCCCTGTCTCAATCCACCCCCCCGCCCCCCACTGCTGCCCCTGTCTCAATCCACCCCCCCACCCCCCACTTCTGCCCTTCACACCCATTCATTGGGATCGTGACCTTTCCCCCGAGGAACAGGAAGAGGTTCAGGTTGGATGTGAAGGCCAATTGACCCTATTACGGGGCACATATACATACACACGTGAGCAACCTACACAAACAGCTCATCAAAGCGCAATGTAACTCACAATGTGATTTGAACCTCCTGTTCTAACCCGAGCCCTTAACCTAACCGTTCCGTTTGCAAACGTAAACCTTACATAGTCATTCTGTTTCCATGCTTAAACCTGAGCGTTGCAGTTGTACTCATTTCTGTACCTAGCCCCAGACCAGTTGCCAATGAAAAACATTTCTATATTGTTTCTGCAGAAGCCTGAATACAATAATCTGAGGCGCCAGATGGTTCATTTCACATAATGTGAGCTTGCAAGTTCAGGATGGTCATGCAAGGCTACGAAAACAATGCCAGTGTTATTTTGATGAATTGAAATTAAGTGCACAGACAAGGTTATTGGGCTTCTGCAGAGAGAGATATCTACAAGTTTTTCTTTGCCGACTGCATTGAACATTCGGCTACATTTAGACTTTATTTGCTTATTTCCATATAATGGTGCCTATAGACATCACACATTTATTATTTTGCCCCGGTTGAGGCGGCGGTGAAGGCTTTTTTTATGAGTGACACGTCAACCACCAGGAGGCATCGTTGAACACCCCCGGCCAACTGCTGTAACAGTGTCTCTCTATCTGCCAAGCTATCCTACAATGAACAGAGTTGTGTTCATTATCCTAAACACTTGAATTAATAGTGATCTAGATGTAAAATCACTTGAATTAATAGTGATCTAGATGTAAAATCACTTGAATTAATAGTGATCTAGATGTAAAATCGTGAATCTTGAATCTTGAAATATGTTTGTTTACCTTATAGGCTCTACTACTAACCTCTGAAAATATTGTTTTCCTTATCACAGCAAAATGTGACAATGCTTTCTATCATAAGTGGCCGAGAGATAGCTGGATCCAGACCGGGCCAGGCGTACAGTAATTCATGTTGTTAGTTTCTTTGAATAAAACATACTTACTTAAGCCTTTGAATTCCTTGAGGAACAGGCCATGGATGACCCCTCCATCCTCTCCCATGGCAGCCAGCTCTGCCTCGTGCTGCTGGGAGGAAATGCTGCCTCGGCCGTAGCTCTCACTACACAGCAGCAGAAGCCCAGACAGCTTACTATATACACCACCCAAATCCTGTGAGCTTCCTGTAGGATGAGACTGTAATCCACTACCTGGAAGACAGTAGAATAGGGGAGGGGACTAACAAACCAGCTCCACAACACACCAGAAACCAGGAATGGTGGAAGGTTGGGCTTGGGACTTGTAACCAGAACACATAAAAACTTTGCATTGCAACAAAAACATTGATGATAACCAAAAAATCCCTTTTGTATTACCCCATTTGTATACATTTATAAATGATTAAATGTTAAGTCATGTATAACTAAATTTGGATAACATTTACAAATGATTATACATTATTTATAATACATTATCAACATGTACTTTATTTGTTCATAATTAAATAATGTCATTTCATGTGTACGTAGGAACACATTTATAAATGATTTTAAGACAATATTCTTTGATTAAAGCTACATGTATTGATTTTTTTCATGGTTAATACATTATTTGTTAAACATTCTATAGGCTAAAACTCTTTAAATCATGGATTTAGTCTTTGTAGTAGCTCATAGCATTTATGAAAAATAAAAAGTTAATGAACTACTAATTTTAGACTGATTACTATACTTTTTAAATGTACATTCATAAGTGATAATTTTTCCCACATGATGGAAAACTACTACTACCCAATTGCTGGCCTATTAGACTTACCGAAGACTAATGGCGAGCCATTTGGGCACATGGATGGGGTCTCAATACATTCGTCTTCCCCGTGATTATACGAGCAGCAAAGCATTATATGAGCATTAAACGAGCAGCAGGTCAAACTGGCTTCTGTCCTGAAGTGTGCAGTTTAGATTTGAACTCTACCACGTTGCTGCTGTCTCCTGTCACTCCCATGAGAGGCATGTTGATTAGACTGAAGGTGATGGGGCACGTGTTGGATATGGACACCTCAGCCTCAGCAGACAAGACAGTAGTAGACACCACATCCTCCATCCCCTGCCAGTACCTGTCTCTCAACTCCAGCATCCCTCCATATGGAGCCAGTACCTGTCTCTCAACTCCAGCGTCCCAGCATATGGAGCCAGTACCTGTCTCTCAACTCCAGCGTCCCAGCATATGGAGCCAGTACCTGTCTCTCAACTCCAGTGTCCCAGCATATGGAGCCAGTACCTGTCTCTCAACTCCAGCGCCCCACCATATGGAGCCAGTACCTGTCTCTCAACTCCAGCGCCCCACCATATGGAGCCAGTACCTGTCTCTCAACTCCAGCGCCCCAGCATATGGAAGTTCGGTCACTGTGCGGTCCGACAGCACAGGGCACGCGGCCCACTGAGATCCACCTGGTTTTATAGGATTGAATGAGATGACGAGGTGGCGGCTGCATTTGTTGTTGCTTTGCTTCCAGAGCTTTGGTGGCTGGGGTGCTGTGGTGGAAGCATTTTACCAACCGGCCAGCTGCTGTAATGACCCGGTTCAGGTAGGCAGCCAATCCGTCGTTGATGGCCAGTTGTAAAGTACTGTATGCGCAAAGCATGGAACTGAGAGCCTTGACTTGTGTGGGGTTGGTCGCTGAGACAATGCCAATGATGCTTACTGTATTGGCATCATGTCATTTTAAACCATGATTTTAGTGACCACTACCACATTGCAACAGGGGCTGCAACAGATTGGATTTTGTTAAGGTAGCTGTGAAACAGGTGTGCTGTTATAATCAGGAAAGCAAAATCTGCCTTTTTATTTGTCACTTCACACTTTACTACTTTTAATTTTGTATGCAACATATACCTTCAAATAATTAATAAGATTGTGTGTATTTATATATTATAATATATTATACATATATATTCCATGTATATATTTGGTATATTCTTTACTCTGATTTATTCTGTACCTTCTCGGTGCTGTGACCCCCCCTCCGGGATTATTAAAGTTAATCTTATCTCATCTTACTATTATAATGAGAGGACTTGACTGTATTTCAAGTTTGTGACTTGACACAGTATTTCAAGGTGGTTCTCACAACTCAGAAAAGCTGTTCAGGGCACGTATTGATAACAAAGACACCAAACAAACTAAAAGAGAAAGTCACACACACAATACATGCTATGTTCCATTTCTTCAAATGTTAATTAAAAGCCATAATCTTGACTGCAGATTGGTTAATTGAAAGAGGGTGGGAGAGGCTTACAGCTTTAACATCACACAGACATTTGTTAAAATTGTTTAAGCCTAGAAAAACTTTATGTTTCCTCGCCTGGCTCTGTATTTCCTTTCCCAGGATATTAATGAGGAAATGATACACTGGCTTGTAAAGGCAGGGAAGAGAGAAGCCGAGCGGAGCGGGTTCACAGGGAGAAGCCTGTGATTCATCCTGCTTTGACTCAACTCCATCGGGAATTCCATCAAAAGGCCAGGGAGTTTTTAATTGCCATGCCCCACTTTTCCCAAACGCTCCACCTCCCTCCGCTCTGCCGGTGAGGGGGTCGAGCTGGAATCCGCCAGCCCCCACACACAGTCCTGGAATTGCTTTCAGATGTGAAGTGTAGGTAGGGTAAGTGGTGTGTGTGTGTCTGCATCTGCATGTGTGTGTGCCTGCATGTGCAGTTGTGTGATGTCCACTCAGACTTGCCAGTGCAATGTTGACATATTTCACTAAAGAGCTTACACACACTGTATTAAGAGTCCTCAATTCCAGCATAATTGGCAAGAAGAGTGAGTAAAAGCAACAAGTGCCACTGTGGCATTTGCTAGGGGAGTGTGTGGGTCTGCGCCAGCACCTGTCCTATAAGCACTCTGTGTTTAATAAGGAGATGTCCCTCCTTCACATGTGGGGAAGTGCTAAATGCAGAAAGGTGGAAGTCTCAAGGCTTGAGATGCATCTCCCGTGAGTCCAGCACATGGAGGTAGAGGATCTCCCGTGAGTCCAGCGCATGGAGGAAGAGGATCTCCCGTGAGTCCAGCACATGGAGGTAGAGGATCTCCCGTGAGTCCAGCGCATGGAGGAAGAGGATCTCCCGTGAGTCCAGCGCATGGAGGTAGAGGAACTCCTGTGTGTCCAGCGCATGGAGGAAGAGGAACTCCTGTGAGTCCAGCGCATGGAGGAAGAGGACCTCATGTGAGTCCAGCGCATGGAGGAAGAGGATCTCCCGTGAGTCCAGCGCATGGAGGAAGAGGATCTCCCGTGAGTCCAGCGCATGGAGGAAGAGGATATCCTGTGAGTCCAGCGCATGGAGGAAGAGCATCTCCCGTGAGTCCAGCGCATGGAGGAAGAGGATCTCCCGATCTCCCTCCGCTACCTTCATGGGGGTTGTAGTTCGTCTACATTCACCTCAGGTTCCCCTTGCAGATGAAATGGGATAAATGTGAATGGTGCTTTCGGAGATGAATGGGATCAAAGTGAATGGTAATTTTGGAGATAAGATGGCGGTTTTTGATTTCAACTCACCTAAAACTCAGTCTTTATCTAGGTACAGGGGCCATGACTCTCAACCTCCATCAGACGGAGTCCCTTGCAGCACTTTACCCCCCAGTGACTTCATCTGGTCTCACTTAAAGATAAGGGGTATTTTTAGTGGCCACCTATTCGGCCTTTGTTGTTTGGGGACCCACATATAAGGAGTCCAGGGGATACCACTGTGCATGTTGATATCTGCAGAAAGAGTGAGAGAGAGCCAGGAGATACCATTGTGTCTGTTGATGTTTGCAGAGAGATTGAGAGAGAGAGAGAGAGAGAGACAGAGAGAGAGCGTGTACATTAAACCATTGTGTCTGTTGATGTTTGGAGAGAGAGAGAGAGAGATAATTGTTCTGTGTGTAAGGAATACCATTGTGTCTGTTCATATCTGCAGAGAGAGTGTGTAAGGAAAACCATTGTGTCTGTTAATATCTGCAGAGAGTGTGTAAGGGATACCATTGTGTCTGTTGATATCTGCAGAGAGAGAGAGAGAGGCCGCAGCCGGCCGCTCTACCTCCCAAGCTATGTACCGTATTGGCAGTCTAAATGCAGTGCACCATAAGTATTTGAAAAAACACAAAAACAAACTAAATTTTTGACCCTGGTCTGAAGCCATTCATGAAGGTCATCCATCTTGTCTGGGCCTCCTCCTCTTTTTGGCCAAAGAGGCCTCGATATGAGCCTATCGGGGTGAGGAGGTGAGCTGGTGTCTGTCTCTTCTTGTCACCAGGCAGATACAGGAAGTCAGTGATGACCCGGAGGTCACACACTAACGCCATCCTCGTGACCTATGACCTCAGTTGGGAGGGACGTGTACTGGAGCAAACAGGAGATGGAGAGACGCTCAGATTCCACAGGAAGGTTCCTGGTCAATATCCTGTTGGCCACTTTCTCACATGGATCATAATTCAACCATCCCCTCAGATTGTAGATGTTACATGCTGTGTGATATACGGTTTACATACTGTACAGCACTGATTGGACACTGATTTGGGTGAAATTGCTCCTAGATGCCAAACCTAGGTCAGTTTTAAATTCAATCAATCAATCAACGGTCAATCGTGAAGACGAGCCAGCTGATGCTAGCAATGCTAGGCCCAGTGAAGTCAATCACGAAGACGATCCAGGTGAGCTCCCGTTAGCAAGCGGGGAAGGAACAGAGTCTCAGCCTGAAACGGACCGTGAAGGCGCCGTGGCTACCGCGTCCGAGACTGAGACAGATGCTGCATGCTGGGGAGAAATTACAGAGGAGGTTCGTTCGTACTGGGTCAACAAAGGAGTTACGGCCCCCACGCTGTGTCAGAACAAAGATGGGCCTTTTTCAGCATCAGAACGAACGTACCGGAATCAGAATAGATGTTTGAGCAAAACATTATTCACCCGCGCACTTCAAAACGGGGGAAAAGGTACCAAGAGAATGGCTAGTGTATTCCCCTTCAACTGGGAACGTTTATTGCTTTTTTTGTAAATTGTTTGCTGAGGCCTCAACGTCTGCCTTCGCTAACTCTAGTTTTTCGGATTGGAAACATTCAGCGCGCCAGGTGGAGGAACATGAAGCAGGCCAGCCACACCGAAATGCCACGCTCACCTGGCTTGCTCGCACTCAGGTGCATGGAATAGACTCGGCTCTCAAGGGACAGCTCAAAAAAGAGGAGCATTACTCGAGAGAACTTTTGAGGTGAGTTGTGGAAGTCATAACGTTTCTTGCAGAATGTGGCCTTGCATTCAGGGGAGGCAATGAAGTGTTCGGCTCTCCCCATAATGGGAATTATTTGGGGATTTTGGAACTACTAGGTCAATTTGACCCTTTTCTCGCAGAAGGAGGTTTAGACCGCCCTTCGCCAAGTGTCTCTTGGCTAAGGTATAACTTGGCCAAGGAGGCTCTGGGAAACACTTCTTCGGCTCGAAGGGGAGCTAACGATGCATCTTCGCAAGATCATCGTTTGCTCGATTAGCGATGTACCTTCTGAAGCGCTGTTTCCCAGAGTCTCCTTAGCCAGGGTATAAATGGCTCTGGGAAACAGTGCGCCATCTAAAAGGGGGAGCTAACAACGCTCTAACGATGGCGCTATGATGGCTCTGGGAAACGAGGCCCTGTCCTGTCCCTGTGCTGCATTGTAACGTCAAGCTAGCTAACGTTAGCTAGTTATCTAACGTTAGCTAGTTACCGAACGTTAGCTAGTTACCTAGCTAGCCACCATGGTAGTTACCTGTTGCTACTCAAAAACATTTGATCTGTCATAGCATTTGGCCACTGCGTGATATTCTATGTGTTTCCATCTGGTGAGCTTGTGTGAGTTATTCATTTTATCACAATGCAAATTCATACGTGAAATTGTAACAGAAGAAAATTACCAGTATGATGAAAGAATACCAAAACTCTCCATTCAAATCAGCAGTTTGCTACATATGGCGTTTAATTGATATAAATGACTGAGAGTGTGGTGGTCATTTCCTCATTATAAGCATTTAGGGGGGGTCACAGAGGCTTGCGTTACACCAACCATGGAAGTCATGTCAATCAAGGGCTCCCATTTCAGGGAGTATAATGTCAAGGCCTGCAAAGGATCAAATGCTTTTTACTTTCCTTTTTCTCACACTGTAGGATTTGGGGAACTTCCTTCTGTAAACCTCTAGTCCTCAGTCATCCTCAAATTCCTTTTAAATTATTCCATGTTTGAAAACTTCATATCGGCTAACACAAAACATTCCTGCCACTACTCTATGCAGAGGTTAGGTTTTTTTCACTGGAAGATTTACTACCTGAGGGTAAAAATGACTAATGGCTGAAAGATGCTTGCAGAAAGATTCAACGGCTGAAATAGTGTTATGCTAGGGGCAGCCAGAACCAAGAACAGTACAAATGTTGGCCAGATGTCAAATATGCAACTAAACAAACTGCTTATCTTTTCTGAGACAGAGTACTTTAATAACGTTGAGAATTCAAATGTGAAAAATGGCATGGCTGTCATAATATTTGCAGAATGTTTAAAGTGTGATCATTCCAATCTGCATGAGTTACCGCCAGGCAGATCTGCATGACTAATGGCTGGTCACATCCCCAACTGATTAAAGAAACACGCGCTGGCATCGGCTGTGCATCAACATCTTATATCTTCCAATACTCTGAGGATTTTTAAGATGGGTTTATACTGGCCACAGAAACCAACTCTTTTTCTACAGGTTATTAAAGGAAAGCAGTAGTGAGGGTCTGAAATGATTTCCATAGTGAATCAATGGCAGATGTGTTATTTAGTAATGGTTGAGCCTGTCGTCTATAGCAGGATGCCCAGCAGAGAGGGAACATGGTAGAAATATCATGTCTGGGAATCATCTATGAGGAGAAATGAGGAGTGATGTTGTTCTTGAGAAAACCATGAAGGCTGGAGATAGTGTGTGATGAGACGCTTGTGAACGTCTCAGCAGAGAGAGAATGCCACGGAGTCTATTGTGTTCCTTTTGTTGTATTTTGCTGTTGTTTTTTTTTCCTTTTTTCTACAGGTGCTGTTTGGTTACATCTAGGGATGGGCATTGCAAACTAGCCTAAGAGATAGGTGGTTGTGGTATAGGCTAAAAACACCCATAACTTCTGCCTGCTGTATTGCATTTACATTATAAAGTCACCGATTCAAGTCATTTAGCGCCTTTTAGAATTTTTGAATTTGCCCAATGAGACGGCATCCAAATCCAATATGAAGATAATTAGAGAAATCTCACAATAAAAGCATCTTTACCAGCTCGGTCTTGACTCCAGGGACCTCGTGGGGAAGACTTGCTTTTTGGATTTCTCAACTATGGACCCAAAACAGTTGAAGGGTCCATATTGCATGAAGTACTCAGCCCCTCTAAAGTACTATAGATAAACACTCATTTAAAAAGTATCATGATAGTTTCTTTCTTGTGACTTGTTTTTGACATAAATTAAGCCCTTTAACTATGCAACAAGAAAGGGCCCCCTGAGCATGCACGGTGTAAACAGCACCTTGGGAAGTCCGTTTAAATCTCTGGCATCTATTCATTTTCTGAAGCCAATTGTTTACAAAACCTTGAAGCCCAAGCATGCCTGAACGCCGCCAGTTGTAATCAGTGAATGTCTGAAAATTGAAGTTGTGAAAAACCCACTTAGTATAACAAACAACAGTTTTAGGATCACTAATAGTCAAATTTTGTCATCAAAACTCCATGTCCTGTGAGAAGTGCGAACAGCTCTGGACCGCGTTTCCCAGAGGCATCGTAGTGCTACGTGCATTGTAAGATACGTCGTAAACTCTCCCTCTAGCAAAGACATATTAGCGAACTGGCCTACCGGGCCCAGGGGCCGTACATCTGCCCCTATGAATGTCCATGTAACTTTGAAAATATATTAATACCTAGAGGTATTAATCCTTGTCCCTCTCAAGAATCAGTGTAGCGTTGTCGTTATTATTATCACTATTATTATCATTAGTTGTTGTAGTAGTAGTACTAGTTGTAGTTGTAGTAGTATTATGATTATGAAAGTCAGGACTGCACTGGGTAAACAAGTCATTCAATAAACTGCCTCTCTTTTCATCATAGAGCTCTTAAAATAACACATTCACACAACAACATCAGCAACCGGCTGAACAGCGGTGACCTGGTGACGACGGGTGAATGGAGCTGGGAGCAGAGACCCCAATCAGCTGGGAGAGACAGGGGTGGGCATGGCAACAGCCCCAAACAGAGAGAGGCGTGTGTGTGGGGGGGGGGTCACTGGTTTGTGTGTGTGATCGTAGGGTCTTATCTCCCTCCAGCTGCGAATCTCCCCCATCAGCAGGCAGACTTTCCGTCGCACGGTTCTTTCACATCAGCGTGGCGGGAGGATGTTTTCCTCTCTGTCACCTGGAAACAATCAGAAACACCAAGGCAAGGGCCTTCTGTCTGAGGTGTGTGGGGTTAACAAACTGGCTCTTTGAGTGAGTACCGGACTATCAGAGATCTGGATCTGACCACAGACCACGGCCTGTGTGTGTGTGTGTGAATGTCTTTGTGTGTGTGTGTGTGTGTGTGTGCCTGCGTTTGTGTCTGGGTGTGCTATACTACCCTTAAATGGCCAGTGTGTTGGGGCTGTGTAGAGTTCAACCAAGGAGATCCTAATTCCTGACAGGGAACAACAGGAACGCAGGCTGTCATGGCGGTGATGATAGGCCGTCATGGTGGTGTGTGCCTGCATGCATGGATCAGAGCTGGCGTGGATCAGAGGCATGCAGATGGGGGCGTGGATCAGAGCTGGCGTGGATCAGAGCTGGCGTGGATCAGAGGCATGCAGATGGTGGTGTGGATCAGAGCCTGCGTGGATCAGAGGCATGCAGATGCAATGAGGTGAGTCGTCTGGAGGCGTCGGCCCTATCAGGACATCAGTTGTCAGGAGAAAGTGTGCTGTTGGATCGATACGGTACGAAACAAACACGTATAACAAAGCCCAGGACAGAAGCAGCCCCTGTCCCCTGCACCTTAAAGGACAATGCAGAGGCATGTGAACAACCACAACAGGCCTATGCTCTATGGAAGCACAACAAGCGATTCATAAAGACAGATTGATGAAAACAACCATTTTGCGGCAGAAAATAGATTTTCAGAAGCTGCATTCTCAGTGCCCCGTCCGCCGCCATTACATGGATATACTGGCTCGCGCTGGATTTTAAATTTCTTCTACAGGCCTCCGAACTACACCAAAGTGATCTCGCTGAGTCAAACGTCTTATAATATGTCGTAAATAAGGTCCAGGTTGTCAAAAACGAGCAATGTCCTTTAACTTGTATAGATCTATTTGGGGGCGGCTGTGGCTCAGGAGTTACAGCGGGTCGTCCAGTGATCGTAGGGTCGTCCAATAGGGTCGGCGGTTCAAATCCCGGCTTCTACTGTCCACATGTCAAAGTGTCCTTGGGCAAGACACTGAACCCTAAATCACTCCCAGTGAGCAGGCTAGCACCTTGCATGGATATCTACCTAACCCTAAAAAACAACAATCAAAACCACAAAATTCTACAGCTACGTGTGCTTATCCACCCAAATGCAGATCAGCCAGTCCATCTGCTCCTGCCTCTCCTCCAGATCAATCAATCAATCAATCAAAGCTTTATTTGTATAGCGCATTTCATACCCAGAGGCAACACAATGCGCTTTACAGAGAACAAGGGAGGTGGGTATACGACCCACCCCTACATATTCCAGAGTGAAGCAAAAAAACAGTATCACCCAGGGGCCAGATAAGTGAGCTGTAAAAATTCTTCCCTGACCCCTCTCAACAAGGCGATGGAGCAAGCTCCTGGAGTATGTTTGTCTACCGGCTAAGAACATTTATAAAGCAATAAATAACATTAAATTACATTTTCAGAGTAAGAGAGGCTAAAAACATCACAGCCCCTGGAGTAGAGGAGGGCCCTGGAGCAGAGGAGGAGCCTGGGGCAGAGGAGGAGCCTGGAGTAGAGGAGGAGCCTGGAGTAGAGGAGGGCCCTGGAGCAGAGGAGGAGCCTGGAGTAGAGGAGGGCCCTGGAGCAGAGGAGGAGCCTGGGGCAGAGGAGGAGCCTGGAGTAGAGCAGAGCCCTGGAGCAGAGGAGGAGCCTGGAGTAGAGGAGGGCCCTGGAGTAGAGGAGGGCCCTGGAGTAGAGGAGGGCCCTGGAGTAGAGGAGGAGCCTGGAGCAGAGGAGGGCCCTGGAGCAGAGGAGGGCCCTGGAGTAGAGGAGGGCCCTGGAGTAGAGGAGGGCCCTGGAGTAGAGGAGGAGCCTGGAGTAGAGGAGGGTCCTGGGGCAGAGGAGGAGCCTGGAGTAGAGGAGGGCCCTGGAGTAGAGGAGGAGCCTGGGGCAGAGGAGGAGCCTGGGGCAGAGGAGGGGCCTGGGGCAGAGGTGGGGCCTGGAGTAGAGGAGGAGCCTGGAGTAGAGGAGGCCCCTGGAGTAGAGGAGGCCCCTGGAGTAGAGGAGGGCCCTGGGCCTGGGCCCCTCATCAGGGTCCTCTGAAACATCAGTCCGCTGCTGTGGAAATAATGTTCTGATGGAGTCCCTCGGCCCCTGGTGCATTTGGCCCCTGTGTCCTCGCCGCCCTCTGTCCCTGTTCCTGTCTTTAGTCAGATCAGGTCCTGTGTAAAAGGTATAAAAGAAATACAAGGTCAAATTAACATATTACATATTGTGACAAAGTCTTACTGATCATGTGTAGGACTGATAATTCATAAGTGTCCCGTAAACTCACACAGAGAAACAGCCTACATGTGATCCAGTGGCCCATTCACCAGACAGTAACTCACACACATTGGTTCACCCTATTCTTTCTCTTTATGTTCTCCTGTTTTTAACAGCTTGTAAAGTAAAGCTGTTAGAGCTTCTCAAGCCACATCCGTTTTATGATCACGCTGTTGAGCACAGCTAAGTTGGGGGTCCGTTGTGTGTTGGGATGGAATGCAAAATGCCAGAGAAAGACATTTACTACAGCAGTGGGTCTACTGTATGCCACGGAAGACACACACACACACACACCAGTTCATAGCAGATGTGTTAGCTCTAGCTGTTGTGTTTACAGTCATGGCTGGCTTAATGATCATGAGCTGACATTTCTGCAGTTTAAAAGCTGAATAAGGCATTTCGGTGGCCAGTAAATAGCAGCTTGTGCTCCAGCCTGAGTCTGATGAACTCCGGGGATCGTTGGTTCCTCCCTGTTTGTAATGAACATAGTAACGTTGTTGAATGATCATGCCATAACTGGACACAATGCATTGGACAAAGTTTTGGCTATGAAACATGACGTGTTTATACTTAATATGTGAATTTCTTCCTTCACCCCGACGATGCAACGTTCTTGCCGTTTGCTTCCATCGCGTTTGTTTACTGTTTTTCCGGTGACATCCGTCTTTTACATCACAGTGCTCTGAATTGTGGGTAATCCCCTTAGGCAAAGTCTGCAGAAGTGTGGACTCACGGTAAAGGGGCATAAAGGGCTTAAATGTCTGCCAGAGAGCCCTCACGCACTTAGCAGGAACGCGCCTCAAAGTCTCTGAATCCATAAGAGTGGACATTGGGACTGGCTGAAGTCCCAGTTGGAAAAACTGAGAATGGAGAAAGGCCTGAGACTGCTTTCAATCTGTACATAGTCCAGGAATTGCTTGGTGTTGCAACATAGCTGCCTCTTGTCACTAATCATTACTCATTAATTGTATTGTGCACTGATTACTGGATTGTCTACAGGCTATATACCTGCCCTGTAAACATGCTGATGATGGCCTACAGTAGCTGCTGAAACATCTGTGTTTGCTCCTCTGTGCGTCCACATACATTTTAAAAAGCATGGAAATGACTTTTTGAAACAAGATCTCATTTTTGAGTGTGACCTACACCTCTCATTCACAACTGCTGAGGCCATATGGATTGTGGGGGGGGGGGGGTCAGTAAAAGTATGGTATATTCTACTCAGGCCTCTGACACTGTAGTACCATCTTCTTGTCGATGGCAGCAGTGTGAAGAGTTTGTGGTGGGAGCGACTGGGGTGTTTAACTGATACACGCCTGCCAAACAGATCCACAAACGATGTCTAGCATCCAGCTCGACTGACAATTGGCACTGAAACAATCACAGAAGTTTATTATAACGTCTCAATCATTGTGATCTTCATCAATAACATTCTTCTCCTGCTCTTACTTCACCCATCCCGTCGTCCTTCCCCCGAGGGCAGCCGGGAGCGGTCAGCAGGCAGCGTGCGTGAGCCGGAGACCAATACAAGCGCTCCTGTCCTGTCCGCCGTTAGCAATCTGTTCTTCTGCATGTTTTTCATGTTGGGTTCTTTATGGGGGGAACCCTTGCTAACTTGGGGAGAACATGCAAACTCCGCACAGAAAGGCCCGGAGACCTTATTGCTGTGAGTCGATAGTGCTAGGGAGACATCAGCTACGGGAATCAATCAGTGGCCGCCTCCACACTGGGGGGTACAACAGCAGTTGGAACGTAGTCCCTGGATTGGGCCGATCAAAATGTAATTTCTGGAAATCGATGTGTACGGGGAGAAGTCCAGGCTGATCCGTGGAGAGCCCAATGTGAGCTCACGTGATCAGGATGGCGACCACAGGCTAGAAAAAGCCTGGTCCTTTTTTGCCAGCGGTTAATTAGTTGGAGTTCTAGAAAAGAACAAGGGCTGACAAAAGAGTGACAAGGGCTGTGCTCATAGCCTAAACTGCCCTTTAAAACAGGTTGACATGTAACAGAAACAAACCAATCTTAATGCCTATATGCAAAACAAAACTATTTTAATTCTTTTATTATACATACTTACTGTTATCATATATAATTCCAGGAAAACGGGGGAGCCCTCACAGCCGATAAATAATCCTGGATAGAGTGGGTTGATAAGTATCGGATATGACAGATGATTTACAGGTGGACAAACAGAGTCGAACCCCTGACATTTTCACCAGAAAAGGGAGGAGGAAGGAATTCCTGAGTCTGTTATGATAGAACTTGGCTCCATCGCCTGAGAGGAAAGTGAATAAAACACTTAGCAGGTTGTTCTCATAAAGCTCATGTCCTCGGGTCATGAAAGAGTTGAAATGTGTATGAATTGTGTGGAAGTTGTATTCTTTGAATCTGCATACACTGATATGCCTGTATTACTGATTAAAGATGTGTGGTGACTGTAAGTAACTTCATTATGGTTTTGTTGTAAATATGAATTACATTTCTTAACCAATTGATATCAGTTACTGACTGTACTTGACTGACACAGATGTTACTGCTTCATTACGGTTCTGGAACTATTACTGCACAGCTGGAACAGATATTCTCATTGGTTTTATATCTCTATTTTTGGGAAGCTGATTATCTCACTCAATAATTTCCAACACTTACAGGGAAATAAAAAATAGGTAATAGTTATTTGGTGTATAAAACGATTTGATCCTCTAAATCATTAATAATTAATTGATCTTCTAAATGGATTTATGTCAGAAAGGGAAAGGGGACATCCTGCTCAGGGAGGAGAGACTGGGTATAATATGAGCTCATGACTTTTTATTTGAGAAGATTAAGAAGATTACATTAAGAAGATTTAGTGTTACATCAAGTGCTTGTAAAAGTAGGCTATTCTGCACTGAATTAGCTCAGTTTGAATGGACAGACAGCTTCAGTTAATGGTTTTGTTGTTATATAAGGGTAAGTGTGTGGCTGGCAAAAATATACTCTAGTAGGCCTACATGAAACTTTTTTTATTTATTTTTAACAATAACGTTGTGAAGGGACTGGATTGTTCTTATAGTCTGTGATAGCACTGTCACACTGAGGTGAAGCAAAGCTTAGGGACTGTCACAAAACAAGATTAGGGACATCATCTTCATGACATCATCTTCTACTCCTCGCAATGTCAATAATGATCTCTTCTCCCAGAGTGAAGCCTCAGACCTGAAAAGAAGTTGGGTCACAAATCAATCAATCAATCAATCAATCAATCAATCAAAGCTATATTTGTATAGCACATTTCATACCCAGAGGCAACACAATGCGCTTACAATATCAGACAGTCTAGTTTACAGTCACTAGTGCAAAGGGCCTGTTCAAAATGCTCTTGCCATGACAGTTGTGTCCCGCCTTACATTATATACCCGTGGTGGTTGTCCTGGTCGTTAAATATCTGTGACCCATACAGCAAACTCTGCTCCGCTGCACATGTAGGCTATAGAAAGGATTAATACTGCTGTAGGGGCAGATAAATCCACTGAATCATTTAAAATTCACCTTTTAACTCACCTCTGGCGTACACCTTCAACCGAAACAAATGCACCCATAATTGAATGAACTCGTACAACTCTGTTTCAACATCCAAGTATTGATCTGTAGATATTATAACGGTGTATAGCACACTGTAAATTCTAATAGCTGTCGTGAAATGAGTTAACTACTCTGCCATCGCAACTTCTTGAGTACTTCTCACTCGTTTTTATTAAGTTACAGTAAATTGCAGGGGGGGGGGGGGCGGTTATTTACTTGTTGTTTTGAGTGAAGGTAACTTAAAAATATCAAGTAGCAGCAAAGGCTTGGGTGTGAGCATGTGCAGTAGCAAAGGCTTGGGTGTGAGTGTAACCCTTCTCTTTTCTCTCTGCCTCACACACCAGTCAGGACGCCAGGTTCATCGCTCATCCAGCTTTTATTGCACACTCTGTTTTTACCACAGATGGGATGGTTGCTGTCACTCAGATGTGCTGCCCTTTACATACACACTCGTCCGTTGTCACAGTCAAAAGGGCCAGTTTACTACTGATTTAACTCATTTGAACAGATGCAAAGTGATCGTATAGTTTCCTAACTTATTACTAACTTATTCCTAATTTATCTAAATGTATCTATGCACTCAACAATATCAAACTTCATACACATACATTTCTCCACACAAACATACCTGTTTTTAACACAGATGGGATGGTTGCTGTCACTCAGATGTGCTGCCCTTTACATACTAAGAACAAAATGAAATAAAGAAAGGGGGAAAAGATCCCGCCCAAAACAGCAGCCACGCGACGGGCAGTAGCCAGCCTACTGTAGCTAGCTAACGGCTCCAAGACAGACACGTTAGCTCACTCGCTAAAATAGTAAAATACATCACACAAAGCAAATTAACCGTCAGAAAACAAATAGAAAACAAACATCTGACAAATCATACAATCTTAGATACTCTCAATAGGATCTTATTCGATGATATCTACAAAACGGCAGAGCATGATCTCAACTCACCACTCGTCCGTTGTCACAGTCAAAAGGGACGAGCAGGCAGCTTAACAGCAGATATACATATACAACCACCCACTCCAAACCACACGGGGGCGCTCCAATACATGGTCACATGTATGGTATGCCTGTATGGACAACCAGAACAATTCAACAATTCACTCAAGGTGAAGATAAAATAAAACATAATTTTGGCGAACTTCAATTATCAATAACAACTCTGTTACATGAGCATAGACGGCCTTCTCTATGTTTCACCCGTTTCAACTGAAACAGGCCCCGCCCTCACTAGGGCCCCCGACTATAATTCGATAGTCCCCCCTTTCCTCTCACTAAGAACATGACTGACGGTGTCAAAAATATGAACTAGTAAATTCTCAAACTAAAGAAAATACACATAATTAAAAAATAATCTCTATAAGCAATTATTTGGGGTTAAATAATCCTATCCTAGGCCAAAAGTTAATTTGTCGGAATTTCTCATAAACCTCAAATATTTCCGATATTGCAAAATAACCCCTCAATGTTGCACAGTCCAACCGGGAATCATAATCAATTGGATCTGTCATCGCTAAACAATTGATTCATTTATTTATTCTCATAAATAATTCCTTTATTTATTCTCATAAATAATCATGTGGACAGCATAGGCTATGCGCTCAAAGCAATCACTATAATTCAAATACTGTTGTGAATGACTTGTGAACGGCCTTCATATTTACACTGCTACCTGTATGTGAATCCCAAATTTGCTAGAGCAACAATCACTCTAGTCATAGAGAACCCCTCTGGCCGCGGGGAAAATGACAGTGCCAACATGCAGCCTAGCCTTCCGCAACAAAACAAGTGTGCACTGTGCATGACATATTTACTCAGGCAATGTGTTGGCTAATATATTATAAGGATAATATGTTCACTGTAAGCTGTGTTACACAGCAATAGGCTGTGTTTGTTGGTGGTGTTTCATTGCCTCATTGTTTGACTCAGGAATCCACATTCATAGGGTGCCCATTATTATAAGCTATTTAGGTTAGAAATCGTCATGCATATTTGATGAATGAAATAGGCTAAACTGATCCCGTGTTCGATGCCTCAGTCGGGCAGATAAGAGCTGTTAATTGTCTTAGATGTTATGGATCTTATGCGTCATCGGCTGTCCTGTTTTCATGACATCCAGCATTGTCGGAAATAAGTGCCCTCGTAGGTGGTATACTAAGTTCCTCTGGATGCTAGGCAGTATACTAAGTCTCTCTGGATGCTAGGCAGTATACTAAGTTCCTCTGGATGCTAGGCGGTATACTAAGTTCCTCTGGATGCTAGGCGGTATACTAAGTCCCTCTGGATGCTAGGCGGTATACTAAGTCCCTCTGGATGTTAGGCAGTATACTAAGTTCCTCTGGATGCTAGGCGGTATACTAAGTCCCTCTGGATGTTAGGCAGTATACTAAGTCCCTCTGGATGTTAGGCAGTATACTAAGTTCCTCTGGATGCTACACTCAAAAAAATGATTCAAGCCCTTCTTAGATGTGACACATTTAAATATTGTTCGCTTTATTTAAATATATCTATTTAAAAATATATGTATATATATTTAATTGATGTAACATAAAATGTATTAATCATTTCACTTATGATATTTATTGAATTAGATCAACGGTAAAGAAATGAGTTTTATGGGGGGGGGGCGCCCTTTGCGCATGTGCGAAACAACGGCACGAGAGCTTTCTTCTTGGCGGTTCTCGATGCGCGTCCCCTCTGCAGCCGCACGCCAACCCCTCTCTGGCAAGACACCGTTAACCGCGAAAGTCCATTCCTTCTGGTAAGTAGTATTCAGTTTTTTTAGTAGTTGAAAATGTAATTCGCTGTCAAATAACGTGCATTCCGTAATACCGGAAAATTTGGATTCCGGAAATATGTGCAACAGCCGTGATAAGCGAGGCAAAATTTGAATTTCAGGCTAACTAGACCTTAGCTACTGGTAACGTTAGCTTTAGCTAGTCCTGCCGTAGTGGTACCAACGTTAGTGCTAGCTAGCACTCACATCTAGCTGACTAACTTAGCTAATGTTACCTAGTCAGCTAGCCTGTCAACTGGACTGAGTTGAACGGAGCAAAATTCGCCTTGCTAGCTCGCTATAACACTTGGAAAACTACTGAGTGTCTTGTCTAGTTAGCTAGCACTAGCTAACTAGACAGATACCCGGTAATTTAGCTAGCTATCGTTAGCTAGAGTGTAGCTAACTAGACAGACACACTAACGTTAGCTAACTTACCGAGTGTTAGCTAGTGACCTAGCGAGGCGAATTTTGCTCCGTTCATTTGATAGGCTAGCTGGCTAGGAGGTTATCTAGCTAGTAGACCTTACTGGATGTGTGGTCTTCGCTCAGTAACGTTAGCTAGCAAAATAGTTTGGCCTTTAATTTAATTTATTAATGGGGGGCGTTACCACCGTTAGCTAGTTATTGCTAACATTCCGAGTTGTCCCGGACAACCCGCGAAACGTAGGAATGCTAGCGTCGGCATAGCAAAGAGCTCGTGGTGGCGCAGGACAGATTTTAGCACACGTGTCACATTTTGGGACGCCATTTTCTGAAATAGTCTTGCACATGAGATGGACTTTAGCACAGGATGGCCAGGTAGCCTAGTACTATGTGAGGGGAATATATTGTTCACATTCCAAAGGCAGTTATTAATTTATAATTTCTGACTTGCTCTGGCACTACATACATACATACTATGTACGGCATCATTGTCTGTCACAAAGTCTATACTTTCTGACGTACATTCATGTGTTGTGTGTGTTCTAAAGCCAGAGCTGTCATAGTAGCAGAAGCTGGACTGTGATCTGGGAGGTCTTACTTTTTTTTTCTTTTCTTTTTTTAACCATGATATTGGACATCTGCAGTTTTGTTTAAATAAAAAACACTAACTATGTTTTGTCTCATTTGTCATGTTTAATGGGGCATCAAATAACATGTATTTCATTTCCAGTTAGTTTTGAGTTGGACAAAAGTAAAACGGGTTAACTTTGTAAATGTAATTATTTAATTTTAGCTCTATTTGATAAAAATGAGTTGGACTAACTATATTTTGGATGGAAATTCTGCCCACAATTTAATTGAGTGTTTTGAGTTGGACTAACTCACTTAGTTTGAGTTGAGGCAACGTAAAACAATTTCACTTAAGTCATGGAAATATTTCTTTTTAGCTGTATTTAATAAAAAAATGAGTTGGACTAACTCACTTAGTTTGAGTTGAGGCAACGTAAAACAATTTCACTTAAGTCATGGAATTATTTCATTTTAGCTGTATTTAATAAAAATGAGTTGGACTAATGGTGCGTTCGTTTATAACTGGGAGGTGGCAAATTGCGACTTGCTACTAGGAATTATTAAATAAAACACCGCATGAACTCGCACTTCCTCGTCGCAAATTCAGATATGTTTCTCAACTAGGTAACTGTGATATAATGGTATATAGATATAACTAGGTAACTGTGATATAATGGTATATAGCTCGAATGCACACAGGTCGGAGGTAGGTATTTTGCCACTTGCGACTTGCCACCTCCGACCACAAACGAACGCACCATAACTCTCATAGTTTTAATTGGGGCTACATATATTTATTGGATGGAAATTCTGCCCTCAATTAAATTGAGTTAATCCAATGAGTTATTTTTTTGAGTGTAGGCGGTATACTAAGTTCCTCTGGATGCTAGGCGGTATACTAAGTTCCTCTGGATGCTAGGCAGTATACTAAGTGTCTCTGCATGCTAGGCAGTATACTAAGTTCCTCTGGATGCTAGGCAGTATACTAAGTTCCTCTGGATGTTAGGCAGTATACTAAGTTCATCTGGATGCTAGGCAGTATACTAAGTTCCTCTGGATGCTAGGCAGTATACTAAGTTCCTCTGGATGCTAGGCGGTATACTAAGTTCCTCTGGATGCTAGGCAGTATACTAAGTTCCTCTGGATGTTAGGCAGTATACTAAGTTCCTCTGGATGCTAGGCAGTATACTAAGTTCATCTGGATGCTAGGCAGTATACTAAGTTCCTCTGGATGCTAGGCAGTATACTAAGTTCATCTGGATGCTAGGCAGTATACTAAGTTCCTCTGGATGTTAGGCAGTATACTAAGTTCATCTGGATGCTAGGCAGTATACTAAGTTCCTCTGGATGCTAGGCAGTATACTAAGTTCTGGTGTTTAGTTGCAGCTCAAGTCCCGTGAGAGGGTGTATGATCCAAGATGGTGGAAGAGACGTGTTCGCTTTGTTATTATATTTATTATTACACTCATTAAGTATAACTATGCTAATAAGTGTGCCACAGGGCAAAATATTCCAACACAGCAATGCCTTGGGTCCTGACCAACACCACCTGCTGAATGTCAACTTCATACTGTTCATCGCCCTGCTCTCGACCTCATTGACAGCTCTCAACACAGAGACAGACACCACTCTTAATTTAAGGGAGATATGGATCCAGAGCCAAACAGTACCTTTGGGATACATTAAGTTAATTCACATCAACGTAACTGGAGACAGTGCATTTAAGTATCCTACACTTGCACTGTCTCATCCCTCTTGGTGTCAGTAACATGACCATTGCCTATCAATAAAACAATCAATCAAAGCTTTATTTGTATAGCACATTTCATACACAGCGGCAACACAATGTGCATCCCGACATATTCCAGAGTCATATCACGTCATAAAGATGGGGCCTAAAAATAGGGTGAGACTTCCAAGAGGCATGGTGCTTAAAAGCACCGACTCATAAACCCACAGTTTTGATAACAACATGCATGACTCCTCTGTGAGCTCAACAACCCTGCCAGTCTGCATGCAGGCATTCCTCCGGCTGCCCAGAGCTGCCCCTGCAGCTAGATCGTGTACACTTTAATACGTTTACTACCGAGTCCATTACACCTCCATGCGGGTTTATTTCCCAGGCCTGTACTAAATCTCTCCTGTTAGCTTAACAAGTCCCCTCAGTACTGAGTGGCAGGTCGGTGGGGGCTAGGAGGGGCTAGCAGGCCTAACTGCAGGCTGGTCTCCAGATGTGGAACATGGAATACTGACAAATGGAACCCTCAGAATAATATGGGATGCATAGAAGATTGTAGAACCCCCTCCTCTAGAACCCCACTCGGGGCAGCCTACTGTTCCACCAGAAACACTTGTCAGAGTGACTTTGTGGGTCAAACGTAGGCTTCGCAGTTGGGAAACGTGAAACATTCACACAGCTTTGGCTTGCAGCTATTGCAGCAGTTTATGATTATTTATGCCCAACAACCTTGTAAAAAAAACAAGTGAAATTCAAACCACAGTTGACAATTACACAATTGTTTGGTAAATGGACTAGCCCCTGGTGTTCCTAGTCCTACTGAGCAATAGTTCCCAGTTTCCTCTTCTCTCTCTTCACCACCATATATATATTTAATGATAACTTTTTGTCTAGTTTTGTTTTGGGACTTTTTTTGTGTTTTTAAGATTACAATTGTTAACACTCTTGTCTATGGAGCAATGCGTGAAACATACTGTATCAACCCTGGATAAAGTGTAACATAAAATACAGGTTACACCCCTGAATCAACAACAAGAATGACTGACTTACACAACTACAAACAAATGTGCTGAACACGCATGCTGTTTCATGCATATTTGAACTGCAAATCTAAACTGACACATCCTGGGCTTCACTCAAAGCCAATATGGAGTGGCCTGGGCCCGGAAAAAAGTACTCCATTAGTCAATAATGCAACTGTTCTTAGTGCCTGCTCCAGAGTGCATCCCTGTGTTCCTTCTCTCTCACTCTCCCTCCTCTCTTCCCTAATCTCAGACAGATCAAAAGTTATGATCTTTCAGTTGAGTTTCATCGTGTGCGGTCCTGAGCCCTCCTGGTACCAACTGAGGAAGGCGAACATGCCCTTGTAAGGGAGGGAGAGAAAGCAAAATGACCCTGAAGAGCCACAGAGAGATATTAGTGATAGGGCAGAGCCAGTCCCTCTGCATTGTCACCCTGAAGCAGACTCAGTGAGATCATTGTGGTCAGGCCCCAGTCTCAGCGTGGTCATATGTTAGTAGCCTGTTTATGTATGTGGGGAAAAAACATGAGTCTACCTGTATGCAGGTTTGACTAGGAGCATAATATAGGGGAATATTACTTTATGAATACTGACACACTTTAGTGAGAATAGTTTATGTAGGGGAAGTGGCAAGAGTAATGAGTAGGAACGGTGTGTGTGTGTGTGTGAGAGAGAGAGAGATCATAATGTACAGCAGGCGTTGGACACAGCAGTGGAACACATTACTCTAGGTCTCCTTGTTTCAAATACAGCTGAGTCTCCTCAGGCCTACGTATCCTGGCAGGTTCACACAAACGCATACACAAGCAGCGACACGCATGCACACACACACACACACATTGACTCACAGACAAACACAAATGTACACTCACATGCACATATATGCACACTGCAGTTGCATGGGAAAAGTGCACACATGCTAGTACACACACACATGCGCACGCACGCAGTATTCCAGAAGAATAAGTTCCAGTCTGTTGCCTTTCACAGAATATGAAATCCAGTGGAGCGCTGTTAACCATATTCCTATAATCCCTCATAAACCGGCAGTGGCTTATGAAAGGAAGAGAGACTAAACCTTCTCCTGTTACAGTAAAGCGTTGAGGATGAGTTGCTGGGCTGGACCATGGCTGGGTCTTTCACAGGCATCTACTGCCCTCTGGTGTTCAGTCTTTTACAGGCATCTACTGCCCTCTGGTGTTCAGTCTTTTACAGGCATCTACTGCCCTCTGGTGTTCAGTCTTTCACAGACATCTACTGCCCTCTGGTGTTCAGTCTTTCACAGGCATCTACTGCCCTCTGGTGTTCAGTCTTTCACAGGCATCTACTGCCCTCTGGTGTTCAGTCTTTCACAGGCATCTACTGCCCTCTGGTGTTCAGTCTTTCACAGACATCTACTGCCCTCTGGTGTTCAATCTTTCACAGGCATCTACTGCCCTCTGGTGTTAATGACATAGGCAAGAATAGAGTAAACATATTAGCAAATACATAAAAGAGAACGAGGAATATATACAAACACTGTGTTTAAGATATAGATAAATAATTATCAAAAATGAAGTCTCCGACGCAAATTCAGCCGAGGCACGTACGTCACAGCCGGGGGGTCAGCAGAGGTTAATCAGTCACGCATGACGCAGCACCAGCTGACTGTAGCTGTCATAACATTGGTCAGCTCACTAGAGCGCATGTATTTAAGCTGTCAAAACATGTCATTGTTCGCGCTTGCCTTTACTGCTGGTCGTACATTGCATGCTTGCTGTTGCTGCTCTATGCCCTTCGCTCGTTCTTTGCTGTTCGGCTGTGTTTCCGTGTTTTGTGCTTGCCTTACCTTTCTGCCCGCGATGTGGTCTTGGGGATTCGTTCGGCGGGGTCGGTGGTCGACCGGATTCCGATGTTGAGTCCCTCCTGGACGTGGGCCCGTCCGGGGGCGCGTCCGCAGGCGTCCGCCGGAGCCGTCGGCTAGCCGGCCGGCCCTCGCTCTTTCCCGGCGCGGAGGACTGGCCTCTGACTACTGTGCTGGAGGTTCTATTTCGTAATGGTGTCTCCGTTCCCGGGGGTGCTTCCCGGGAGCAGCTGCTCGCGCTTTTGTTCACGGTCGATGACCCCGCCCCCGTGCCCAGGAAGGCCACTCAGAAGAGGAAGAACTCCCGGGATCCGGAGGATTATCCCGTGTTGTCCTCGGATTCTCCGCCTGCGCCTTCGAGAGGGTCCGCGCCGGTGCCACCGACCGCTGTTCCCGCTGGCCCGGCTGGGCCCGCGGCCGATCCGGTGCTGTCGGCTTTGCTGGCTATCCAGTCTTCGCTGACTTCGATGGATTCTCGGATCCTGGCCCTGGAATCTGAGATCGCTAGGAACTGCTGTTCCCGTTGCCGTGGGAGTCCCGTTCTTCCCTCCGGCTGCCGCCGTGTCTCCCGCGCTGCGCAGCCAGATCCTCGCAGGTAACAACGTCAATTTAGTGAGGATCCTTCTCATCTCTGAGACTGTCGACAGGCGGGTGGTCGATTGCGGGGACGTGTCCGTGACTCTGAAGGACAGTGACCCCCGGTTGTCTCGGTCCCTCACGTTCCCCGAGTTCGTCATCGCTTTCGGGGTTTTCAGGGATATTTTGTGCGAGGTGTACCCTGATCGGCGGGCGGAGCTCGACACGTATCTCTCTGTGTTGGCCGATTTATGCATGTGTTATGGGGGTACGCTGTTTTACGAGTACCATCGCTCGTTCTCATCGAAAGCTGCGATGTTCCTTCAGCGCTTCAACCAGCGACTGGACTGGTCCGTGCTGGACTTGGCGCTGGTTAGCCGCCATTTTACTAGCCGCCCGGCCCTCTTGTGCGCTGTTTGCGGATCTTTTTCGCATGCCCCCTCGATGTGCCCCAGGTCCGTGCCCGCGTCCGCTGCTGGGTCGAAGGCGTCGGCGCAGGTAGTGTCTCGCCCGGCAGTAACACCGTTGTGCCACAATTTTAATGAGAATGTGTGCTCCTATCCTAATTGTCGGTACATGCATTGTTGCAGTTACTGCGGGGACGGGCATCCGAAGTCCGTGTGCCCGCGGCGGGCTCGTCCCGGGCAGGCTGCTTCGAAGCGGCCGAAACGGGAATAAAACCTTCCACTCCCATCAACGTCCCCGAGCTGGGGAGGGCGTTGTCCAAGCATCCAAATCGTTGTTTTGTCGGTTATTTGCTGTCTGGACTGGTGCATGGTTTTCTGGCGGGGTTAGCCTGGCTGCCTGTTGTTTCCCACACATGTAACAATCTGTTGTCTGCTGTTCAGGAGGTGGTGGACGCGCTGCTGGAGAAGGAGGTCAGGAAGGGCTTCATGATCGGTCCGTATAGCTCGTCTCCGTTTTCTATCGCGCGCTTTAGTCCAATCGGCGTTGCTACTCGTAAGTACTCGGGTAAAAAGCGGTTGATTATCGACCTTTCTGCCCCCCACGACGACGTGGTTCCCAGCATTAACAGCCTGATACCCCTGCCTTCTTTTTCCCTCTGCTACGCGTCGGTCGATCACGCGATCAAGCTAATTACAGCGGCCGGTCGAGGTGCGTGGCTGTCTAAGGCAGACATCACGGACGCGTTCAAAGTGATGCCCCTCCATCCGTCGCAGTGGCATTTGTTCGGCGTCCGGTGGCGCGGCCTGATGTATTTTTCGGTTCGGCTGGCTTTTGGCTGTCGGAGCAGCCCCAAGATTTTCGACTCGCTCGCTGAAGCGTTGTGCTGGATCCTACTGAATAACTGCCGTCTACCGTTCGTTGTCCACCTGCTGGACGATTTTCTGCTTGTCGATTATCCCTCTGCCGACCCGGGCCACTGTATCACGGCCCTGCGTGGCGTTTTTTCCCAGCTGGGCGTCCCTCTGTCCGACGAGAAGACTATCGGCCCGCTCACGCAGCTCGAGTTTCTCGGCATCCTCCTGGATAGCGTGAAAATGCAAGCATCTCTGCCCCTCGATAAGCTGGATCGGGTTCGGTGCGTCATGCGTGAAGTGCGCAAGCGTTTGATTATCACTAAGCGGGAGTTGCTCTCACTGCTCGGGCATCTGAACTTCGCGATGCGCGTCATCCCGCAGGGCCGCTC
Source organism: Borostomias antarcticus (assembly GCF_949987555.1). NCBI lineage: Eukaryota > Metazoa > Chordata > Actinopteri > Stomiiformes > Stomiidae > Borostomias > Borostomias antarcticus. The sequence goes on from NC_140249.1 coordinate 1,025,438, forward strand.
ATTCGTTTCCAGGCTGCTCGAGCTGGCCCGGTCCGTCGTGCGGTTGCAGGACCCGGTCTGCTTAGACGAGGGCTGTCGTTCGGACCTCCGGTTTTGGTCCCAGTTGTGCGACGGTTGGAACGGCGTTTCATTTTTCTATAACGACGGCTATGACTCTTCGGCGTCCCTCCGGCTGTTTACTGATGCTGCGCCTTCGGTGGGTTTTGGGGGTATATTCGGTATTAACTGGTTTTCTAGCGCTTGGCCTACCGAACTGACCTCACAGACTAACCAAGCCAGCTCCACGGCGCTCATGGAGCTGTATCCCATCGTAGTCGCTACAATATTGTGGGGACCTCAGTGGTCTAGAAAACGTATTTTATTCTTCTGCGACAACGAGGCCACAGTAACCATAATTAACAATGGCCGTTCGAACGTTCCGTTCATTAACAAATTCATACGCCGCCTCACATGGCTGTCCGTGCAGGGGAACTTCGTTTTCCGCGCCGTGCACATCCCCGGCCTCGACAATCAAATCGCTGACTCACTGTCCCGGTTTAATTTGCAGAAGTTCCGCAGTTTATGCCCGGATGCGGCCCCGTCCGGCCTGGTCTGCCCTCCTTTTCGGCAGACGGTTCTGGACTGAATGAAGCCCTGATGCCCCTCCTGTCATCCGCCTCCCGATACATGAGGGCCGGTCTAGCCAAGACCACATTAAAACAATACGACTCTGCATGGTCTCACTTCACTACGTTCTGCTCCACATTCAATGCAAACGTCATGCCTGTGAATATTTCTATAATATCTGCATTTATAGTTCATTGTGTCGAGTCTAGGCGGCTGCGGCCTCAGTCGGTTAAGAGTGTTGTTGCAGGTGTTCAATTTCACATGCGATGCCTGGACCCCTCCACCGTTTCTCTGCTGGGGAACCCATCCATCCAGCTCCTTCTTAATGGCATCGCGAAAGAGCATCCCCAAGGCAAAGATAAACGTCTTCCCTTCACTCCTTCACTCGTTCATAGGTTAATCGCACGGTTGAGGCAGGGGTGTTTTGATAGTCACTCGGATTTAATGTTGGAAACAGTCATTCTCACTGCTTTCTATGGGTTCCTGAGGGTCGGTGAATATTCTACACGCACATCGTCATTCAACCCGGCGCACGACCTCACTCGGGCAGATGTCACGATGCACGCGCGCTATTTCGTCCTGCACCTGAAGCATTCAAAGGCGGACAGAGCTGGTGCCGGCGTGACCGTTTATTTATCAGGCAATAACACCTTGTTTTGTCCTCTGTCCTCCATGAGCTCCTACCTGACGAGCAGACCCCAGGCCGGTGAGGAGGAGCCCCTCTTCATAGCAAGAGAGGCAAAGCCCATGACCGGAGCCTGGTTTGCCGCCAGACTCCGCACCCTCTGCCAGGCGTGCGGGCTCCCACCGGACCGGTACACTGCACACTCCCTCCGTATAGGAGCGGCAACCACCGCCGCCGCCATCGCCCCGGTGTCTACCCTGAAGTCCATGGGCCGATGGTCCTCATCCGCTTATGAACGCTACCTACGGCCCGGAGTCCAGGACATTCTGGATGCCCAGAGAGCTATAAGTGGACTGTGACATTGGGTTGGGGGGGTACTGCGTATTCAGGTGGTCATGTGGCTGGTGCACTATTAAATGTTATCTGGCTCATCAGTCAGAGCGCTCTCCGTCAACCCTTCTGCGCATGCGGGCCGCGGAGTTGCTGGTGTGTTCTTTGGGGGGTAGTTTGCAGGTATTCCACCTGCGTCGGCCGGTGGATGCCAGAGTAGCCGCTAGCTGGTCTCTGTGGCTTTCCGTGGCGGGCGCCATGGAAGCAGAGACACGAGGCTGTATCTCCCGCGGAACCCACGAGCGTCGGCCCGTGGGGACCAGGGACTATAATGTATAGCAGTCCTCCTGTGGCACTCTTTGACGGTCTTAGTGGGCTGAGTTACCTCCGAGCGTCTTCCCGATCGCGGCCCACTCTGATCGTCATTGAGGCAGGGGGCTAGATGCCGTTCCCCCTTCCTGGCTCTCTGGGCCAAGGGCTTGGCCCAGAGGGGGGGAACACCAGATTGCTCCCCCTGCTAACGCGCTCCACGCCGGTGGAAGGCAGGGGGCCCCCCGGACAGAGCACACCGCCAAAAAATTCATATGCATGTATTATGCCGCTTGTATAATAAATGTTCAAATTTGACAAAAGTGATCTCGTCTGAATAATATTATAACAATTCAAATAACAGATGGAAAAACACATGGCAATATGAAAACACAGCAGAAATGAAAAGAATGATGTAATGGGTTATCACAGCCACATAGTCATAGAAATGGTCCAGAACAGGGCAATACGGTATTTTCTAGGAGTTCATAAATTTGCCCCCGTATTGGCAATAAGAGGAGATATGGGCTGGGAGCCAGGTGACGAGATGGAAAGGTAGCATGTTAGCTCTATGGAACAGACTAATAAAAATGCCAGAGAGTCGAGTTGCTAGGAAAATATTCAACTGGGATGTAACTGTAAAAGGTACATGGGCGAGTGAGATAGAGGACATACTAGGACACATAGGAGCATCTGACCTTTTCCAAATGTAAATACGGTGAATATCTCTTTGGTTAAGGAAGCTTTGTCTAATACCCATCAGATAAAATGGTCACAGGATATACTATATAAACCCAAATTAAGAACGTTCAGTATGATAAAAAGGTGGTATGGAAATGAAAAATATGTTTGTGCTCCATTATCCAAAAGACAAAGATGATTATGTGCCCAACTTCGCTCTGGGATCTTGCCCCTGCACCTTGAAACTGGGCGTTATCGGGGGGTTACAGAAGAGCACATTTGTATCTACTGTAATATTGATATTGAGAATGAGTTCCATTTTGTGTTTTATTTCCCCTTATATCATGAGTTGCGTCAAAAATTATTTGAGAGATGTAAAAATATTGATTTGATGTGGTTGAGCGATGCAGAGAGACTAAAATGGATGTTTGATCATATGGTATTTGCATTTGCAGAATATTTAGAGAAAGCTTGGGACAAACGAACAAAGAGAACTTATGTGATGCATTTATTTAGGATTTTGACGAAAGACTTATTTTTATTTATTTATTTTCTGTTATTGTTTGGAAACATTGCATAGCTTACAAACCGTGAGAAGTGTATGTGATATAGTTAATTATTGTTTACTGTTTATGGTGTCTTATAATCCCGTAAGGGATGGGTCCTCGGACATGACACGAAAATAAATATTCATTCATTCATTCACAGCCTATCCTAAGTCTTCTAAGCTTACAACACTTTGGCATCTCACACCACAATCCTAGGAGACTGTTGGATACAACCTTAGTAGCGGTGTGTTAGCGCGTTGTCCGGCTCGAAGCATGGAGGAGGCACGTGACGTGGTGGTCGCTCGGTTTGATGAAGGGGGCAGCACGGCTGCGCTCCCGTTGAAACAGTGATAGTAGCGTTGCTGCGCGAAGTTGATGTTCGCGGAGTTCAAAGTTCAGTTTCAGAGTTCACAAGTTGCAAATATCTCATTCAAAACCTCTGCTCTCGCCAGACGTGGATCTTTGAAGAGTTGGTGGACAGAGTGTGTCTCTGAGCATCTCTTATCAAGATCTATCACATTCCAATCTGAGGCAGAGTGTCCCACAATATCACAGAACTGTTTTGTGGTCAGTAGACTGTGTCATGTCCTACACCACTACACCAGTGTGTTCAGGTGTTGTTTGTGCCGATTATCCATAGTCCATTGTTCCATGCCCGGGAGAAATGTTAGGAGCTTGGCTTAAATAACGCACCTCTCTCGCTCTGTAGTCGTTGCAAAGACAATTAATTTATTGTTCCAAATCCATAGTTTTCAATATTCGTCCAAAAATAAACTTACAAAAACCAATGTTCTAATACAGATACGGAGAGTATGGTCAAATGAAGGTGTTGAACCACACTCCTCTCTTTCACCTTGGCCTACCCAATTCAACTTCCCCTTGTCTTATATAGACACACCCCTTGACCTCTCTATCCTGTCCTCAGGAATCCAACTCAAAAGGACATTAGGCACATGAAACAAAACAAACAATAACACAAAACCTTCACTCATCCAAGGCCATACCTCAAAACATAAACCATAAATATTCAATGAAAATGGCTGTAACAGGTGTACTCCCAGGAACTTGTATGAGTCCACCATTCCAACTTCCTCCCCCTGGATAGTAAGGGACTGGGGGCCTCTTATTCCGTCTGACGTCCACACTACCAGCTCCTTGGTTTTGTTGATGTTGAGTTGGAGCTGGTTCTCCTCAGAACATCTGACAAATCTCCCGACCACATCCCTGTACTCCTCGTCATCTGCCCCGATGCAGCCCGCGATAGAGGAGTCGTCCGAGAACTTCTGGAGGTGACACCTGTGGTCATTGATCTGGAATCTGATTTTTGGATGTATTAAAATTGTACATGGCGATACTTACCTGAAACCAGGAACCTGAAATATCATATTGTAGACAGAGACAGGGCCTAGACAAGAAGTGGGCGGACATACAGTAGGACCTGCCTGGCCCACTTATAACTAGGCCACTGCTACGGCCAACAACTCGTCACATAAAATCACTTTTATTTTTAAGAATGTCTCTGTCAAACCTGCTAAAGAAGAGCCTCCCTGCCCCCTACAGCCGCCCATCATCACTCCTGGTGAAAGTGGTGGCGGAAAAAACGCAAATAAAGGTCATCAAATGGAACTTCAGTGGAGAGAAGTGCACCCCTGCGGTGCAGAAAAGGAATAAAATAATTGCCCTGGCCGACAAAGACAGTGCCACAGTCGTGACACTGTTTGAGGAGATGGCGGCCAAACTTCAGGTTTCGTTATATTTATTTGACTTAAAATCATTCTAAGAACTATTATTTTATGAAAAAAATATATAGTCACAATGTTGAACATATAAGTGCTACATATCAGGGATGTGATGTTTCCCGTTTTAACAGAATTTCCTGCTTTTCTGACCTTATATTCACGTAAAACACAACCACCACAACGAGCGCATGCTCTTCCACGGTAAACAACAACAACCACCACAACGAGCGCATGCTCTTCCACGGTAAACAACAACACAAACAACAACACAACAACCACAACGAGCGCATGCTCTTCCGCGGTAAACAACAACACAAACAACAACACAACCACCACAACGAGCGCATGGTCTTCCACGGTAAACAACAACACAAACAACAACACAACAACCACAACGACTGACTGGGCTTCAGTCCACCTGGAACACATCAATCGAGGTAAATTTGTTACGAAATAATAATTACTTGCATTTAAATAGTGCTTTACAATGGTCATCTTATCACGAACCAATGCGTAGCATCCACATGGGTGATGCTAAGGCAGCAGCTAGCGCGCACTACAGCTCACCACACATCAACTCGGCCCATTGGAGCAACTTTGGGGTTTAGTGTCTTGCTCAAGGACACTTCGACATGTGGACAGAGCAGCTGGGATTCTGCAGCTTATTTAGAAACCCAACAGCAGAGGGAGCAAAGGGTAGGCTACATCTCCTTGAAGTTGGAACTCTGTATTTAGAGGGTCCGCTAGAAAAGCTTCTGCTCTCCGAGTTGCTCTGATTTGCTAAACATGGTTAAGATAATTTAAGTCAGTGCCTATGGTCTTTTGGCAGAGTGTGACAATCTTTCCCAGCTTATTTTTGTTAAATTTATGTCACTGAATATAAGACGAACTGTATTTTCAAATGGACAGGACAACCCCAGCACGACGCACCAGTGGGCATTAAGAGCCTCAGACAATTTAAGGACAAATACTTCACCAATTTAAGGAAAAGTGTAAATGACCGGACAGCAGCTCCATACCTCGCCTGTGATGAGGAAGCACTGGGCTTCCTGGACAGTTTGCCCGTAAGAATGACTTTTGTTGGACTCGAGATAAAATAATGTAAATGTAATTTAATTTATAGCACTATTCATACAAATCACTGTAGCACATAGTGCTTTCCAAAGAGATGGATAAAACAAAGCATATGAACACTGAGAATAGATTTAAAAGAAACAAAGTAATACAAATTAAGATATTAAAACAAGTATCACGTGTCACATGTTGCAAGGACGCTGCTGCTGCAAGGACAACGTTTGCGCACGGAGCTCTCGCCTGTTTCGGCTACTTTTCAAACTTTTATTTCGCTGGTAAAGTACCGATTTTAAACGACTTAATGAATTAAACCCGGCTTGATTTTATTCATGCTTTATATCCTACATACGTTGTTTTACATCGGCGAATCAATTGTTCCGATTCTGAAGACCAAACAAACAACTTGAGCTATAGGCTACAGCCTACAGCCGAGCTGCGGAAAGCCTTACTCGCCCAGCGTTTGACAGGATATAGGCTACTATATATGGATCTAAACATTTTTATAATAACTGATGAATTAAGCTCGGCCTGCTTTTAAGCATACAATGCTTTTTTACAACGGCGAACCAAGAAAAGTTTGCTCTTAAGACCTTCTAGGGCTGCAGCATATAGCTGATCTGCAGGTAGCCCTATTCGCTCGGCGTTTGGCCGGCGCCCTACTCTACGGTTCTCAACTTTTATCCAAACCTTTTTGAATACGAATTTCATGAATTAAACTTGGTTTGATTCTAAACACGTTATGTTTTTACTACGGTGATTCATGAAAAGTGACTGTTTTAAGACCAAACAACTTGGGCTATAGGCTAAAGCTGCAGGGTGGGCCTGCGAACTCACTCTCAGTCTAGGCTACAGCTGACGGGCTCATTCATTGCTCGTGACACTCGCTTGAGGAGCTAGCTTGGCTTGCCTTTAGCCAGGTGGCTAGCTCTGTGGACATTTTTTTCAATATTCTGGACTATTTTTTAAGGACAATGTTGTGGATCACTATTGCCGTGTTCAGTTTCTTAACTGGATGGGACTCTGCTGGGACCTGCGCGTCGGAAGACCTGTCTTCCCAGCTGGTCACCCCGCGCGGTGAAACGCTTGCTTTTGATGCTGGCCTATTCTCTCAGCCTCCACTCCACTCTGTCCTGAACTCTCTCAGCCATGCAGTCTCTGCAAGCTGGCGGCGGCTTCTCAGCCTCGCTGTTCTGAAAGACTGTTTCATGATTCCTTCTGTGGACGCTTCCCTGGATGTCATCGCTTCCAAAGACTCTCACTCTCAGCTGACCCCCCCAACCACGGCGAGAAAGAGACTTTTTATTCTTTTATTGCTTTTAATTTCTGGAAATGTACAGCCTAATCCTGGCCCCATGTTTGTTCAGCCTACCATTTGCAATTCGCCATATGATTTTAAGAATATGCACGGATTGCGTTTTATTCACATTAATGCACGCAGTCTTTTACCTAAAATGGACATGATGCGTATATGGGCAGATTCGACTGGCGCGCACATTATTGTAGTTTCTGAGACCTGGCTCTCCAAGTCCATATCAGACAGGGATGTTGCACTGGATGGATTTAATATCTACCGCTCTGATCGGCCACGGAGAGGTGGGGGCGTGGCTATATATGTTAGATCTTCTCTCTCTGCTCATGTTATGCTCGTTACATCTGTAGCAAAGCAATTTGAACTATTAGCCATGAATGTAGATCTGTCTGGAGGTCAGTATTTAACTGTTGTTGGCTGTTATAGGCCCCCATCAGCCTCCTCAGATACTCTACCCTCCTTAATACAGCTCCTGTCTCAGCTTCATTTTAATGAAATCGTCCTTATAGGGGACCTGAACTGGGATTGGCTCTCCTCAGCCTCAGACGACTTTAAAGCTTATTGCTTGTCCCTAGCTTTCACTCAAATCGTTGAAGGTCCCACACGTCTCAATTCCAAGTGTGCAGACAAATCTACACTACTTGACTTAATTATCACAAATAAGCCTCATAAATTCACTATAACCAGTGTCTTTGCAAATGACCTCAGTGACCACTGTGTAATTGGAGCTATTAGGGACTGCAAAATACCCCGCTCTAAACCCCGTGTCATCCAGAAAAGAGATCTGAAGAATTTCTCAGAGCAAGCTTTCCTTCATGACCTGCAGCAGGTCAGATGGGATCGCATTCTCCTGCTTGGTGATGTTGATTTCGCATGGGAATATTTCCACAATAGCTTTCTCCCTCTTATCAACAAGCATGCTCCTTTTCGTCGTTTCCGGGTGAAAGGTCGAAACAATCCCTGGTTCACCAGCGACTTGACATCCCTTCTTCACAAAAGGAACCAGCTCTGGGCCGCTGCCAGGCAGTCCGGCTCTGAGACAGATTGGCTCTCCTTTCGCCAAGCGAGAAATAGCTTCACTGCTTGTGTTAAAAAAGCAAAAAGTGAATTCTATCTCTCTCAGACCACTGACAATCTTAATGATCCCAGGAGATTTTGGAAAACAGTGAAGTCACTCTCAGTCGACTCTGGTCCTGCTGAGTTACCCCCCCATATCATTGACAACTCGATCCCAGTGTTTGATAAATCAGAGATGTTAAACTGCTTCAACAAACACTTTATAGCCTCTGGTTTATTATTTGATTCCTTGCCAGGAACAAATTCAAATTCTGCCCCGTCCAATCCCCCTTTTTCGGCTAGGACCACTAGTGGTCTTTCTGGGCACCATTCCTTTTCGTTTTCTCCACTCCTTGTTGGTGATGTTTGGAAAGCCTTAACGGAGCTAGACCCTAGGAAATCATCTGGTCCCGACAATCTTCCACCTCTATTTTTGCGACTGGCTGCAGATATCATTGCAGAATCTATTACACACATTTTTAACTTAACTATTTCCAATAATGTCATCCCAGAGGTCTGGAAAACTGCTTTTGTGCTTCCGCTCCTGAAGGGTGGTGATTCCAAATGTTTAAACAATTACAGGCCAATTTCTAAGCTCTCTGTCTTAGCCAAGGTCCTTGAGCGACTAATTAATGTCCAGCTCAAGGACTTCTTGGAGTCACATGACATCCTCTCACCCTTTCAGTCTGGGTTTAGGAAGCACCATAGCACAGTGTCTGCCGCTGTTAAAGTCGTAAACGACATTACAGAGGCCTTAGATAGGAAGAATCACTGCGCTGCAATCTTTATCGACCTATCTAAAGCTTTTGACACCGTCAATCACGCCTTCCTATGCCAGCGCCTCCTTGATATTGGTCTGTCCTCTCATGCCGTAGGCTGGTTCACCAACTACTTGTCCCAACGTAAGCAGTCTGTGCAGTTTGGTGACCTCTCATCCAGCATGCTCACTGTCTTAAATGGGGTGCCACAGGGCTCTGTCTTGGGACCAACCCTCTTCACCATCTATATAAATGAAATAGGGTTTATTGCAAATGCTACGGTTCATTTATACGCGGATGACACAATCATGTACTGTTTTGCATCTTCCATCATCCGTGCTCTGGAGTCTCTACAGACAGCTTTTGATACCCTACAGTCCCAGATGTCTCAGCTCAGGCTGGTATTGAATGCAGGGAAGACTAAAGTCATGGTATTCACGAATAACAAGCGGGGGCCAGCTGCTCTTCCTGACATTATATCTCGTCAGGGTACCCCTATTGAGCTTGTGTCTAGCTACAAATACCTTGGCATTCATCTTGATGACAGCCTCTCCTTCAAGCTGCACCTAGACAATCTTTTAAAGAAACTTAAGCTAAAACTGAGTTTTTTCTTTAGAAACAAGTCATGTTTCTCAGCTGCAGCAAGGAAACGCCTGGTTGCTGCCACCTTTTTGCCTCTCCTGGACTACGGTGATGTCCTGTACATGAATGCCTCTGCTAGCTGTCTACAACATCTGGATGCAGCCTACCATAGCGCGCTACGTTTCATTACAGGCTGTAAAGCACTCACACACCATTGTGTGTTATACTCTCTGGTTAACTGGCCATCTCTCTCCATTCGCCGAACCCATCACTGGTACATTTTCATTTACAAATCCATTCTTGGTCTGCTTCCCACCTACTTATCTACTCTCCTTTCGCGCAAACACTCCACCTACGGCCTTCGTTCTCAGGACATCATAACGTACTCCATCCCCCTGGTCCGCACTGAGAGAGGCAAAAGAGCATTTTCATATGCAGCCCCTTCCTCTTGGAACTCTTTACAACTGAGTCTTAAGTTGTCAAATTTGATCTCTTTCAAAAGGTTTAAGCGACTATTGCTTGATTTAGTGAGTGTGCCAATATCATGTTCTTGCACTCCAAGATAACTCTCCCCTGTTCTCATCCCCCATGCACTTTGCACTTTTAGACTTCCATTGTTGTTATTGTTACACATAGTCCTGTATGTTTTATTTGTAATTCTGTCCTGTTGTTTGTAATTTAGTGAAACGAGTGTTGAATGATTGTGAACAGGTCACACTTGTAAATGAGTCTTCTGAACTCAATGTGTTTTTTACCTGTATAAATAAAGGTTAAATAAATAAAAATAAATTTGCACTCAATATATTTGCATATATAACTCAATGGTAATGCTAATTTTGATCTTGAAAATGCCACATAAAAAGAAATATGGAGGGGGGGGGGAGAGCGTGATTAAACAGTTTATTTGTAAGAATGTGTATGCTGAAAGTTATGTTTGATTGCCCTCCTATAGGAGATTTCAACCCCGGAGGAGCCAGTGAAGACCTCACTGAAGGTCATGGGGCTTCTGGAGGAGGGGGACACCCTGCGCCTCCTTGTAGAGGACTTTGTAGAGGACGTATTGAGTGTCCGGCGCCAGGTGTGGGAGGGGGGAGCTGGGAAGGAAATGCCAGCTTTCCCCTTCCGCATCTGTGCAGAGGTGGAGGGTACGGAAGTGGTCCTAGCGCCTCTGGATACAACCCTGGTCCTAGAACCTCTGGATATTATTCTGGTCCTAGCGCTTCTGGATACAACCCTGGTCCTAGAACCTCTGGATATTATTCTGGTCCTAGCGCTTCTGGATACAACCCTGGTCCTAGCGCCACTATCTACCCTGGTGCTAGCGCCTGTATTTGCTCTCCACAGCAGGCTGATCCTAGCACCCATAGCTACTACCCCAATGACGTGGAGATGGAGAGCATCTCCCCTCCGGACAGCCCGATGATCATCGATCTTGTTGATGAGGATGAAGTGGAGGACATGAAAGTGGACGACGACAGCACCTACACCATCTCTGGCTCCAGCACCGGCTTCAGTTTCAAGGCCCCGACCTACACCGTCTCTGCTCTGATCCAGAACCAGTCTGTCCTCAGCAGCAGAAAGAGGAGCTGGGAGGAAACGGTGGACCCCCGCAACAGAGCCGAGGTGGATCCCATCCCAATGAAGAGGAGGAAGACCAGCAGGGCCAGCCGATGAGTCACCACACCAGGCTCCGCCTCTTCCTCTCTGAGGCGCAGGGACTTGTAGTACTAGTATATGCGCCTACAAAAACGTTGGCACTAGCAGTGTCATCAGACTATACTTCATTAAAAAAAGAGCGCTGTTCCATATTCCATACGTCCATAGTGGCCACACTAAAGTAGACCACATAAACATACAACATATTTATTTGTATTGATCCAGTGGAAAATGACAAATCAGTCTGTGTTTTTGTTTTCCCATCTGTTTTATTATAACTCTTATGCCTTTTGTTTGTCTTATTTCTCCTGTTTTCCTTGTATTCTTCCCATAAATACCCAAAAAAAATTGCAACAAAAAAAAAGGGACCTGTACGACAGCTACATGGCTAAAGCCATCTCCTGATAGACCAGCACACACACACACACTAGCTCTGCCTCTCTCTCATACACACACACACTAGCTCTCCCTCACACTCTCTCTCTCTCATACACACACACACACACACACTCTAACTCTTTCTCTCTCTCACACACACACACACACACACACACACACACACAGATGTCTCTTAAAGTGTTTGTTCTTGACTTGTTTGATGTTCTTTATTCAGTACCCTGTTGTTTATTGAAATTAAGTCTATTTCTTGTGAAATACTTTGATACAGAAACCGAACATTGTCAATAAAAGAAGATGAATTCCTTATGTCTCGTTTGTTTGCTTGGTCACAGTGTTTACGTTGTTGGGACTAGAATAGGTGCTCTTGAGGCCCGGCAGGAGAAAGCTCTTTAATGGTAGGTTATTCAGTGCTAACTGTCCATGTAGGGTTGCAAGTGTAGCCAGCATACCCTATCCTCCATGAAGGCGGCATCACCTTTCACATGCCGGTGCAGGCATCGCAGAGATAATGGACTTGAAAAACAGCCTACTTTGGAAAGGCGGACGTTCAGAATGGCAGCCCTCATCCTTTCGGAATGGCAACACCTTTCTGAGCAGTGAAACTGTCCGCCACTCCGAATGAATGGAAGTCAATGTTCGGAATGGCGGCCCTCATCCTTTCGGAATGGCAACACCTTTGAGCAGTGAAACTGTCCGCCACTCCGAATGAATGGAAGTCAATGTTCGGAATGGCGGCCCTCATATCCTTTCGGAATGGCAACACCTTTCTGAGCAGGGAAAAGGTCCTCCACTCCGAATAAATGGATGTCAATGATCGGAATGCCGGTATTTTGTAATGGTGGGCCGACCCCCACGGTTACATATCTAAACATTTGTTGTGTGTTATTGTCTACTGTGTTGTGCAGATGATTTAGTTATTTTCGCAGTAGCAGACCTTTTGCCAAAAGGCAATTCAATCTTCGGAATAGCGGACCTTTGGAATAGCGGTCGGTTACCGTGCTCCGGAGTTTCAGGCTCCTTTTCTTAGCCTTCGACAGCGCTGTCAAGCAGCTCTACCGGCTGAGTGCTCGGTCTGTCGCCGAAAATGTGGTCGAGCTCGTTGTAAAATGGGCAGGTGATCTGGCCACGGCCACTTCTTTGATTTGATAGATAAATAAATACTTTATTAATCCCCTTGGGGAAATTCGGGTGTCTTGCCACTATCACAGGACATACATACATAAAGACAATTTACAGAATAAATAGAATCACAATAAAAATGTAAGCGTCCATGTAAAATCGGTATAAAATCACAGCAAGGTGAGCTTTTGTAAAAGTTCTATTGTTATGACCTGGCTCATGGCCATAACAAAAGGGAGACGCACCGAATCTAAGTAAAATAATCGAGAATTTAATAAGAATAAAGTATACAACTGAAAGCTAAACAATAATCTAATGGGGTATGAAAATCAGTGTACCACATCCATTGTGTGACCAAAACGGTGGTAGAGCAATTATCAGACGTTCTCAAAAGTGCTAGTTTTGTCAACGTTTTGATCTGAACATTGTATATGATCATAACTAACCTTAAAACAGGGCTAAAAATGCATTTTCCCTTTACTACTCCTTTAATACATCCATGGTTTACTTCCTGGTTGTGCTTTGCGTGAATTGTGTGGCATCGCGAGACTAGACTGAGAATTACGGCTCTTGCACAAAACACCTTTCAATGGAAACACCTGCAAGTCGCAATTGTACTTTGTCGAAACTTTAGAAATATCGCTTTTATTTTGCAAAAATGTGTAATGGAAACGCAGCTATTTTTTTTGTTGGTGTCTTTGAAGAGCGGGGTCAACCCTATGGTCCCACATTACTAAGACTTTTTTTTTCTCTTCAAAATTAGGCCCAATGGTCCCACAGCCCAATGGTCCCACATTAATAAGACTTACTAAGGCTGTGGGAGCATTGGGCTGTGGGAACACAGACACGCTCCCTGTAGAGCATGACAACTTGATTGCCAATATTAGGAAAGCAAGACACTGGCTAGGTAACTTAGCACTAGCTAGCAGACAGTGATCTGGTAGGCTAGTTAGCAAGCTAGCTAGCTATTTGGAAAAATAATCTAGCTAACGATAGCTTTGTTAAGATAATAGATAGCTCGTGTTAGCTATCTACGTTAAGTACCTCGATGAACGTGGTTGATTTTGTCAAGAAAATGTGTAGCTAGCCACGACTGGCTAGTTACCACACGTCGTTAGCGATATGTAGCCTAGCGCTATCGACCATCCCGGCCCATCATTGCAAGTTTTACGGAGACAGGTGATGGCTAACGTTAGCTAGCTAGCAATAACGTTTCTGTTGTTAGCTAGTCTCGCAATATCTGCGCGAGCTTGATGCGACCTTTCGTGAGATGCGCATTACCGATTGCATGTCAGCATGGTAGCTACATAAGAGGTTTATTGCGGATCAGATTATCAAATGCCTCTGTTTTTCTTGATTAAGAACCGTCCATAGCCGAGCCGAGGAGGCGCCAACTGCAGCCCGGGACCTCAGAGAAGCTATACGCTACAACAACTAAACGCCGGCATGTTTAATCCACACCACCAGCAACAACAGCAACAGTTTCACCAACTTTTACGGGAGCTCCTGCAACTATTTGAGCAACAGCCTCCTCTACCACCCGACCAAGGTCTGTACCATCATCCGGGCATGTACCATCCTCCACAACGTGGCAGTACGGCGCGGAGTGCACCTCCCTCCGGCCCTCCTCCCACGCCAGAATGTGGACCCAGCAACAACAGCAACAGTTTCACCAACTTTTACGGGAGCTCCTGCAACTATTTGAGCAACAGCCTCCTCTACCACCCGACCAAGGTCTGTACCATCATCCGGGCATGTACCATCCTCCACAACGTGGCAGTACGGCGCGGAGTGCACCTCCCTCCGGCCCTCCTCCCACGCCAGAATGTGGACCCAGCAACAACAGCAACAGTTTCACCTTTACGGGAGCTCATGCAAATATTTGAGCAACAGCCTCCTCTACCACCCGACCAAGGTCTGTACCATCATCCGGGCATGTACCATCCTCCACAACGTGGCAGTACGGCGCGGAGTGCACCTCCCTCCGGCCCTCCTCCCACGCCAGAATGTGGACCCAGCAACAACAGCAACAGTTTCACCAACTTTTACGGGAGCTCCTGCAACTATTTGAGCAACAGCCTCCTCTACCACCCGACCAAGGTCTGTACCATCATCCGGGCATGTACCATCCTCCACAACGTGGCAGTACGGCGCGGAGTGCACCTCCCTCCGGCCCTCCTCCCACGCCAGAATGTGGACCCAGCCCCTCTGCCTCCTCCACAACATGAGGGGTACCAGCGGGGCCAAAGGGCCCGCGCTGAGGCAATGCAACAACTATGAACACCTGACAAGTAAGATTCACATTAACCATTTTATTGGGGGTTGGTGAGTGACTGTGTGAGGTGTGTGAGTGCCTTTGTGAGTGACTGTGTGAGGTCTGTGAGTGTGGAAGTGAGTGACTGTGTGAGGTCCGTGAGTGTGGAAGTGACTGACTGTGTGTGGGCCGTGACAGCATGTGTGAGTGTATGAAGTGCAGTGAGAATGTCCTGTTGGCCCTGGTGGAGAACTGTTGTGACCTCCACCAACTGCTGCACAACTGCCCCAATCCCTTCTGCCATGTCCCTCTGGGCCCCTAGGGCGTCCGTCTGGGCCTCCAGCACCGCGTCAGAGAGGGAGCCCAGACGGTCTTCCCCAGGGACAGGGACGCTGGCAGCAGGGACCGGGGCGCTGGAGCCAGTGGTGGAGGTGTGGACCGGAAAGTGGAGGCGTGGACGTGGGCGGTGGAGGCGTGGACCGGGCGGTGGAGGCGTGGACCGGGCGGTGGAGACGTGGACCGGGCGGGGGAGGCGTGGACCGGGCGGTGGAGGCGTGGACCGGGCGGTGGAGACGTGGACCGGGCGGGGGAGGCGTGGACCGGGCGGTGGAGGCGTGGACCAGGCGGTGGAGCCAGAGGTGGAGGCGTGGGCGGTGAAGGACGCCATGCTGGAGACGGAGGCGCTGGAGGCACTGGTGGTGGAGGTGGAGGCCGGCGCGCTGGAGGCTGCAACCGGCACGACCGTCAGGTCCAGGAGCATTGCAGACTCCCCCTCCTCTGAGTCCCACCCCACGTCAGAGTCTGGGAAAACAAGAGTTAATTTAGTTGGGGTTTTTCAGTTAACCTTATTTTCCAAGACACCTTCTATGGTGAAGCCATATGTATTAGTTATGTTTGTCTGTTGCCAGCTTAATAAATGGATAAGTGTGATTTACCGGGGTCGTCTGCAGTGACTGTCCTGTCCTGTCCGACTCCTCCCCCTCCCCCTCCGGGACAACACCATCCGTGCATTCACGGCCTATGATCTCCCCGATGGTGTCGTCCAACGGCGTGGGAGGGGGTGGTGCCGGGCCCCCAACGGTGCGCACTACTGCCTGTCTGTGGGCAGTAATGCGCTTCTTGGCCTCCCTCTGTAACAATGCTAGTGTTAACATTGCACTACACACGTTGTGGTAGGAGGGTACACATGGGTATGAGATTAGATGTAGGCTATTACAGGAATGACACCCACCTTCAGGTCCGTCCACTTCTTCCTGACCTCCGTGGCACTCCTCCCTGTGGCGCCGGCCTCGTTGACCGCCCTCGCCACCTCCAACCACTCAGTGCCTTTGCGCTTGTTGGTGAGGCCCGGGCCATAGCTAATTAGATGGGAGAGTATTAATCTCCCATGGGGGACAATGTCTAATGTGGTCCAACATTATGAAGTGATCATCTGGGGTTATTGTTACATGTTTGTGGTCCTAAATCAATCATAGCCGGCCACATGATGTTGGGAATGTTTGCTTCACTCGCAGCCACATGTTACAGTATGTCCGTGTATGCCCAATCCTAGATGCACAACACGTAGCTAAAGTAGGCTACTAAGCTGTAGGAGCAAACAGACAAACGTAGGCGATTTATACCTTCCGAAGAGGATTGCCTTCCTCACGTGGACCTCACCAACTAGCACATGCACCTCCGTCTCCGAAAAGTTCCTCTTCTTTGCTCTTCGTTCCATGTTTCATTGTCCCGCCTGGGTGCTCCACGCTACCTTTTTAAGCCGGTTCCTTCCGGGAAACCACGTTTGGCCACTCATGGTTTTGACCATATATGGTTGGATTAGGGCGTGGAGGGGGCGGAACACGGGGCGCGTGCGCGTACGCTCTCTTCCCCGCCGGTCTCGGATTTCCCGTGCAGAAAAGGGCATACGACATTTTTGATAGATCCGAAAAGCGTGTAAATATTCTCGTCGTACGCTACATTTCGTATTTTCCGCGTTTTCGTCGTACGCCCTCTTTTACACCTGAATTTACACGCTCTTTGATAAATGAGGCCCCAGGGCTACACTTACTGGCTGTTCAGACTGAAGTGGACATTTTTTTGAACTTTTTCTTTAGCTAAAATAAACTTCAAAATACATGATTAACTGTCCCTTTTTTGAGGAGTGGACTTATTGCCTATCAGTGCAAGCATGTGCGCTCAATTGATTATTGTTTGTCATATCCAAGTGCTGTAGCGACCATGGGGGACAATGTCTAATGTGGTCCAACATTATGAAGTGATCATCTGGGGTTATTGTTCCATGTTTGTGGTCCTAAATCAATCATAGCCGGCCACAGGATGTTGGGAATGTTTGCTTTCCTCACAGCCACATGTTATAGTATGTCCGTGTATGCCAAATCCTAGATGCACAAAACGTAGCTAAAGTAGGCTACTAAGCTGTAGGAGCAATCAGACAAAGGTAGGCTATTAATACCTTCCGAAGAGGATTGCCTTCCTCGCGTGGACCTCACCAACAAGCACATGCACCTCCGTCAACGAAAAGTTTCTCTTTTTCGTTCTTCGTTCCATGTTTCATTGTCCCTCCTGGGTGCTCCACGCTAGCTTTTTAAGCCGGTTCCTTCCGGGAAACCACGTTTGGCCACTCATGGTTTTGACCATATATGGTTGGATTAGGGCGTGGCGAGGGCGGAACACGGGGCGCGTGCGAGTACGCTCTCTTCTCCGCCACCGTCGGATTTTCTGTGGTGAATTTGGCGCAGCAGCGTGTACGCCATTTTTGATAGATCCGAAAAGCGTGTAAATATTCTCGTCGTACGCTACTTTTCGCATTTTCGTCGTACTCCCTCTTTTACACCTGAATTTACACGCTCTTTGATAAATGAGGCCCCTGCTATGTGCATGTCATGATGCCCAAATATGTTGACAAGAGATAACTAGTGCTAGCTAGCTAACATTAAGGTAAACCTGAACGTGACCATGCAAACGGCGAAAAGTCGATGATGTTAATAAATAAAATGTTACATACAATTTCTTAGCATAGCGAAATTATGCATACAATGTCTTGCCAGCTCAGACAATGTGCCAAATCTCAAGCTTTTACCATATCGGCTTGTTTACATTTATCCAGAATGCCACGCATTCAGACAGTTTGCCTGGAACGCTATGAAGTCGTGAGTCGTGACTTGAAGTCGTAACTTACGAGCTCAAAATCCTATCTGGAACGTGGCATAAGGCTGTGGGACCTTTGGGCTGTGGGAACTTAGAGCATGTGCTGGGAGGGGCTGCCCGTAATTCCGACATCTCATTATTCCGACCACTCAATGTTCCAAAAATTACCCATTATTCCGACGTCTCATTGTTTCGACGTCTCATTGTTCCGACCATATTAAACCCATTCGTCCGACGTCCCATTACTCTGACCAACCTGGTCTCACTTGGCAGGCTTCAGAATTCGATGTTTGTACATCCCCAGCTAGCAATCTGTCTGGGAGGCATATCGGCAGTGGCTTTCCTTCGGTGGGCATTGGGCGGCCCGCTGGGGGAACGCCGCTAGCTTTTTCTGGCGGAATGCCGCTGGAGGAACTATAGCGTATAGCTGTCGGCAGGCCGCCGAGATTAACCCCCTCTGAGTAGCATCATATTCCGAATATTAAAAAACCGAATAAGACCCCTGGTTTATTCCTCTTCCAAACCGAATATTGGGTCATGTATTGGTTTATTCCCACCAACATGGATTTGTGCTCTGCACATGTTTTATTCGCAAGGAATCTTGGTTCTGTAGATTGCTGAACTAACGTTAGCCATTCTCAAAATGCAATACAACACAAATCTATAGTATATTTCATAGGTAGGCCTACAGTTTATTTTATTCTGCAAAATCAATTCTGTAATCATGTCTAAACAAACTAGTTTTGTACTGACAAATCTAATTTTGCACACACGCAAGCACACTACATAAATCTATAGTGTATTTTATTATTCTATTTGTTGCTGCCGTTTTGATTGTATTTCTGCTTGTTATGTTGTCTCCTGTTTGGTTATTGTATTTATGTATTTCCCACCAATCCTGGCTGCTAATCTTCATCCAAAGGGCCCGGGGGGCTCTGGTGTGAACGAGTGGCATATGAAAGAGAGCCACAGCTGGTCTAGGCACCCTCCCCCACCCGCGCCCTCCCCCCAGGAGACCCCCCTAGCTGTTCAATCAGGGCCGAGTCCCGTGGGTCTGGAGTAGATGGTAGGGAGGCAAACCCAATAGGGGCCCTGGGACTACCCTGTCTAGAGGACACGGAGGGCTCTGACTCTACCTCCGCGGGACAGTCCTGCTAGGAAGTGAGGTCCTCAGCCTGAGATGGTACTATTTCAACCGTGGCTCTAGTGGAGACGGTAGCTACGGGCCTAGGTTCTGTGGGGGGGGGTGGACATCACAGCCCTTGGCCTGGTGTGTCTGTCCCTTCGCAGGTGGAGTGGCCCTGTTGCGGGTTTTTAAGCTGAGCCTACCTGGACGGTGGGGATCGTTGGGCCCAGGGGGCGCTCCTGGCCTGTCTGCGGAGTGAACCTACAAGGCGTGGTGGCGGGCTGGTCATCCCTAGACCTGTCGACCAAACATTGGGAGTCTATCCCAAGACGGAACTCGATGTTACTTGTAGGTAAACTGTCAGAGAGGGTGAGAGCCCCGCTAGGGGAGGAGAGGGTGTGGCCTTCTGAGGCCGGCCAGCGGCCGGAGGGAGGGGCCCGATCCCCGCTAGAACTAGGGGCTCTAGTGGGGTCCGTCTGCGCTACTCTGCAGGGTGGGGTGGGGGGCTGAACTTCCCTAGACCTGTCGACCAAACATTGGGAGTCTATCCCAAGACGGAACTCGATGTTACTTGTAGGTAAACTGTCAGAGAGGGTGAGAGCCCCGCTAGGGGAGGAGAGGGTGTGGCCTTCTGAGGCCGGCCAGCGGCCGGAGGGAGGGGCCCGATCCCCGCTAGAACTAGGGGCTCTAGTGGGGTCCGTCTGCGCTACTCTGCAGGGTGGGGTGGGGGGCTGAACTTCCCTAGACCTGTCGACCAAACATTGGGAGTCTATCCCAAGACGGAACTCGGTGGTACCTATAGGAGAGCTAACGGGACGGCCAGCTGGCTGAGAAGGCCGGGAAAGTGAGGGCCTCGCTAAAGGGGGAGCTGGGCCTGGTTACGCTCTCCGCTCCTGACGGGGTGGGTCTCGAAGCTGGGGGTTTGGGAGGTGCCGGTCCCAGAGGTCCGTGGGGGCGGCAGCGCGGTGGAGAGGTTTCGGGAGGGTTCAGAGGTGGCTATTAATGGGATAGATTTCCCTTTCGGGGGACTGCTCATCTCTACCGCTCCCTCTTTCTCTCTGCCTGCCACCCGGCCCCTGGATGTCACCTCCTGTGAGAGAAGGGCAGGGAAAGACTTTGATGAAAGCCAATTCATTTCTTTCTTCAATGCATTTTTGTGGGGGAGTCATTCTCTTATGTCTTAACACTACTTTTCCTGTGTTGCATTATAGGTTGGCCAGATCCAGGTCAAGGTCCTGTCTTTGGAAGTGGGCAGTACCATGGCGACAGTCTACTGTATGGCACTGAACTGGAAATTAAAGAAAGCTATGTGGCTGATCGTAGAAACAAGATCAAGCTGGCTCTGTGGGACTTGAAGTTGTTGAGGGCAGGAGTTACATCATGACAAATTTGCACAACAAAGGCGTCCCCAGTCTTGCCACCACTTGTCATACCACAATTCAGAGATGCGTGGACGTGGAGGTTCCAGCAGGCATCCAGACAGACCTGTGATTTGTAGCCTGGCAAAAGGATGTAATGATGTGGATAAACAAGGAGGGGGTGACTCAATTGATTGGCGCATGTGTTGACCTGCAGTAGTAGTGACATGTAGGCTAATGTAGTGTGAAGGCTAATCTGGAGTGTGATGTTCTTTTCAAAAAGCACATAGGTGCATATTTACAAGGACCCAGGAGGGGAGGTGATTTTTCTCATGTTTTTATGCTGATTTGGTAGCTTTTTTGACATTTCTAACATTAACATGTGACTAACATTTCTGGGTTCTGCTCACCATTCCGAAATACCGCCATTCTGACTTCCATTCATTCGGAGTGGAGGACCTTTTCACTGCTCAGAAAGGTGTCGCCATTCCGAGAGGATGAGGGCCACCGTTCCGAACATTGACTTCCATTCATTCGGAGTGGCGAGGTATATCTCCATTCCGACGATTTGTCGGAATGGCAGTATTTCGGAATGGCGAGGTGTCGCCAACATTTCTTGGTAGGGCTGTAGGCTAACCAAAAGCCATACCTTGTAGCCCTCCCCAACCCCCACCATTCACGCAATCTCAATGAGTTTGAGCCTACATTGACATGCAAATAGGCCTAGCTGTCCGTTTGCTGGTAGCGAATGTCAAAGGAGGACAGGGAGCAACCATTTATATAGATTAATAATACATTTATATAAATCACTGTTTCAATCCAAATAAGCTCAGCCAACTCTCCTAAGTGATAAGCTGATGTTTACTTTAGTTTATGTGGCATTTTATTTGAACATGTATGTTTTTATAGGCCTATCAGCGTATCACTCATCACCCAATTGAATTGTTTTCGGTGTAGGTAGGTTACCCTCGTGATGCATGAGTGATTCATGAGGGAACGGTGTGTGAGATAATCTGAAGTCACAACAGGGCTACACTGACTGGCTGTTCAGACTGAAGTGGACATTTTTTGAACTTTTTCTTTAGCTAAAATAAACTTCAAAATACATGATTAACTGTCCCTTTTTTGAGGAGTGGACTCTATTGCCCATCAGTGCAAGCATGTGCGCTCAATTGATTGTTTGTCATATCAAGTGCTGTAGATCTGGAACCAGACCTTTTAACAGAGATGGTGGAGGCCAGGTGGTTTGGCGAAAGTCAAAAACAAAGCTGCGTGAAATGGAGAGAACAGGCTGTAGCTGTAGCCCCTGTTGCAGTGCTGGTGGACACTGGAGACCCCTCCAAAATATATGTTTCAGTTTAGAAAAAAGAAAAAAAAGTGTCATACTACTGCACGCTTGGGAGGGTTATGGTGACACACGACACCAAGCACAACACCTGGCACTGTCCTTGTGCCAAGGCCAGAATGTCCTGTCCGTCCCCACAAGTACATGGCTAAGTGGTACCTTTTCCAAACAAACCCGAGACTTGTTTAAGTCTAGTATCTTCCTAACGGAGTCTAAGAAAGCAGAGGAAGTAATTCCACAAGAGGAAGTATATCCCAAGTAAGAATTACAATATTGTACCTTACTTGTTTAGTGTGTGAGTAGTTGCATTTTTAATGATTTTTTTTTACTACCTGCAGGTATAAGAAGTAACCCTTTTTCTGTACAACCTACATACGGGTTCTGGGCTCCTTGGATTGGACAGCATACCCGGAAATCAGACGAGGTTCTTAATACTGAATGGGAGAAAGTGTGTCGTCCCAGAAAGCCAGCAGAAATGGCTGATGTGGCAGTCACAGAAGACAGGCTTTTGAATGAAGTCATGCAACTGAAGGTAAGCTTTACAGTACATGTCACCAGGATGCAACATGAGTGAATTGGATGTTTGAGATCATCTGTAGTTTGACGTATTTCCTACTCAAACAGGCTATTTGGTATTTGTTTCATTTCTATAATTTTAGGTTGATGCAGTGAGAAAGCAAGGAAAGTGGACTGGACCATACAGGTTCAAAAATGGACCTCATTCTCCGTCTGAGGAATCAAATCACAAGCAGACAGACTAGGGAACAGAGCTTGTACCGGGTACAGTTGGCTACGTTCTGGCGACGAGCAGCAGGTCTGGCAGGGTTTTATAGCCGGGTGCTAATCAGCATCAGGTGCGCTGATTGCAGATGGGGACCGGCTGCATCGTCGCCTAGCCAACGCTCTCAGAGAGCGTGCAGAGGTGGAGGGCTGAACAGGTGCGGGGGTAGAGGGTGAACAGGTGCGGGGGTAGAGGGGTGAACAGGTGCGGGGGTAGAGGGGTGAACAGGTGCGGGGGTAGAGGGGTGAACAGGTGCGGGGGTAGAGGGGTGAACAGGTGCGGGGGTGGAGGGGTGAACAGGTGCGGGGGTAGAGGGTGAACAGGTGCGGGGGTAGAGGGCTGAACAGGTGCGGGGGTAGAGGGGTGAACAGGTGCGGGGGTAGAGGGGTGAACAGGTGCAGGGGTGGAGGGGTGAACAGGTGTGGGGGTAGAGGGGTGAACAGGTGCGGGGGTAGAGGGGTGAACAGGTCCGTGGGTAGAGGGTGAACAGGTGCGGGGGTAGAGGGGTGAACAGGTGCGGGGGTAGAGGGGTGAACAGGTCCGTGGGTAGAGGGTGAACAGGTGCGGGGGTAGAGGGCTGAACAGGTGCGGGGGTAGAGGGGTGAACAGGTGCGGGGGTGGAGGGGTGAACAGGTCCGTGGGTAGAGGGTGAACAGGTGCGGGGGTAGAGGGGTGAACAGGTACGGGGGTAGAGGGGTGAACAGGTGCGGGGGTAGAGGGGTGAACAGGTGCGGGGGTAGAGGGGTGAACAGGTCCGTGGGTAGAGGGTGAACAGGTGCGGGGGTAGAGGGCTGAACAGGTGCGGGGGTAGAGGGGTGAAGAGGTGCGGGGGTGGAGGGGTGAACAGGTCCGTGGGTAGAGGGTGAACAGGTGCGGGGGTAGAGGGGTGAACAGGTACGGGGGTAGAGGGGTGAACAGGTGCGGGGGTAGAGGGTGAACAGGTGCGGGGGTAGAGGGGTGAACAGGTGCGGGGGTAGAGGGCTGAACAGGTGCGGGGGTGGAGGGGTGAACAGGTGTGGGGGTAGAGGGGTGAACAGGTGTAGGGGTAGAGGGGTGAACAGGTGCGGGGGTAGAGGGGGGTAGAGGGGTGAACAGGTCCGGGGGTAGAGGGGTGAACAGGTCCGTGGGTAGAGGGTGAACAGGTGCGGGGGTAGAGGGGTGAACAGGTGCGGGGGTAGAGGGCTGAACAGGTGCGGGGGTAGAGGGGTGAACAGGTGTGGGGGTAGAGGGGTGAACAGGTGAGGGGGTAGAGGGCTGAACAGGTGCAGGGGTGGAGGGGTGAACAGGTGCGGGGGTAGAGGGGTGAACAGGTCCGGGGGTAGAGGGGTGAACAGGTCCGGGGGTAGAGGGGTGAACAGGTGCGGGGGTAGAGGGGTGAACAGGTGTAGGGGTAGAGGGGTGAACAGGTGCGGGGGTAGAGGGGGGTAGAGGGGTGAACAGGTGCGGGGGTAGAGGGATGAACAGGTCCGGGGGTAGAGGGGTGAACAGGTGCGGGGGTAGAGGGCTGAACAGGTGCGGGGGTAGAGGGGTGAACAGGTGCGGGGGTAGAGGGGTGAACAGGTGCGGGGGTGGAGGGGTGAACAGGTGCGGGGGTAGAGGGGTGAACAGGTGCGGGGGTGGAGGGGTGAACAGGTACGGGGGTGGAGGGGTGAACAGGTGTGGGGGTAGAGGGGTGAAGAGGTGCGGGGGTGGAGGGGTGAACAGGTGCGGGGGTAGAGGGGTGAACAGGTGCGGGGGTAGAGGGCTGAACAGGTGCGGGGGTAGAGGGCTGAACAGGTGCGGGGGTAGAGAGGTGAACAGGTCCAGGGGTAGAGGGGTGAACAGGTGCGGGGGTAGAGGGGTGAACAGGTCCGGGGGTAGAGGGGTGAACAGGTGCAGGGGTAGAGGGGTGAACAGGTGCGGGGGTAGAGGGGTGAACAGGTGCGGGGGTAGAGGGCTGAGCAGGGGTAGAGGGCTGAACAGGTCCGGGGGTAGAGGGCTGAACAGGTGTGGGGGTAGAGGGCTGAACAGGTCCGGGGGTAGAGAGGTGAACAGGTCCAGGGGTAGAGGGGTGAACAGGTGCGGGGGTAGAGGGGTGAACAGGTGCGGGGGTAGAGGGCTGAGCAGGGGTAGAGGGCTGAACAGGTCCGGGGGTAGAGGGCTGAACAGGTGTGGGGGTAGAGGGGTGAACAGGTGCGGGGGTGGAGGGGTGAACAGGTGCGGGGGTAGAGGGGTGAACAGGTGCGGGGGTGGAGGGCTGATGAGGCTGTGTGGGTGAGGCAGGCTGGGGACCCACAACAGTATGAACAAATCAATACAAGTAGAGTACATCTACTGACTGGCTGGCTGGAAGACTGACCTGGGACCTCCACTGAGGACATCCCAGTCCTGGCTATGGATCAAAGACTGACCTGGGACCTCCACTGAGGACATCCCAGTCCTGGCTATGGATCACTAGTGATGCTCCCCTGCCCCTGTAGTCCAGGCATTTTATCACATAAACTTGAACAAATTGCAACATAAATTATTTCAACTGTTTTATTGTCATACATATGTTCTTTATAACATATCAAGTCCCACAAAATTCCAGTGGTGGAAAGTAATGAAAAATGCTGATAAAGGTATGTGACAAATATCACAATCTCCAATTTTCGCCTATGTAAAAATAAAAAAGGTTTATGCATGTTTTCTTGTCTGATGTCCACACAACACTTTCCCCAATCAACCAGAAACTATATAGGATGCATCACAGTGCATATACAGAAATATATTTTTTAATGCTATTGGCATTTGGTGAAGAGAAAAGGGGAATCTCACACATATTGCAACAGAAAATCTGACGTGTATTAATCAAATAGCTCAAGAGTCTACAACCCTGGAGAACAGTCTACAGCCCTGTAGAGAACAGTAGAACCCTGGAGAGAACAGTCTACAACCCTGGAGAACAGTCTACAGCCCTGTAGAGAACAGTAGAACCCTGGAGAACAGTCTACAGCCCTGTAGAGAACAGTAGAACCCTGGAGAACAGTCTACAGCCCTGTAGAGAACAGTAGAACCCTGGAGAGGACAGTCTGAGACGTAGAACCGTCCATAGCAGAGCAGCCAGGTGCTAGAGGGTCCACTTCAGATACCTGTGGGAGAAAAATCACCACACACACACACACGATTAGAGGGTCCACTTCAGGACAGAAGAGAACATGAGCAGGATGCGGAATGCGACAACGGGACTGAGAAGGGCTAGCTAGCTAACGGGACTGAGAAGGGCTAACTAGCTAACGGGACTGAGAAGGGCTAGCTAGCTAACGGGACTGAGAAGGGCTAACTAGCTAACGGGACTGAGAAGGGCTAACTAGCTAACGGGACTGAGAAGGGCTAACTAGCTAACGGACTTAAGGGCTAACTAGCTAACGGACTGAGAAGGGCTAACTAGCTAACGGACTGAGAAGGGCTAACTAGCTAACGTTAGCTTAGCACTTTCTTCACACACTAGGCTAACGGCTCTCGTTGTCATGGTGAATGTGAGACCGCGGGAAACTGACCAACCGTCTTAACACAGCTACTCTCACCTTTCTAACATATATATATATATATATATAATATAATACCGTCTTAACACAGCTACTCTCACCTTTCTAACATATATATATATATATATATATATATAATATAATACCGTCTTAACAACACAGCTACTCTCAGCTTTCTAACATATATATATATATATATATAATATAATACCGTCTTAACACAGCTACTCTCACCTTTCTAACATATATATATATATATATAATATAATACCGTCTTAACAACACAGCTACTCTCAGCTTTCTTGTGGAAAAAAATGCTTATGGGCTCCCAGTCTGCTGCCTTTTCTCCTGGCCTCTCTCTCCACTCTTTTCTCCTGGCCTCTCTCTCCACTCTTTTCTCCTGGCCTCTCTCTCCACTCTTTTCTCCTGGCCTCTCTCTCCACTCTTTTCTCCTGGCCTCTCTCTCCACTCTTTTCTCCTGGCCTCTCTCTCCACTCTTTTCTCCTGGCCTCTCTCTCCACTCTTTTCTCCTGGCCTCTCTCCACTCTTTTCTCCTGGCCTCTCTCTCCACTCTTTTCTCCTGGCCTCTCTCTCCACTCTTTTCTCCTGGCCTCTCTCTCCACTCTTTTCTCCTGGCCTCTCTCTCCACTCTTTTCTCCTGGCCTCTCTCCACTCTTTTCTCCTGGCCTCTCTCTCCACTCTTTTCTCCTGGCCTCTCTCTCCACTCTTTTCTCCTGGCCTCTCTCTCCACTCTTTTCTCCTGGCCTCTCTCTCCACTCTTTTCTGGTGCCTGGATTATATGGGCTTGATGTTTATGATTGAACGTTAGGCTATTAGTGCTAGTATTTGACAGTCAGCCTGTATAGTGACGTTAATGTCAAAAGAGGTGAGACTTGCCCGCGTGAACCATGGCATGGACCAAACCATTTAAGAAGGGGGATATTGAACCATGGCATGGACCAAACCATTTAAGAAGGGGGATATTGCTCAGGAAACTAAAACTTTTTTCATCTGTATTGCATTATTTGTGGCTTAATTTGAATCCTGGTGCAGCATTAGTGTGACTGATCTACATGCAGAATAATTTCGTCATAGAAAGAGGGAACTCTTGTTTGTTTTGTGGGCCCTGCTTGCTAGTGGGCCCTTATAATCATCATCACCTTTCACCCTAAACAAGGCGCTGGGTGGAGGTATTGGGCGCTGGGTGGAGGTATTGGGCGCTGGGTGGAGGTATTGGGCCCTGGGTGGAGGTATTGGGCGCTGGGTGGAGGTATTGGGCGCTGGGTGGAGGTATTGGGCGCTGGGTGGAGGTATTGGGCGCTGGGTGGAGGTATTGGGCGCTGGGTGGAGGTATTGGGGGCTGGGTGGAGGTATTGGCGCTGGGTGGGGGTATTGGGCGCTGGGTGGAGGTATTGGGCCCTGGGTGGAGGTATTGGGCGCTGGGTGGAGGTATTGGGCGCTGGGTGGAGGTATTGGGGGCTGGGTGGAGGTATTGGGCGCTGGGTGGAGGTATTGGGGGCTCGGTGGAGGTATTGGGCGCTGGGTGGAGGTATTGGGGGCTGGGTGGAGGTATTGGGCGCTGGGTGGAGGTATTGGGGGCTGGGTGGAGGTATTGGGCGCTGGGTGGAGGTATTGGGCGCTGGGGGGAGGTATTGGGCGCTGGGTGGAGGTATTGGGCGCTGGGTGGAGGTATTGGGCGCTGGGTGGTGGGTGGAGGTATTGGGCGCTGGGTGGAGGTATTGGGCGCTGGGTGGAGGTATTGGGCGCTGGGTGGAGGTATTAGGCGCTGGGTGGAGGTATTGGGCGCTGGGTGGAGGTATTGGTCAATGAGGTAGAGACGCGGATAAAGGATCTTTTCGGAACGATGATTTCACATGTGCACGACTGATAAGAGCACCTGTTAGGCCTGAGTGGTCCCATTTAGATTATAATGAATTATCTATCATGCAGGCTATATTGGCATTTGTTTAGTGCGGTAGGCCTTATTAGGTGGCTGCTATATCCAAACATTCATATAATCATTATAAGCCTATAGTGTTGTTGCATGGGTAATGGGGTTTGGATCTATATTGCACGTATATGCTTCACAGGGTGGCCCATGAATAAAAGGCCAAACTTATCAACGTATAAATGGGTCAATTTACAATGACATCCATAACAATGCAAACATGTAGGCTAGTGACTATCCCCAATTTAACTGTACGACAGATCTGAGGGTTCTTTGCAGCAGACAATTTGTGTATTGGGATATCATATTTCACATACTTTCTCAAAACATTCTGTAGGCCTATAGAAGCTGCGTGTTTAATGGATGTTGCGGGATAGTTAAGCACATATTAGAACATCTGGTCCAAGTCACATATTAGAACATCTGGTCCAAGTCACATATTAGAACATCTGGTCCAAGTCACATATTAGAACATCTGGTCCAAGTCCCTCATATCCAAGGCCCCGTGCGTCATGGCCTTCTATAATCCAGCTATATCAGTGCCTGTATCGAGGTCTTGTAAATATATGGGTCGGATGAGTTTCATGTGATTCTATAAAGGGTAATTAGCTACACACATGATGATTCGGCAAATCAATAATCTAACTTGCTGCCGTATTACTCGGTTCACCACGGATCTTTCAAACGTAAAGATCCTTTCCAGTAATCCAAACTCCATATCCAATTCCTGTTTCGATTTTTGATCATTGACTCACACGAACAGACTAGTTCCGATTCCGATTTCAGAACGATTAAACTGTAACATAGCCTAGGCTATTTGTATTCGTTGGCGTATTCATAAAAACATTTACACACCCGAATATCACAAACAACTTCTGCGTAAGGATCGTTGACATAAACCCATTCATCGTCTCGTCATATTCAAGTCTCGTCATAATATGGGAGCTATAACGTGCGGGAATGGATGAAGGACTTAAAACAAATTGATAATAAGGACTGTAGGCTATATTGGAACATTTTGAATTAAGATTATTGAATAGAGAATATTATTTAAAAAAGAAAAGGGCAGGAGTTCTGGGGAGCATGTACCCACGCCCTAGCGGCATATCTCAATAAAGACTTTTTAACTTTTGGCAGTTGCTTTATTTTGAACGAGAGAATATTATTATAGCCTAATATTAACGCCAAATCCAGGATACTCGTGAAGGCGCCTGCGTTGTGCGGAACGCTGCTAGAATCGGCTGCTAGAATACGCCAGCTAATTTATGGCAACAAAGTCTTTATTGAGATATGCCGCTATGCGCGTGGGTGGGCTCCCCAGCTCAGTCTTGTTGTTCCGATCATGGTTTAATTTGCAATAGCTCCTTCATCACACCTGTCTGAAAGTGCCAATCAAGTGATTTACAGTGATTTTAGAAAGTAGTTTTGTCAAAAGAGCCTTTTCAAACCGTGACGTCACAGAGCGCCCTTGTGACGTGGGCCAGGAGGGGTATAAAAGCCAGAGAGCGACAGAGGAAGAGCAAGCAGCCAGAGAGCAACAGAGGAAGAGCAGCCAGAGAGCGACAGAGGAACAGCAGCCAGAGAGCGACAGAGGAAGGGCAGCCAGAGAGAGAGAGAGGGGGACGTCTTCCTCTCTTTCCCTGACTCTCTCTCGTGGGCTAGAGAGAGAGAGAGAGAGGAGAAGGAGGTATCATCTCGACATCTCCTCCCCCCCCTTCTCTGTCTCACTGAGAGAGATTCAGTGAGAGAGTCCTCCTCTCTTTCGCTGAGTCTCTCTCAGTGAGCCAGAGAGGGGGGGAGGGGAGATGTCAAGATGGTATCTCCTTCTCCTCTCTCTCTCTCTCTCTGGACCACTGGGAGAGAGTCAGGGAGAGAGAGAGAGATGTCCTCTTCTCTCTCTCTCCTCTTCCATGGCTCGGAGGAGGAGGCGGTGGAGGTGGCAAATTTAAAAAATAAATAAAAACCGATTTTAATCATAAAAACTGATTCTGATTCTCATTGTAAGCTATAGTGTTATTAAGATATCCATGTTAGCATATAGGAATACTGTTACTATAGTTACTGTTAGCACTTCAGACTTAGGGGCTGGGCAGCCTCAGCTCTCCCCCTCTGACCAGCCCTCCCCCTCTGACCAGCCCTCCCCCTCCCCCTCTGACCAGACCTCCACCTCCCCCTCTGACCAGACCTCCACCTCTGACCAGACCTCCACCTCTGACCAGACCTCCCCCTCTGACCAGCCCTCCCCCTCTGACCAGACCTCCCCCTCTGACCAGACCTCCCCCTCTGACCAGCCCTCCCCCTCTGACCAGACCTCCCCCTCTGACCAGCCCTCCCCCTCTGACCAGACCTCCCCCTCTGACCAGACCTCCCCCTCTGACCAGACCTCCACCTCCCCCTCTGACCAGACCTCCCCCTCTGACCAGACCTCCACATCTGACCAGACCTCCACCTCTGACCAGACCTCCCCCTCTGACCAGACCTCCCCCTCTGACCAGACCCCCACCTCTGACCAGACCTCCACCTCTGACCAGCCCTCCACCTCTGACCAGACCTCCACCTCCACCTCTGACCAGACCTCCACCTCTGACCAGACCTCCACCTCTGACCAGACCTCCCCCTCTGACCAGACCTCCCCCTCTGACCAGACCTCCCCCTCTGACCAGACCTCCCCCTCTGACCAGACCTCCACCTCTGACCAGACCTCCACCTCTGACCAGACCTCCACCTCCACCTCTGACCAGACCTCCCCCTCTGACCAGACCTCCACCTCCATCTCTGACCAGACCTCCCCCTCTGACCAGACCTCCCCCTCTGACCAGACCTCCCCCTCTGACCAGACCTCCACCTCCATCTCTGACCAGACCTCCCCCTCTGACCAGACCTCCACCTCTGACCAGACCTTTTCTGGTGCCTGGATTTATGTTTGGGCTTGATGTTTATGATTGAACTTAGGCTATAGTGCTAGTATTTGACAGTCAGCCTGTATAGTGACGTTAATGTCAAAAGAGGTGAGACTTGCTAGCATGAACCATGGCATGGACCAAACCATTTAAGAAGGGGGATATTGCTCAGGAAATTAAAACTTTTTTCATCTGTATTGCCTTATTTGTGGCTTAATTTGAATTGTGATGCAGAATTAGTGTAACTGATCTACATGCAGAATAATTTCGTCATAGAAAGAGGGACCTTGTTTTTTTTTGTGGGCCCTTCTTGCTTGTGGGCCCCTATAATCATCATGACCTTTCACCCTAAACAACGGCGCTGTGCAGGCCTGAAAAATACATGAGGTTACATCTGTTCAGGTATGCGTGCAGTACCTGTTGATTTCTCATAAAGCATTCATGATACAACAATTAATGACCACTATTATGTAAATATTTACCTGTAAACGGGTCACCGCTCCAATACAACAATACGAACATGAGTGAATTATTTGTCACAGATGCAATGCCCATATCCCGCCACTAGAGGCGCGATTCCAACTTTCCGCTTGACCAATGTGTGCGTTCCTCTGGTATTGAAGCGCTCTAGTCTAGAGAGAGAGAGACTCCGGGAGAAGGTCAGAGAAGCAGGTCGGGAATGGACTTTGAGGGGTTTACTGGGCACGGAGGGGGAGGGGGTAGGAATCTGCAGGAAGGCTCTGTTTACTTTCTTGGGTGACACACGGTTGTGGGGCAGACTGTAGTAAACACGGTTGTGGGGCAGACTTTAGTAAACACGGTTGTGGGGCAGACTGTAGTAAACACGGTTGTGGGGCAGACTGTAGTAAACACGGTTGTGGGGTAGACTGTAGTAAACACGGTTGTGGGGCAGACTGTAGTAAACACGGTTGTGGGGTAGACTGTAGTAAACACGGTTGTGGGGCAGACTGTAGTAAACACGGTTGTGGGGCAGACTGTAGTAAACACGGTTGTGGGGCAGACTGTAGTAAACACGGTTGAGGGGCAGACTGTAGTAAACACGGTTGTGGGGCAGACTAGTAAACACGGTTGTGGGGCAGACTGTAGTAAACACGGTTGTGGGGCAGACTGTAGTCCGTGAGCACTAGGATGATGACATGATGATGCACACTCTTGTCCAGTAGGTGGCGGTATGCACCTCTAAGCTGTTTGCGATCCGCCATAAAACCCAAGGAAGAAGAAGAAGCGCTCTCGTCTATACCGAGCTTGGCCACTTGGGAATGAATGCGACGCCATTTTTAACCCTTGTCTCCAGTGTGTGTACACCTCCATGCTAGAGCTGCTATAGCTGACAGAAAGTATTGAGGGCCGATCGGTCCGTTTCCATTCCAGTTTACTTCGTAAGTATCCAAATATATGTGACTGCAACTAATATATACTACAACAATATGCTGTCTGGCTAATACTATAATACTAACACGTTTAAGGCTCGCTAGACTCAAACAGATAGCTAGCCTGTTAGCTACCTAGCCTGTTAGCTTACTAGCTACCTAGCCTGTTAGCTACCTAGCCTGTTAGCTTACTAGCTACCTAGCCTGTTAGCTTACTAGCTACCTAGCCGAGCTAGCCTGTTAGCTTACTAGCCTGTTAGCTTTCTAGCTACCTAGCCTGTTAGCTTACTAGCTACCTAGCCTGTTAGCTTACTAGCCTGTTAGCTTACTAGCTACCTAGCCTGTTAGCTTACTAGCTACCTAGCCGAGCTAGCCTGTTAGCTTACTAGATAGCTAGCCTGTTGGCTTACTAGCCTGTTAGCTTACTAGCTACCTAGCCGAGCTAGCCTGTTAGCTTACTAGCCTGTTAGCTTACTAGCTACCTAGCCGAGCTAGCCTGTTAGCTTACTAGCCTGTTAGCTTACTAGCTACCTAGCCGAGCTAGCCTGTTAGCTTACTAGCTACCTAGCCGAGCTAGCCTGTTAGCTTACTAGCCTGTTAGCTTACTAGCTACCTAGCCGAGCTAGCCTGTTAGCTTACTAGCTACCTAGCCGAGCTAGCCTGTTAGCTTACTAGCCTGTTAGCTTACTAGCTAGCTAGCCTGTTAGCTTACTAGCCTGTTAGCTTACTAGCTACCTAGCCTGTTAGCTTACTAGCCTGTTAGCTTACTAGCTACCTAGCCGCAACACTTAGCACGTGCCTCTGCTGGAGTACTGTTTGTAAACTGCTGCTTATGAGTTCTGTTTGTAAACTATGTTTACTTCATGTATGTACTTTACTTCATGTATGTACTCAAACTACTGTCTGTAAACTACTACTGTTTACTTATTGTTTACTGTATGTACTCAAACAGCCATGTGCAATAGGGTTGTTTGTTTGTACACAGTTCAAAAAGTTGAACCGAGGTCTCCTTGCCTGCTGCTAGACGCTCTCTACTTCAGTTAAATGTATTTTACCAGATTGTAACATCCATTTTATGTTTGAGTCGGACTGTGGTGTGAAAAATAATAGTAAACGTTGTTAAATAACCACACAGCTCAATGGTTTTAACCACATCTTCTCTCTTCCTACAGCCATGGCAACAGAGGGCCCTGAGAAGGTGGGGGAGGAGGGGGCAGGGGCCGGAGCGGGCGGGGCCGGGGGGACGAGGTTCGACCTGGAGAAGGAGACGGAGCTGAGGTTCGAGGTGGAGGCCGGGGAACGCGTGCAGCTGGAGCTGCTCACAGGACTGGCCGAGGTCTTCGGGTCGGAACTCAACCGCAACAAGAAGTACACGTTCGGACCGGGTTCGAAGATCGCCGTGTTCACCTGGCAGGGCTGCAGTGTCTCTCTCTTGGGGAAGACTGAGGTGAGTTGTGAGTGGTGGTGGAGAAACTCTGTGTGTGACGGTGTGTGTGACGATAGGGTCATACTGTCCCTCTGCATGTGTATCTCTTGTCTCTCATGTCCCTTGATATCAGTTGGACATCGCTGAGGGAAGACAGAGTTTCTACTGATTGCTTGTCCCTTTCGTGCTCCTAGGTGGCTTATATATCCCGTGACACTCCCATGCTGCTGTACCTGAACACACATGCTGCTCTGGAGCAGATGAGAAGACAGGCAGAGAGGGACAATGAGAGAGGGCCACGGGTGAGTGTCTGTCCCATGTGAGCGAATAGGAGTTTACAAGTATGTGTGCATGCGTCTGGTGAGCTGCAAATACACCAAGCGGACGGTCCGACGAAAACAGTGGTGGTTCTGACCGTCGGGTGGTATTGTCTTGGGCATGTTTTTTGCCGTTGGGGGTACGTGCTTCTGACGCGCACCGACTTTTGTCAGGAGCACTGTCGGCTTGGTGTATTTTGCAGCTTCAGTCTTGCGTAAGTAAATGTGCTTTGTTTGAATTTTCTTCAGACAACTTGAATGTTCTGTTATAATGGTGCGTTCATTTATAAGTGGGAGGTGGCAAATTGCGACTTGCTACTAGGAATGATTAAATAAAACGCTGCATGAACTCACACTTCCTCGTCGCAAATTCGGATATGTTTCTCAGCCCCCAGTTGCTCGAATGCACTAGATATAACTAGGTAACTGTGATATAATGGTATATAGATATAACTAGGTAACTGTGATATAATGGTATATAGATATAACTAGGTAACTGTGATATAATGGTATATAGATATAACTAGGTAACTGTGATATAATGGTATATAGCTATAACTAGGTAACTGTGATATAATGGTATATAGATATAACTAGGTAACTGTGATATAATGGTATATAGATATAACTAGGTAACTGTGATATAATGGTATATAGATATAACTAGGTAACTGTGATATAATGGTATATAGATATAACTAGGTAACTGTGATATAATGGTATATAGCTCGAATGCACACAGGTCGGAAGTAGGTATTTTGCGACTTGCCACCTCCGACCACAAACGAACGCACCATTACGCCTTCATTGTACTTTTACCATGTCGGACGATTTTCCATCTATTGTAAAATTCACGGACAATAAAGTTTTCAGAGTTTGAATCTGGAACTACCCACGCTGTGTATGTCTTGAAGTTGCATATACCTGGTCCCTCCAGGTGATGGTGGTGGGACCTACGGATGTGGGGAAGTCGACGGTGTGTCGTCTGCTGCTGAGCTACGCTGTGAGGCTGGGCAGGAGGCCCACGCTGGTGGAGCTGGATGTGGGACAGAGCGGGGTGAGAAAAACCAGCCACTACATACAGGAAACTAGTGTTCCAAATACTTTTATGTGTTATCCTCTGATATATATGTATGTGTGTGTGTATATATATATATATATATATATATATATATATATATATATATAGGAATATCATGGTCAAGCATAATACCGGAACTCACTCCCTAGGACTAGTTTTAAATAGTCCTAGTGGCACTAGCATATCCAACTTAAAAGGGTTTGTTTGTTCAATAGGGTCAGTGCAGAATAACTAAAAGCAGACTTTTCTAGTGCTGAATTCATTCAAATGAATGAAATACAGAAGAAACAAAAACAAACCATCAACCAGTTGGACTCTACAATGTCATTGCAATTCACAATTCTCAGCAACGCAGTACATACTGTCATAACATAATACAAATACATAGTACTAAATATTGTACATAAATGGTGGCAGTCGTATCATCTCCTCTGTGTTCCAGGTGTCGGTCCCAGGGACAATGTCCGCTCTGTGTATTGAACGACCAGCTGATGTGGAGGAGGGTTTCTCAGTACAAGCTCCGCTGGTCTTCCACTTTGGATCCACGACTCCAGGAACCAACATCAAACTCTACAACAAGGTAGGGGAGAAAGAAAGAGAGAGAGAGAAAATCACACTGTAACACATGTAGCTCACTGACATTGTCCCTTTCACCTTTCTTCTCTTTTCTTCCTACGCTCTCCCTCCTCCTCTGTCTCTCTGGTGTAGTTGACGTCGTGCCTGGCAGATGTGTTCTCCCAGAGGTGTGAGGTGAACCGGAAGGCCAGCGTGGGGGGCTGCATCATCAACACCTGTGGCTGGGTGAAGGGCTCCGGCTACCAGGCGCTGGTCCACTGCGCCTCGGCCTTCGAGGTGGACGTGGTCCTGGTGCTGGACCAGGAGAGGCTCTACAATGAGCTCAAGCGCGACCTGCCGCACTTCGTCCGTGTCGTCCTCCTGCCCAAGTCCGGCGGCGTGGTGGAGCGCTCCAAGGAGTGCCGGCGTGAGACGCGGGACGAGAAGATCCGGGAGTACTTCTACGGGTTCCGCGGCGTCTCCTTCTACCCGCACGCCTTCGACGTGCGCTTCTCCGACGTGCGCATCTACAAGATCGGCGCGCCGTCCATCCCAGACTCCTGCCTGCCACTGGGCATGTCGCAGGACGACACCCAGCTGAAGCTGGTGCCCGTGACCCCGGGGCGCGACCTCACGCACCACGTGCTGAGTGTGAGCTGTGCGGACGAGGGGGAGGACGGGGCTGGCGGGGTGCGGCGGGGGGTGCTGGAGAGCCCGGTGTGCGGATTCATCGTGGTGACGGCGGTGGACACGCAGGCGCAGGTGATGACCGTGCTGTCACCCGCCCCCAGGCCCCTCCCCCGACACACGCTGCTCATCATGGACATCCGCTTCATTGACCTGAAATAGAGGAGGAGGAAAGAGGGGAGGAGGGAGAAAGGGAGGGAGGGGAGGGTTAAGCTTGATTGGAAGAGAGAAGTGGTGCTGGATAGTTTGACTGGTGATGGAGAGATGAAGGCAGAAAAAGAGCTGAAAGAAAGGAATGGTGGTAAGAAAAGATAGGAATTGAAGGATGACAACAACTGCTGTAAATAATTTTTTATCAGTTACAGTGTACAGAACCACCTGCAGTAGTCTTATAACTCCATACATGTACATCTGTCATAAACTTCTCCATTTGGAAAGATGATTTGTCAAGATGACAATTTTTATTAAAATTTTTATTAAAATAATTAAAATATTTTCCTTTTATCTCTGTTTTATGCGTTTTATCACGTTTAGTTTGCCACAAGCTACGTTGATAGGCTTGGGAGGGTGAGGTCCAAGTTGTACTGCCTGGCTGGGACAATGAAAAACAAGACCCCAACACCTCATCAGCAGCAGCACATCCTTCATAGTATAAAAAGCAACCAAAACTAGATAGCATTTTGTTTCTTTACAGGCTGAATGTCATACTTATTACCCAGTAGGCCTTTTATGCGTATGGCTCTGAGTGGTTTTTATAAACTCAGATTATATATTATGCACTCCGCAGTCCAGCTAGTAAGAAAGTAATCCCTTTGTTGCTTTGACAAACAAAAACTATGCTCCAGTGTGTGTTGCCTTTCTATGGGGCGGCTGTAGCTCAGTTGGTAGAGCGGGTCGTTCAATGATTGAAGGGTCAGCGGTTCGAATCCTAGCTCCGACTGTCCACATGTCGAAGTGTCCTTGGGCAAGACGCCTAATCCAAGATTGTGTCTTCTAATGAGCAGGTTAGCACCTTGCATGGCAGCTTCCGTGAATGTATGGGTGAATGAGAGGCCATTGTAAAGCGCTTTAAGTGCCGCTAAGGTGGAAAAGCCCTATAAGTGCAGTCCATTTACCATGCGTAGCCAATAATCAATCAATGGAACAACTATTTTATTTCCTCTAATCGTTCAAAGAGACAGTAGCTCAATTATTTTCTGAGAAGTCATTCATGTAAAATGCCATACTGGATCTGACAACTGGATGGTGTCATTACAATACACAGTGACATGCAGGGGTGTAGTGGTGACATGCAGGGGTGTAGTAGTGACTGAGTGGGCATGCAGGGGTGTAGTGGTGACTGAGTGGGCATGCAGGGTGTAGTGGGGACTGAGTGGGCATGCAGGGGTGTAGTGGTGACTGAGTGGGCATGCAGGGGTGTAGTGGTGACTGAGTGGGCATGCAGGGGTGTAGTGGTGACTGAGTGGGCATGCAGGGGTGTAGTGGTGACTGAGTGGGCATGCAGGGGTGTAGTGACTGAGTGGGCATGCAGGGGTGTAGTGGTGACTGAGTGGGCATGCAGGGGTGTAGTGGTGACTGAGTGGGCATGCAGGGGTGTAGTGGTGACTGAGTGGGCATGCAGGGGTGTAGTGGTGACTGAGTGGGCATGCAGGGGTGTAGTGGGGACTGAGTGGGCATGCAGGGGTGTAGTGACTGAGTGGGCATGCAGGGGTGTAGTGACTGAGTGGGCATGCAGGGGTGTAGTGGTGACTGAGTGGGCATGCAGGGGTGTAGTGGTGACTGAGTGGGCATGCAGGGGTGTAGTGGTGAGTGAGTGGGCATGCAGGGGTGTAGTGGTGACTGAGTGGGTATGCAGGGGTGTAGTGGTGACTGAGTGGGCATGCAGGGGTGTAGTGGGGACTGAGTGGGCATGCAGGGGTGTAGTGGTGACATGCAGGGGTGTAGTGGGGACTGAGTGGGCATGCAGGGGTGTAGTGGTGACTGAGTGGGCATGCAGGGGTGTAGTGGGGACTGAGTGGGCATGCAGGGGTGTAGAGGTGACTGAGTGGGCATGCAGGGGTGTAGTGGTGACTGAGTGGGCATGCAGGGGTGTAGTGGTGACTGAGTGGGCATGCAGGGGTGTAGTGGGGACTGAGTGGGCATGCAGGGGTGTAGTGGTGACTGAGTGGGCATGCAGGGGTGTAGTGGTGACTGAGTGGGCATGCAGGGTGTAGTGGTGACTGAGTGGGCATGCAGGGGTGTAGTGGTGACATGCAGGGGTGTAGTGGTGACTGAGTGGGTATGCAGGGGTGTAGTGGTGACTGAGTGGGCATGCAGGGGTGTAGTGGGGACTGAGTGGGCATGCAGGGTGTAGTGGTGACTGAGTGGGCATGCAGGGGTGTAGTGGTGACATGCAGGGGTGTAGAGGTGACTGAGTGGGTATGCAGGGGTGTAGTGGTGACTGAGTGGGCATGCAGGGGTGTAGAGGTGACTGAGTGGGCATGCAGGGTGTAGTGGTGACTGAGTGGGCATGCAGGGTGTAGAGGTGACTGAGTGGGCATGCAGGGTGTAGTGGTGACTGAGTGGGCATGCAGGGTGTAGTGATGACTGAGTGGGTATACTGAGTGGGTATACTGAGTGGGTATACTGTAGCAGAAATGTTACCGTTTTTACATAAGTGGTATTTAAAGAAGTGATTATACTGTGGATCCATGGATAAAGAAGTGGATCTACTCTCCACCACTGGAGACATCTGATTTAAAAACCTGCCATTTCTGTCCTAATCCTATCCACCGGTAGAGGGCGCGAGAGAACACCGACTCACCGGATCATCTCGGCTCACTGATTGGCTGGAGCTCCCCCAGCTAAGGATAATCTCGCTCTCTGATTGGCTGGAGCTCCCCCAGCTCAGGGACCAGTACTTCCGGGATTCCTTCCTCGGCCTAGCAGCTCAAACCCGTCCCAGGGACCGAAGAGAAACCTCCAGACGAGACAACCAGACAGGACTGAGCCAGAGACTTCAGGTTTGACTTGTTTTATTAATGTGATATCAGGGTTAAGGGTGTTATTACTGGGACATCAGCTGTGAGGCGGTGATACAGAACCGGGGGGAACAGACTAGTAGCGACCGTTAGCCTGGTTACCTAGTGAGCTAGCCTGGTTAGCTAGCCTGGTTACCGAGGGTTAGCTAGCCTGGTTACCTAGTGAGCTAGCCTGGTTAGCTAGCCTGGTTAGCTAGCCTGGTTACCGAGGGTTAGCTAGCCTGGTTACCTAGTGAGCTAGCCTGGTTAGCTAGCCTGGTTAGCTAGCCTGGTTACCGAGGGTTAGCTAGCCTGGTTACCTAGTGAGCTAGCCTGGTTAGCTAGCCTGGTTACCTAGTGAGCTAGCCTGGTTAGCTAGCCTGGTTAGCTAGCCTGGTTACCGAGGGTTAGCTAGCCTGGTTACTGAGGGTCTGGGTTTAAC
The DNA here is from genome assembly GCF_949987555.1 of Borostomias antarcticus. Taxonomy (NCBI): domain Eukaryota; kingdom Metazoa; phylum Chordata; class Actinopteri; order Stomiiformes; family Stomiidae; genus Borostomias; species Borostomias antarcticus. Next base: position 1,065,495 of record NC_140249.1, read on the forward strand.
TCGAGTGGAAGAGTTTCACACAAACTTCCGAGTTGTGTCCAGTAAGCGAGCAGGTTGTGAGTAATTTAAACATTTCTCGTTGTTACCAGCCTGTTGTCATTGACACATAGAAAGTTGTTAGTTGTATAAGGCAAGCACTGACAACGGGCAGAGCTAGCACTAACCCTACTAGCTTAGCTAGCATTAGCTTAGATGATGTTAGCCACACTGCTGTTCCTGTGAATGCGAGCAGCTACCTGGTTAGCCTGGTTAGCTAGCAGGTTAGCTAGCAGGTTAGCTAGCAGGTTAGCTAGCAGGTTAGCTAGCAGGTTAGCTAGCAGGTTAGCTAGCAGGTAAGCTAGCAGGTAAGCTAGCAGGTAAGCTAGCAGGTAAGCTAGCAGGTTAGCTAGCAGGTTAGCTAGCAGGTTAGCTAGCAGGTTAGCCAGCAGGTTAGCCAGCAGGTTAGATAGCAGGTTAGCTAGCAGGTTAGCTAGCAGGTTAGCCAGCAGGTTAGATAGCAGGTTAGATAGCAGGTTAGCTAGCAGGTTAGATAGCAGGTTAGATAGCAGGTTAGCTAGCAGGTTAGATAGCAGGTTAGATAGCAGGTTAGCTAGCAAGTTAGCTAGCAGGTAAGCTAGCAGGTTAGCTAGCAGGTTAGCTAGCAGGTTAGCTAGCAGGTTAGCTAGCTTGAAACCCGATACTTGGCTAGCAAGGCATGGATATGATCACGGATATTTAGCTTTTTATCCAGTGACGTCCCGGTATCATCATGGTTGTGTAATAAAGGACACAACGCCGTCGAGATATATGGGGTTTAATGAGGTGTGTGGACTCGGGTGTGAAGTTATAAAGGTTATCTGGTCTCTACCTGGAGATTCAGGGATTAACGTCCATTAATGGGAAGGATCATACACTGGGGGATTGAGATTATTAGTACAATGTGTTGACAGTGGGTCAGGAGGTTTACTAGTGTGTGGAGAGACAAACAGATCATTAATCAACCATGAAGCCTCTTAGACACACAGCTGTAACTACCAGCAAGTCAGGACATGTGTGACCAAACTATATTGGGCTACGTGTGGAGGTACAGACAGTTTGTATACACAGTCTGTAGTCATCATGGGGAGTCAATCACTGATCAATAGGTTTATTATGAACACATGAGTGAAGGAAGGGTGTGTTTACTCTCTCTCAGGTTCCAGTTTACTCTTGATCTCTACATCTTGATCAACAGATTTTGTTATCTTGGTATTTGTTTGCCGTTTGTGATTCTCAAGATATTCAAATGTAGGCCTACTCCATGAGTGCCTGGGTGTGTGGGTGTTTTCGAGAAACTTAAGTGAGTGAGTTTGAAAGGGAAAGCGATTCACTTTGAAGATTGTTTTCCTGGTTTAGTCAGTGTTGTGAAACAAAGATTGAGCTGGGCAGTTTCAACACAACCTGCCACTCCCTACGCATACACAACTCCCTTTTATGTAAATCATGCAATGCTTAAAATGTCAATGTTTTTTTTAGTCCTACTGATCATTTGACTGCAGTAGTGTGATGTGGAGTAATAAAGCTTTGTAATATCTTTTTCTTTCTGCTTCAGGAACAGCCTTCTGATTATCCTCAGAATCAGACACGACAACAGAAGGTGGCAGAAGGATAAGGGACACACAAGAGGGCTTGTGGATTTTCTATGTGCGTTCGTGGCTCTATTTGAAAGGCACCATGGGGAAGGAGGTGTGTCTACAGTGGTTCCGGAGGTGGGAGGGGTCTCTACACCTGGACTGGACCCAGTGCGGCGATGCCATGGAGACGCTGATCTGGGTTCTGTTTGGGATGAGCTGATTGACTGTCTACACACACACACAGACAGTCAGATGCTGATCGCTTGATTCGATTGGTCTAATGATCCAGTGCCCCTTTTTGAAGCTGTGGATATGAACTGTCTTTTACAGACAGAACACTGATTATTGTACAAACTATTTATAAGATGGCTTTCATAAATAAGCATTAAGTTTTGTTTTTGCGTTTTTGGAGAAGCTACGAGTGGACTTGTATTTTTGCAGAGCACCTTTAGTTTCTCTCTCTCTCTCTCTCTCTCTCTCTGTCTCACTCACACACACACACACACACACACATCTGCCTCTCTGATACACTCTGTGCCTAGATCATTCATGTTAACAGTAACATGTTAAACAGTAACTCTTGTCACTTCCAGTTAGGCCTTCCTTCCTCCCACTACCTCCTTGTGTCATCCCTTTAATTCTGCTGTCCCTTTATTTCTTTGGAGAGAGAAGGGTTTGGTAAAGGCCTGTGTCCTGGTACCCGAGCACAGATTGATAGCTGATTGAGAGCAGCAGTTGTAGTTTAGATGTGTGAGAAGAGAATGACCTAGGGTGTTGTCTGGCCCCTGATTGTCCTAAAAAGCGGTTAAAAGTGTGTGTGTTTTGTTCCTTGTGCGTACATAACGGGTTTTGGTTGCACTAAAGTCAGGCATGGTTTAGGCTAGTTTGGATTTTATTTATATTATTGCACCAAATAGAGTTGCATTAAAGCCATATCGAAATATTTATAAAGAAGCCACAGGTATTTTTCTATCACATTATTGTGTTATTTTGTTCCATTGAAATTATATAATCAATATATATTTACATGCAACGATCTATACACATGGAAACAGAAGTGTAGATTGCGATAGAGAGAGAACTATTAAGAGATCTGGTGAGCCTTGAGTAATATGCTCCACTCAGATTGCTGCTTTGCGTGGTGATAATAATAATAATAATATTGTAATTCTTCCTTTTTTCGACCACCATGCCCCCTATGCCCATACGGCCGCCACAGTCTTCACTCTGACACCCACCACTCTCATACAACTACAGATACAGCCTTCCCCTCTCTTTCCCTCCACCTCTTTCTCTCTCTCTGATGCCTGGGTTCAGTAGCGGGGGGGCTGGGGGGGGTGTAGGTGGCCCCGCCTCCTCCTCGCCTCCCCGCCCATTCCGCCCCAGCCGCTACGTCCCGGTCTCCGCGGCAACCATCTTCCTGGTCGGCTCCACCACACTGTTTTTCTGCTTCACGTGAGTAGCGCACACACACGCACACACACTCACACACACACATACACACACCTACACACATTTACACACACACGCCCACACACAAGCCCACACACACACACACGCGCACGCACACACTCACACACACACTAGCAACTCAAATTACTGTAATGCAATGCCATTTGTATTTAGCTGTTCTTGCACTCTTACTTTAGCACCACGGGGAAAGCTCAGGAAAAGTTTCCCACAAGCCACCTGGCACCTGAATGACTCAATCTAACATCTAGTGAACATGCAGTATCTAGTGTACATGCAGTATATAGTGAACATAACATAACCACATGCAAATGTCAATATGGTTAAACTCTTAGACACTTGTTTAGAAAGGAGATGCACATATTAGTTCTGGTGAGTAGTAGTACACTTGACTACCTAAGTTGAGTGCACTTATTGTAAGTCACTTTAGGTAAAAGTGTCTGCTAAATGACTAATGTCAAATGTAACATAACACACACACACACACCCTTGCACACTAGTAATAGCTGCAACTAGAAATAGCTTGTGTGATTGAAAGGTCCCTCCCTCCCTCCAGGTGTCCGTGGCTGTTGGAGTACTTCTCCTCCCTCGTCCCCGTCTACATCGCTGTGGTCTTCCTCTTCACCCTCGCCAACTTCTGCATGGCTACCTTCATGGACCCAGGGGTCTTCCCCAGAGGTAGGCCGTGCACATGCCTGTTAGTGTGTGGGAGAAACAAAGCTTGAAGCAATCCGCTCTCTTGGGTCTGCAACACTAATCCTCAAAATACATTTTCATTAGTCGGTGAACTCCTGAAAATCAGAAGTGTTAAGGTGTGTGTGTGTGTGTGCGTGCGTGTGTGTTTGTGTGTGTGTGTGTGTGTAGCGGAGGAGGATGAGGATAAGGAGGATGATTTCCGCGCTCCGCTGTATAAGACGGTGGAGATCCGGGGGATCCAGGTCAGGATGAAGTGGTGCTCAACCTGCCGCTTCTACAGACCCCCCCGCTGCTCACACTGCTCCGTCTGCGACAACTGTGTGGAGGTAAGGATACACGCACACACACACACTCTCACACACACACGCGCGCACACACACACACGCGCGCACACACACGCACACACACATACGCACACACACACGCACACACCCACACGCACTCTCACACACACACACACACACACACTCTCACACACGCACGCACACACACACACACACACACACCCAGGCTGCATTTTGAGTCGTGTATTTCCATGCTATATAGTATGCCAAAAAAGGATGTAGTATGTCCTTATACATAGTATGCCACATGCAGTATGGCAAAAATACCAGAATGTCCTACTACATCCGGTCGTATTTTGCAGTATGCAAGCCAGCATGCTTGTCTGGCTATCCTGACCCACAATCCTGTGCGCAGAGGAAATTACATCACATGTGCGAGTCGCGACAGCCGTGGACGAATGCCGCTTTGTGGACTGCAACGGATGTGGTCAAGGCACAATGTTATGACAAAGCAGTATTTCCCAATTGTATATTACGTACCGCGTGCAAAGTACATACTTTCAAGAGGCAGCTGTAGTAAAAAGTTTGGAACGCAGCCACAGACACACAGTCAGTCAGACCCTCGCACTGCTCTGTATCTGTGGAGGTAGGCACACACACGCACACACGCACACACACACACACACACACACACACACACACACACACAGTCTTGCATGTGACACAGGTCCTTTTATTCAGTGTTCCGTGTAGGCTGTGTCAGCCTAACCCTAACCCTCTCTCTTGGCTTTGAGTTGACCTTTTTGACCCCTGCGCGTGTGACCTGGCAGGACTTCGACCACCACTGTCCCTGGGTCAACAACTGCATCGGCCGCAGGAACTACCGCCACTTCTTCCTGTTCCTGCTGTCCCTGACGCTGCACATCGTCAACGTGTTCGGCTTCGGCCTGGTCTACGTCCTGCACCACCGACACCAGCTGGACACCGTCCACTGTGCCGTCACGTATCCTTTACACACACACACACACACACACACACACCCCTCGCAAGAGTGCACACACGCGCATCTTTGTTAGCAAGCGCGTAGACGCGCCGACAGAGAAACACATTTATTGTGGTACCCCTTGACCCTGTGGTCCCAGTATGACGGTGATGTGTGTCTCCGGGCTCTTCTTCGTCCCAGTAGCCGGTCTTACTGGTTTCCACATGGTACTGGTGGCGCGGGGCAGGACCACTAACGAGCAGGTGCGTGTGCAGCTTTGTGTATTTATTGACTGGCCTCTTTGAGAGCACGGGGGATAATCAATATGAATACAGCTGATGGAACCTTCCCGCCCCTCTTCCTCTCTCTTTCCAGGTCACAGGGAAGTTTAGGGGCGGGGTCAACCCATTCACCAATGGCTGCCGGAGGAACATCTCGCACGTGCTCTGTAGCTCCCAGGCACCCAGGTCAGACTGGTTCCCCGCTGTAACGGTAGACTGGTGTTGTTGTGACAGCAAACATTTCAAACCAGCGTATGATAACCTGGCCTGTATCACGATACCTCAATACCCTGACCAATTGTGAAATGGAATTATTGGTTTCGTGAGGTTAGTCACCTGGGTATCTATGTTCTATCAAGTATTGGTGTATTGTGAAACAGTGCTGTGGCTATTTCCATTCTCCCACCCGGCTGGTGATTGGCTGTATAGTTGTCTCAGAGCCGCGTGCGTGAGAGAGAGAGAGAGTGAGAGAGAGAGAGAGAGAGTGAGAGAGAGAGAGAGAGAGAGAGTGAGAGAGTGAGAGAGAGAGAGAGAGAGAGAGAGAGAGAGAGAGAGAGAGAGAGAGAGAGAGAGAGAGAGAGAGAGAGAGAGAGAGAGAGAGAGAGAGGTGTTAAGTGCTGATTTGCTGATAGGTTGATTTGTGTCATGTAAAACAGTATAGTATGGGTAGGGTAGCTTGGAAGGGATTTCCATGTTGAGTCTGGGTAGTGTAGTTTGGAAGGGATTTCTGTGTTGAGTCTGGGTAATGTAGTTAAGAAGGGGTTTCCGTGTTGAGTCTGGGTAATGTAGTTAAGAAGGGATTTCCGTGTTGAGTCTGGGTAGTGTAGTTAAGGGGTTTCCGTGTTGAGTCTGGGTAGTGTAGTTAAGGGGTTTCCGTGTTGAGTCTGGGTAGTGTAGTTCGGTGGTTGATGTGTTGAGTCTGGGTAGTGTAGTTCAGGGGTTTCGTGTTGAGTCTGGGTAGTGTAGTTAAGGGGTTTCGTGTTGAGTCTGGGTAGTGTAGTTAAGGGGTTTCGTGTTGAGTCTGGGTAGTGTAGTTTGGTGGTTGATGTGTGTGTGTGTGTGTGTGTCTCAGGTACGTGGGGCGATGGCGAGGCCCTCAGACGGTGGAGGTTCAGCCGCCCTTCCTCCGCCCGCCACTCACACCGGCCCAGCTGGAGGCCAAGGTCCTGGACAACGGCGTCCAGAACGATCGCCACAGCACCAGGGTATACACACGCACGCGCACACACACACACACACACACACACATGCGTTAGCAGGTTGTCTGTGTATGTGACCCCTCTCCTGGTTTACTCCCGCCAGTCTAAGAGCAGTTTGGATCCGATAGAGAGCCAGTCTGCAGACGCTGAACCTCCTCCGCCTCCCAAACCTGAGCTGCGCTACGCCGGACTGCCCCGCGCCGACACAGAGGGTGAGCACACACACACACACACACACACGCACACACACACACGCACACACACACACACACTCTGACATGCCCATCCCGTCTTAAATGCTCTTTTGTGGTTTCCTCCACTCAGAGAGCAGCTTGTTGACAGAGGCCCCACCCACTCCCTCGATGTTCAAGTACCGGCCGGCCTATAGCAGCCCTGCAAGGAACCACACAGCCCTGACACACCCCAACAAGGTACACACACACACACACACACAGTTCTCCAGGTCAAGGGTCGGGGTAGAAAGGGACTCGTGAGGGTTAGGCTCACCGGTCATTAAAACACTTTGTTCAGTAAACAAGTAGTGAACTGCTACCATGGGTTCACCAGGCACTTCTGACCACCATCCGAGGTGGTTCTGTCCCTCTTTCTCTCTCTCTCTCTCTCTCCCTCCCTCCCTCCCTCCCTCCCTCCCTCCCTCCCTCCCTCCCTCCCTCCCTCCCTCCATCTCTAACTCCATCCCCCTCTCTTTTACTCTTAACCCATCACCCAGGGGCCGTGGGTGGATCAGTAAGTTGTCAGCCTAGCCTCGTCTGTGAGTCCCTGAGTCCGCGTGACCGTGTGTGTCTCCGTGCCCGTGACCCCCTCCTCTCCCCCACCAACGCACCCACTGGAATGTCTGTATTGTTACAGTAGATTGGTGTATTTGTCTGCGTTTTTTTTTCTGCTCTGTACATGTGTGCAAGGTAGTGTGATGATGGTTGATAGAACCCCAGCTCTCTTGTCTTACCCCATCTCTCTCTCTCTCTCTCTCTCTCTCTCTCTCTCTCTCTCTTTCTCTCTGAGAGTGAGAGAGAGAGAGAGAGAGAGAGAACTGGACTCGTTGGTTAGATCATGTCCACAAGGTTGTCCCTCACTGTATATAACACCACATTCATTATCACCCATGCTCCTCTGTTCATCCTCTCCTCCTCCCTCTCCTCTCCTCCCCTCTTCTCTCATCTCCTCCTCTCCTCCCCCTCTCCTCCCCCTCTCCTCTCCTTCTCTCCTCCCCCTCTCCCTCTCCTCCTCCTCTCCTTCTCTCCTCCCCCTCTCCCTCTCCTCTCCCTCTCCTCCCCCTCTCCTCTCCTTCTCCTCTCCTCCCCCTCTCCCTCTCCTCCCCCTCTCCTCTCCCAGATGATTCGAGGGGACAGCCTGGACTCTGCCTCCATCCTCCAGTCGAGCAGACAGCCCAGCTACCGCTCAGAGCCCAGCAGCCTGGACGGGGGGACGCGCGGGGGCGTCATGGGGGCGCGCAGGGGGGGAGGGGAGAGGGGCGAGGGCCCCGGAGGAAGCCCCAGCGGGACGGGGAGCGTGTCCGGGGGCGTTTCGGGCTACTCCCTGGGGGGGCGGTCCTACACCTCATACCCGTCATCTCTGGTCCTGTCCACCGGTGCCTCCCACTCCTCCAGCGTCCGCTCCGCCCACACGGCCCACAACACCCTGGGCACACTCCACTCAGAGGGCACGACCGACACCAGCTACAAGAGCCTGGCCAATCAGACGCCCCGGAACGGCAGCCTGTCCTACGACAGCCTGCTGACACCGTCCGAGAGCCCCGAGTTTGAGTCGGCGGCGCACGAGCTGTCGCCGCAGACGCCCCGCCCCCCGGCGCCGTTCCCCCGCCCGGCCTCTCCGGAGGCGGTTCCGCTGCGGGGCTACACGTCGCCCTTCCTCTCCGCCCAGATCGCCCAGCAGAGGGAGGGGCAGCTGCTCCAGGGCTCCGTCTCCTTCTCCTCCCCCCACAGGGCCTACATGCGCGCCGTCAGCCCGGCCCCTCCCTCTCCCCCCGCCCACGCCACGCCCCCCCCCGAGACCCAGCGCCTCCTCCTCCAGCAGGACCACCGGCCCGCCCGCGCCGCCTCCGTCTCCTCCTCCTCCTCCCGCCCGCCTCTGCCGTCAGAACCGCCCTCCTCCCCCCGCGCCCGCTCCCCCGGCCCGCCCGTCTCCCCCCCGCCCCGGGGCCCCTCCCTCGGGAAGTCCGTCTCCTACGCCGGGGAGGCGGGGCTCCAGAACAAGGCGCGGCTAGCGGGAGGAGGCGCGGCCCCGGGGGGGAGCGGAGCTGGAGGGACGCAGGCTCCACAGTGAGTAGAGACCCGAGCCTCGCTGCCACTCTTCCTCCTCCTGCTCCTCCTCTTCCTCCCTGGTCTGATCTGTGTGAGTCTTCCTCCTCCTTTTCTGAATCTGCCGCGCGTTCAGGTTTGTTTTTTAGTCGTGAAGAGCAACACGTCTTTGTGCTGCTCGAACGGACTGTTTATATGTGGTTTGTGAGGTGTGACGATGTGTTGGTGCAGAGACGCAGGCAAGTGTTGTGTGAAATGTGTGACAGAGGTGTGTGTGTGTGTGACAGAGGTGTGTGTGTGTGACAGAGGTGTGTGTGTGTGACAGAGGTGTGTGTGTGTGTGACAGAGGTGTGTGTGTGACAGAGGTGTGTGTGTGTGACAGGTGTGTGTTCTCACGCGTAACGTAGCATGCTGCTACCCGGCTCTGCTCACAGCCCTGTCCTCGTGGTGCTATCACGCCTTACAAGATCTACTGTGGATTAACATATATTAATAATGCCTGATGAGTCAGACCTACTCACCACCTCTCCCTCTCTCTCCTGCCCCATCCTTAACCCCCACCGTCCAATCAGATCAACCTCTCGCCCAGGCTTGGCCAATCACAGCACATCCAAACCAGGGGGCGGGGTGAAGAAGGTGACCGGCGTTGGAGGGACCACCTATGAGATATCAGTTTGAGCGACAGACATCCGACCCCGGCCTATGAGACGGGAGAAGATTCCTCCGGAATAACTCAACTGGTCAGGAGAGTCCCAACACACGCAAGACTAGACGGGCAGAAGAAAGGGCACCTCTGTCTCTTCTCTGTCTGCATACTGAGGACCAGGGAGACGCGGAGCTGTGTGGTGGACGGGTACTGGTGGACCAGCCGTCGGCCATGTTGTCCTCATCTTTGGAATGCTTCTACAGGCCGTCTTCCTCCGCTGGTCTTTTATATGGGATCCGATGGCGTTGGACCTGGAACTGACTGATCAGCTGTGGGCCGAGTCAGCCACTCCGCGAGCACATACTGTAAAAGATAAGACTTATTATCACGGCTGGGTACAGAACTGTTGAGCACGCGTAGCAATTCAAAGATATTGTTTTTGGTACATTAGCACATGAAGAATTTATACAAAGGAAATGTACACTCGAAAGGAAAGTCTTGAAAGGAAGATTGCTTTTATCCAGCGGATGTGGAGCTTCTCATGGGGTTTATGGACTGGTGATCAACGGTGACTCTCGTTGGTTCAACATGTCCCATGCCATCATGGATGGACCACTCACGGCAGGAGAATCACTAAGAGGCGGGACTCCACTACAATTTAATGACTGGGTAGAGATTCAACCCCTTTAACACAGTTTTATTTGTTTTATACAATCTTTTGTTTTGTAAAGATATTATTTTATATAAATGTATTAAAGAAATTAAAGAACTATTGGGTCAAATGGTCAGGTAAATTAAGATAATGACGGGATGGAGAATTGAGAATGAATGACCAATCACCTGCTTTTATTGATGGCTGCATCAGCCAGTCACAGATCTCGCTGGAGTTCCCATCCAAAGAGAACGCTGATTCTTTGATGAACAGCTGTAGGGGCAAATGGAGGATGATTACATCCGCAAAGAAATTCAGAATCATAATTGCAGCACAAGCCTTTATGTGGAATGTACGCTTGTAACGCTTATTATTGATACATTATGCAATACTCTTGTTTGTAGCTTTAAATGACTGTCCTGTAGGTTTGCCATGTTCTGTCTGTCAATCAAATACTAGGAAAAACCTTCTATTTGTATGGATGGCCAGCCAATAAGGTCAGGGCGGATGGGAGGGGCTTATTTATTTCACCAGACAGGAAAACAGTTCTGGGCACAATTTAAAACCAATCACTACATCCAGCTTTGGTGCACAACCTTGTCCACTGATTGGACTATGAGCGGGGGGGGGGGGGGGGGGGGGGTTATTACTTGTATAGAGAGAGAAATATAGACAGGGATGTAGAGACTGGTTTGCAATTGGGGACTTTTGACTGGTTTTTGCCTTGAGACCATTCATAGTGAAACAAAGACATTTTATTTTGTTTTATATTGTCCATTTCTTTTTCTTTTTTATTTCTGACAAAACGACTAGAGGCAGATTAGTATTATCTTTTCCTTGATGTTTATTTGTTGTGTTGTTGACGCTTTGGCCTCTCGATTTCCTTATCTGCTTTTATATTTCTTTGACAGCACAGTTACCGTTAGGCCCACCAGCAGGTATAAGAAGGCATGGTCAGGAGCAGGAGTGTGTGTGTGGGCGCGTGCCCGTGAGTGTGCGCGTGCGTGCGGGCGTGCATGTGCGCGCGTACAAGACTGCGTTTAGAAAGTAGTGGCAATTGACTTATTTTTTTTCAGAAATCCCAGCCCAGTAGGGGAGGAATGTCCGAGCTAGCTGAATGTAGCACGTCTTTAGTTGGTTTGGAGAGTTCCTGCTTGAAGCACACACTGTCCTGACTACAGTATCACCCAAGCAAGCGGCCGTCTGCGTGGCCGTCTCTAGGTGTGCATGTGATTGTGTCTGTTGTGTTGAACGCATCTCTGGTGTGTAAATGTGAGAATACCCAAGCTGAATGTCCACCAGGCTGATGTGTCTTACGATTATGAGGACGAGGATAAGACAAGCCTCATAAGCATTAATGGCACATGTGTAAGAGTGGAGAGGATCCGTGTTGCGCTGCCCTGTTGGGGAGGGTTGTAGCGCTGCCCTGTTGGGGAGGGTTGTAACGCTGCCCTGTTGGGGAGGGTGGGAAGGGTTGTAACGCTGCCCTGGTGGGGAGGGTTGTAACGCTGCCCGGGTGGGGAGGATCTGTGTCACGCTGCCCGGGTGGGGAGGGTTGTAACGCTGCCCTGTAGGGGAGGGTGGAGAGGGTCCGTGTTGCGCTGCCCTGTAGGGGAGGGTTGTAACGCTGCCCGGGTGCGGAGGGGTGTCACGCTGCCCTGTAGGGGAGGGTGGAGAGGGTCCGTGTTGCGCTGCCCGGTGGGGAGGGTTGTAACGCTGCCCTGTTGGGGAGGGCCCTGTTGCCATTGAACAATCGTGTGAGTAAGTCTGATGTATATGAGAACACATCTATCATGGGCTGTGATGAATGAAGAGAGTTTCACAAACATCTGTACTAGTGACTGTAAAAGACATTTCCAAAATGGCCTTACGAAGAATTTTTAATGTCTTCTCAGAATAAAAAAGGTCGACCTGATGAATAATGGTCTCGTCTTTCTCGTATGTCACTTTATCTGTATTTACTGTGTTAATGTCGTATGTGTACTCTGATATCATGGGCCATGCCTTAGAGAAGAGCTTCCAGTCGGATCATACATGCCATGTTCAGAGCAGGATCATTCCACAGACAAATGGTATGGAAGGAGCAAAGACGATTGAAAATATCAGTTTATTCATCCTTTACTAGATATGACCCATAGTTGTGTCCATGTCATCCCTGTACTTTGGTATAGAAACATACAAGCAGGTAAGCACTAGTAAAAACAGCCGAGATGAGACGCAAGTGTTTGAATGGTGTAATTACCGTAAATACAAAGACTTCTAAACTGTACAAAACCATTATTACAGTAGTGCCAGACAACAGAATACAAAAGGCATTCCTGCACAAATAACTTAAGGCATCAATTACTGCACTGCGAAAATACTGCCAATATCTTAATCACTGGATTGGTTATAAATGTCAGTGAAATACAATATCTGTAGTGTTTTGAATGTCTGTTACACAGCTGGTTTGTAACAGCCACTAGTTCAGAGCAGCTGGTTAGATCAGGAGCGTCTCTGCGCTGCCTGACAGTAGGACTGGTGATGAAACACAGTTACACATGTGAGGATCAGTCAGCTGCTACTCCAGCTTTGCCAGGGAGAAGTTTGGCCTTGGGATCAGGTGAACTGATCGGGTGTTAATCAGCTGATCTGGTCTTCAGTCATGATCTAAGAGCAACTTCATCCCACTCCTCTGTGAATCCCTCCTCCTCACTGGTCTTTCTTGCTCTCTGTCGGCTCTGCTGAGTCGGTGGGTTGTTCCTGTGGCTCGCCGCCGCCCTCCACAGGCAGCGAGGGGTCCTGCTCCTCGCCCGTCTCCGCCCCAACCTTGCTCAGCTTCTTGGACTTCTTGAAGAGCTCGTTCAGGTTGAACTCCCGGATGATGTTCTCCTGGTAGAACCAACAAGACATATGACGCATGATAAGAGTGTGTGTGAGGAAGGACAGATCATCAACACAAGCGCGCACACACACACCTCGTTGAAGGTCCATGACACAGCTCGTCTCTTGCTGTCCACCATTGGACGTCTCATGACTTCCCGCCCTCCTTGGAAAAGCACCAGTGAGGGCAGCTGCTTGGCCAGGGGGGAGGCGCTAACCCGGTACCTACAGAGCGAATAAGCCAATCAGCTTAATGGCGAAATGAGGACCTGTTTAGAAACGTGTAGTATTACAGTGTTGGGAATGGGGAGGTACAGTGCCGACTACTTCCTTCCCTCTTAAGACTGACCTCTCAGACACCTCTCCATACCGGCCGATATCAACCTTCCCGAAGCGCAGACCAGCACAGTTGTACCTGCAAGCCGGGGGGGTGGGGGCGTGCAGGGGGGGTGATAGATGTCATGTGCATGTGTGAACATCTGGGAAAGATTGCATATCAGTGTAAGAGAAACAGAGACGGAGTCAGAGACAAAGAGAGACAGACAGAGAGAGAGAGATAGACAGAGCGAGAGAGAAAGAGCGGGTGGGAGGTTCCTTTACTTGATTGAGAGGTCAGCGAAGACGGGAGCGAAGGACTGACACTCGAACGACCAGTTGGCGTAGAACTCAACGATCCAGGTGATGCGACTGTCTTTCGCTAGCTCCTCCTGTCAGGTGGGATTAAACCACGTCAGATCAGAATACACTAGATTAGATGACCTCAAATCACTAGATCAGTGGATCGTGGATTAGTCATTCATCGTCAGTTGTAAACGTGACATCAGCATGTGTTACTGTCTGACTCTAATTATTCTGTATAATGCTACTCTAGTTAGCAGGTCTAGATCATGTGGGTTGCAGAGGTGGTCTGGAACAATACTGATTACTGTATTGATACCAATACTGATTGGTTGTGACTCTAACCCTGTATATATTCATCCAGTTTGTCCACTGTGGTATTTTATATGCTGATGAAGGCATGAAGCAGAAATGTCCCACTTGTTGCCCAATAAAGTTTATATTTGTATATAATAATCGGCTGGCCATACGCTTTCTCTTACATATTCTCTAAACCCTTGATTGCACCACTTGAAATGACTGGATTATCAAGCTTTTCATTGTCACAGCTAAAGTCTATGATGATACCGACACTTACATCTATGGTCTTGTCGTTTAAGTACTTGATGTACTCAGGGCCCATGTAGAGGGGTGGTTTGCAGGTCATGACGAATGCTGAGGTAGAGGAAAACAGTTTTTATATGAAGACACTTTCTATCAGATCATTGGTGCATTTAGTCAGCCTGAGCACCATAGAGCCTGGAAAACTGGGTCCTTACAGAACTCAAAGGTACATATTAGGCAGGCAGACAGCAAGGTCTACTGAACAAGCTGCTGAAACCAATGAGGACATGATGATGAGGATGATGATGATGATGATGATGATGTGAGGATGATGAAGGTGCTGGCGGCTCACCGATACATAGGGCGAGGTAGAGGATGCCCAGTCGGATGTCCAGCCGGAAGAACAGGATGACATTGGCCACTTTAGTGAAGAGGAACAGGTTCCCTATGTGCTGGTCTAGGGTGACTGGGGAGAGAGGGAGATACCATGGGAAAACTTAACGTCAACTCCCGTTTAACTGTTATTATTTACAAAACAAACATTCAGCCTTGCCTGAGGCTGACAGTAAATCCACCCCCAACAAGTCAACACCATTTCCTGGGAGAGTAGCCTGTCTCACCCAGTCTGGATCAGAGAAGAATCCTGACTGTGTGGGGAGTTGGAAGGAACATACCGTAGGTGTGTCTGTGTGCATGTTTACTGTAGACAGAGATGTTCTGTGACAACACTTGCCTCAGTCCAAGTGTGTGTGTGTGTGTGTGTGTGTGTGAGTGAGTGAGTGAGTGAGTGAGTGAGTGAGTGAGTGAGTGAGTGAAGGAGTGAGTGAGTGAGTGAGTGAGTGAGTGAGTGAGTGAGGGGGGGGGACGCTTACCGGCTCTCCTGTTCTTCATCATCACGATTGCCATGAGGAACATGAGGATCTCCACTTCTCTCTGTAAGAAAGACCAGTCAGTCTATACACCCCATGCGACAACAAAACGTGCATTACACTAGGCCTTCTAGAAGACCCATATTAACCCGACTGCACCCCTGTCTCAGCCCCCTCAGCTCACCCAGTCGAAGTCACAGGAGTTCCCGTCCTCCCGGTCGCTCGCCAGGTGCTCGCAGAGTCCCGGGGTCTTCCGGACCAGGAGGAACGAGCTGCACATGAACACCGAGGCCATATAATAAGGCTTTAGCAGCCATTTGTAAATTTGAGGTAAATGGTAAAAGAAAGTGAAAAGTCCGGTGATCAAGCCCATGTTACCGCACACATGCAACCGGAGGGAGAGAGAGAGAGAGAGAGAGATGGTAAGTGACAGCTGAGGCGTGATTGAGAGGAACATATGGCAGTAGACTGCGCATGCGCGTACAATTTCGACTTGCGAGTTTCATGTACCTCTTGAGACGCCGTAGCCAGACTAGACGTAGGCGCTTTGGCGGGTACTGTAAAATATAAACAAGAGGAAAACATGGAAGTAGCAAAGAATATGGATGTAAGCGGAGACAGTATCGGTGCAGGAGATGTTTCATTTCAGTCTATGGGTCCTGGGAATGAGTCAAGAAGCACCAGGCTGCTGCTGTTCAATAAAGTGATGGAGAAGAGCCTGGAGAGGTTCATGACTGATGCCAGGTAAGGAGAGATAATGATCATATGAATGCCAGTCTGGGGAGATTAGAAGACATGTAACTAGAGCAGAACCAGGTCTGCTTTCTGTCCCCAGAGTTAAAACAAAACATGGAGAAGCAGCATTCAGTTTTTATGCCCCACATATCTGGAACAAACTTCCAGAAAACTGCAGGTCTGCTGCAACTCTTGGTTCTTTTAAAACAAGCCTGAAGACTTTTCTTTTTGCCACTGCTTTCTAAGAGGAGCTATGTTTATCAGTATACTGCACTGTAACTTTTATTCCTGTATTCTATTTGTCCTGCTTTTTGTTTAAATGTCTATAATGACTTGCTTTTTGTTTTAATGCTTTTAATTTGTCCTGCCTTTTGTTTTAAATGTCTATAATGTCTTGCTTTTTTGTTTTAATGCTTTTAATGTCTCATGTAAAGCACCTTGAATTGCCCTGTGGCTGAAATGTGCTATATAAATAACCTTGCCTTGCCTAGCCTTGCTAAGTGGGTTGATGTGCTGCTAAACGTGTCTCGCTGTCAGTTTCCACAGATTTGCCCACACGTTCCACCCGTTCTACAAGAAGAACCCTCAGGTGACAGAGAGCATCCACAGGGGGTTTATAGAGGATCTGCAGAGGACTATAAAGGTCGGTGACCCTCAGTGAATGATATTTAATTCAAAAGAATGACATTGTCTGTTTGAAAGTCTGTATTCTGTATCACAGACTGTGGAGAACGTGTGTGCGTGGTATAGGTACAGGTACTGCGTTTGTAACGCGCTCCCCATCCAGTTGTTACACTGGCCCGGAGCGCGCGAGGGTTTATCATGGTCTATCTCTCTCACAACCCTACAGGAGGACATTGACAAAGTGATTGAGGAGGGACATCTACACTGCAGGCTGGATGAGCTAGACAAACTAGAGAAGAAAGCTGCATCCTCAGACCCTGCATGGTCAGTCATGGTAGCCTGTCCGTGTCCTGTGTCCTCTCCTTCCTGCCGTACATTATTGGATAAATCCTCAACGTGTCTTCACACTCTCTCAGGCGTCCCAGTGGTATTCCAGCGCAGGACCTGGTCAGCTTTGTGATGCCATACTATAAGAAGCAAGGGGCCTACCTGCGCCAGCAGCTGAAGAAGATCCAGCAGGAGAACGCAGACCTGGCGCAGAGAGTGCAGGCGGGCAGAGGGGGCGTCGCTCAGACTGAGCAGCGCATCACAGCGGCTATGGAGGAGTGGAAGGTGAGAGAAAAAATAGAGACAGAGATTGTTAGAGAAAGTGTGTGTGTGTGTGAGAGAGTGTGTGTGTGAGAGAGAGTGTGTGTGTGAGAGAGAGAGTGTGTGTGAGAGAGAGTGTGTGTGTGAGAGAGAGTGTGTGTGTGAGAGAGTGTGTGTGTGTGAGAGAGAGTGTGTGTGTGAGAGAGAGTGTAAGAAAAAAAGAATGAAGGTTACACTGCTATTCTGTAATGGTCATTCGTTTGTTTAGAAGCTACAGAAATGTGAGATGGTTTTAAAGAATGAATGCTTAACAGAAAATGGTGCAACTGCTCTGTAGACAATCCCAACTTTTTCTCACTGTGTTTATCTCCTTGTTCTAGGCATCCGCCAGTCAATTCCAGACGCTTGCTTCCTCCTCCTGCCCTCCAGATACCTTTAATGTTTGACCATGCCTCTGAGCTGTGTTGGTGTGTCACGCACAGCGATGGCAAAGAGCGCCCAGACAATGCTAGGGGTTAACAACATTGTTTATTAATACATTATGTTTCTGTTTCTTTATGTATTTCTTCTACCGTGTTGTGTTGAAATAAATTCCCACTTTTGAACTTTTTAGTCTGTGGTAAAACATGTTTCTCTGCTGGCGCTGGCCTCATATCTCGGATTTCTGCCCGTTACAAATTTCGACCTCGAAACTATTTAAACACAACACACCATAACTAACACAACACACCATAACTAACACACCATACCATAACTAACACAACACAACACACCATAACTAACACAACACACCATAACTAACACAGCACACCATAACTAACACAACACACCATAACTAACACAACACACCATAACTAACACAACACACCATAACTAACACAACACACCATAACTAACACAACACACCATAACTAACAAATTACAAATTTCGACCTCCGCTATTAAGTGTACTACGGTAATCCGTCGTAGAAAACACACCACAAAGACGTCGAGAGAACTAGAGAGAAGAGACGCGGTTGTTGTCAGAGGATCGTGATGATACATGTAGATAAGTAAACTAGGCGAGAAATAGCCTGTTAGAAAGTCCCATTTAATCCCTATTTAAATAAATCGCTCGCTGTAGGTAATATGACGGAAATGTATTCAACTCTGTTCGGGCAAAACGAAGCTCAGGGACCTCCGGGCTCGTCGGCTCTGGGGTTCGGACCGGGAAAACCAGCACCCCCTCTGCCGCAGAACCAGCTCCCCATGGCGGCGCAGCTCCCACCGCAGCTCGGGGATGAGGGGCCTGCACTACGGAAGCCGGGAGCCATGAACGAACCATTCTATTTACTGCGAGAATTACCTGGTATGCTGCAATTGCATGATATAACATCCTCATTTGACTGTTTATTTAACTTAATATGATATTTGCTGTAACCGTTCATAAGTAGCCAGCCTTGTTTGGCTTTCTAATATTATATAAGCACTACAGTAGATTAGCCGTAGTGCCCCTGTTAACAGTTAAGATCATTTCTCAACAATGCTTTTGTCGGGTTTGACTTAACACTTTTTGAGTTAAATTATTATTTTTTTTTTTTTTTTTATATATAAAGTGTACAACACAAATATGTAATTGAATTGCTGAATTATTTGCATAGCCTTTTGGGCCCCTTCATTACAAACGACCCTTCCCTTATCATCTCTGGACCGCATTGACACTGACAATCACACTTATTCTCTTGTGCTTTCTAGTCGGGAACGAATTAACAGGCAACACCAACCTGATCACACACTATAACCTGGAACACGCATACAACAAGTTCTGTGGCAAGAAGGTGAAAGAGAAGCTGAGCAACTTCCTCCCAGAGTTACCAGGTGAGAACACAACACACCATAACTAACGCACCATACCTAACACACCACACCATAACTAACACAACACACCATAACTAACACACCACACCACAACTAACACACCACACCACAACTAACACAACACACCATAACTAACACAACACAACACACCATAACTAACACAACACACCATAACTAACACAACACACACCATACCATAACTAACACAACACACCATTACTAACACACCATAACTAACACAACACACCATAACTAACACAACACAACACACCATAACTAACACAACACACCATAACTAACACAACACAACACACCATAACTAACACAACACACCATAACTAACACAACACAACACACCATAACTAACACAACACACCATAACTAACACACCACAACACACACCATACCATAACTAACACAACACACCATAACTAACACAACACACACCATACCATAACTAACACCATAACTAACACAACACCATAACTAACACACCACACCATAACTAACACACCATAACTAACACACCACACCATAACTAACACACCACACCATAACTAACACAACACAACACACCATAACTAACACACCACACCATAACTAACACACCACACCATAACTAACACAACACACCATAACTAACACAACACACCATAACTAACACACCACACCATAACTAACACACCACACCATAACTAACACAACACAACACACCATAACTAACACACCACACCATAACTAACACACCACACCATAACTAACACACCACACCATAACTAACACAACACACCATAACTAACACAACACACCATAACTAACACACCACACCATAACTAACAACACACACCATAACTAACACAACACACCATACCACAACTCCGGTGTGTTTCTTTTTATATTATAAGCACAATTACGAAGCTAAAAAGACCACATTTTACTCTGCAAATCTATCACTTGTTAATTGATCCTTTCTTCTCCCCCCATAGGTATGATTGATTGTCCAGGTACGCAGGACGGCAGCTCGTTGCGGTCCCTGATTGAGAAGCCCCCCGTGTGTGGGAACTCGTTCAGCCCCCTGACCGGAGCCCTCCTCACTGGCTTCAGACTGCACACTGGACCGGTAGAGAACACACACACACACACACACACACACACACACACACACACACACACACACGGTCTGCGTGCACAACGAACACAGATCACCGGTTCATATAGACCGTTTAAAGCTGCAGTATGTAACTTCTGCTCTATGTTACGAGCTAGCTTCAACGGATTGGTTACCCAGAGAAGGGCAGAGAAGGGTGCCCCGTGGGTCTGATTGGATCTCAGCTCGCGCACCGTTTGAACCAGGAGTGTTTTTACCCGTCACCAAGTTCTAATAATAAATAATTATAATTGCTGTAGCAGAGACAAATATCAGTCTACACGTGGATGTGGTTCATACATCCTGTACCTTTATGGTCCTTTATTTACTGACTTTCTCCCCTTCATTTGTGAATTTGTGTGCGTGTTTGTGGGTGTTGGGTTTGACTCAACTCAAATATCTATATATATGTGTTCCAGCTACCGGAGCAGTACAGACTCATGCACATCCAGCCCCCGAAGAAGAAGAGCAAGCACAAGCACAAACACCACCGCCCACAGGACCCCATACCACAGGGTGAGACTCACACACACACACACACACACACACACACACACACACACACACACACCAACGCCCACAGGACCCCATACCACAAGGTGAGACTCACACACACACACACACACACCACCGACCACAGGACCCCTTACCACAAGGTGAGACTCACACACACACACACACACACACACACACACACACACACACACCACCGACCACAGGACCCCATACCACAAGGTGAGACTCACACACACACACACACACACACACACACACACCACCGACCACAGGACCCCATACCACAAGGTGAGACTCACACACACACACACACACACACACACACACACACACACACCACCGACCACAGGACCCCATACCACAAGGTGAGACTCTCACTCACACACACACACACATACGTGCGCACATGCACACAGACACACACACACACACACAGACACACACACGTGCGCACATGCACACAGACACGCACACACGGACGCACGCACCCACTGTCTGCATCAGCCTTCCGTCCACTGAACCTGCTCTGTGTTGAACCTGCTCTGTGTTGAACCTGCTCTGTGTTGAACCTGCTCTGTGTTGAACCTGCTCTGTGTTGAACCTGCTCTGTGTTGAACCTGCTCTGTGTTGAACCTGCTCTGTGTTGAACCTGCTCTGTGCTGAACCTGCTCTGTGTTGAACCTGCTCTGTGTTGAACCTGCTCTGTGTTGAACCTGCTCTGTGTTGAACCTGCTCTGTGTTGAACCTGCTCTGTGTTGAACCTGCTCTGTGTTGAACCTGCTCTGTGTTGAACCTGTTCTGTGTTGAACCTGCTCTGTGTTGAACCTGCTCTGTGTTGAACCTGCTCTGTGTTGAACCTGCTCTGTGTTGAACCTGCTCTGTGTTGAACCTGCTCTGTGTTGAACCTGCTCTGTGTTGAACCTGCTCTGTGTTGAACCTGCTCTGTGTTGAACCTGCTCTGTGTTGAACCTGCTCTGTGTTGTTATTGTGTTGTTCACAGAGACGCCCTCAGACTCTGACCCCAAGAAGAAGAAGAAGAAGAGGGATGACGATCCCGACCGCAAGAAGAAAAAGAAGGACAAGAAGAAGAAGAAGGTAAGGAGTCACTACACTGACGCTCTCTCTCTCTCTCCGTCCGCTCATTACTATGCTCACTCTCTCCATCCCCTCAACACTACGCTCTCTCTCTCTCCATCCCCTCAACACTTTGCTCTCTCTCCATCCCCTCAACACTACGCTGTCTCTCCATCCCCTCAACACTATGCTCTCTCTCTCTCCATCCCCTCAACACTATGCTCTCTCTCCATCCCCTCAACACTATGCTCTCTCTCCATCCCCTCAACACTATGCTCTCTCTCCATCCCCTCAACACTATGCTCTCTCTCTCTCCATCCCCTCAACACTACGCTCTCTCTCTCTCCATCCCCTCAACACTACGCTCTCTCTCTCTCCATCCCCTCAACACTATGCTCTCTCTCTCCATCCCCTCAACACTATGCTCTCTCTCTCCATCCCCTCAACACTATGCTCTCTCTCTCTCTCCATCCCCTCAACACTATGCTCTCTCTCTCTCCATCCCCTCAACACTATGCTCTCTCTCTCCATCCCCTCAACACTACGCTGTCTCTCTCTCTCCATCCCCTCAACACTATGCTCTCTCTCTCCATCCCCTCAACACTATGCTCTCTCTCTCTCTCCATCCCCTCAACACTATGCTCACTCTCTCTCTCCATCCCCTCAACACTATGCTCACTCTCTCTCTCCATCCCCTCAACACTACGCTCTCTCTCTCTCTCTCCATCCCCTCAACACTATGCTCTCTCTCCACCCCCTCAACACTATGCTCTCTCTCTCTCTCCATCCCCTCATCACTATGATGTCTCTCTCCATCCCCTCAACACTATGCTCTCTCTCTCTCCACCCCCTCAACACTATGCTCTCTCTCTCTCCATCTCCTCATCACTATGCTCTCTCTCCATCCCCTCAACACTATGCTCTCTCTCTCTCTCCATCCCCTCAACACTATGCTCTCTCTCCCTCCCCTCAACACTATGCTCTCTCTCTCCATCCCCTCAACACTATGCTCTCTCTCTCTCTCCATCCCCTCAACACTATGCTCTCTCTCCCTCCCCTCAACACTATCCTCTCTCTCTCCATCCCCTCAACAATATGCTCTCTCTCTCCATCCCCTCAACACTATGCTCTCTCTCTCTCCATCCCCTCATCACTATGCTCTCTCTCTCCATCCCCTCAACACTATGCTCTCTCTCTCCACCCCCTCAACACTATGCTCTCTCTCTCTCCATCCCCTCAACACTATGCTCTCTCTCTCCATCCCCTCAACACTATGCTCTCTCTCTCTCCATCCCCTCAACACTATGCTCTCTCTCCATCCCCTCAACACTATGCTCTCTCTCTCCATCCCCTCAACACTATGCTCTCTCTCTCTCCATGCCCTCAACACTATGCTCTCTCTCTCTCCATCCCCTCAACACTATGCTCTCTCTCTCTCCATCCCCTCAACACTATGCTCTCTCTCTCTCCATCCCCTCATCACTACGCTCTCTCTCTCCATCCCCTCAACACCACACTCTCTCTCTCTCCATCCCCTCAACACTATGCTCTCTCTCTCCATCCCCTCAACACTACGCGTCTCTCCATCCCCTCAACACTATGCTCTCTCTCTCCGTCCCCTCAACACTATGCTCTCTCTCTCTCCACCCCCTCAACACTATGCTCTCTCTCTCTCCATCCCCTCAACACTATGCTCTCTCTCTCTCCATCCCCTCAACACTATGCTCTCTCTCTCTCCATCCCCTCAACACTATGCTCTCTCTCTCCATCCCCTCAACACTATGCTCTCTCTCTCTCCATCCCCTCAACACTATGCTCTCTCTCTCTCCATCCCCTCAACACTATGCTCTCTCTCTCTCCTTCCCCTCAACACTATGCTCTCTCTCTCTCCATCCCCTCAACACTATGCTCTCTCTCTCCATCCCCTCAACACTACGCGTCTCTCCATCCCCTCAACACTATGCTCTCTCTCTCCGTCCCCTCAACACTATGCTCTCTCTCTCTCCATCCCCTCAACACTATGCTCTCTCTCTCTCCATCCCCTCAACACTATGCTCTCTCTCTCTCCATCCCCTCAACACTATGCTCTCTCTCTCTCCATCCCCTCAACACTATGCTCTCTCTCTCTCCATCCCCTCAACACTATGCTCTCTCTCTCCGTCCCCTCAACACTATGCTCTCTCTCTCCATCCCCTCAACACTATGCTCTCTCTCTCCGTCCCCTCAACACTATGCTCTCTCTCCATCCCCTCAACACTATGCTCTCTCTCCATCCCCTCAACACTACGCTCTCTCTCTCCATCCCCTCAACACTATGCTCTCTCTCCATCCCCTCAACACTATGCTCTCTCTCTCTCCATCCCCTCATCACTATGCTCTCTCTCTCTCCATCCCCTCAACACTATGCTCTCTCTCTCCATCCCCTCAACACTATGCTCTCTCTCTCTCCATCCCCTCAACACTATGCTCTCTCTCTCTCCATCCCCTCAACACTATGCTCTCTCTCTCCATCCCCTCAACACTATGCTCTCTCTCTCTCCATCCCCTCAACACTATGCTCTCTCTCTCTCCATCCCCTCAACACTATGCTCTCTCTCTCCATCCCCTCAACACTATGCTCTCTCTCTCTCTCCATCCCCTCAACACTATAGCAGTCATACATCCAGCACAGGAACATGGAGGCTCATGATGGTGATTTCAGAGTCTCTCTAGATTCTAGATCTCACTCAGTATTTATTCATCTAACTGACATTACGGATCATATTATAAAGTGTACTTATATTACCCAATTATTATTAGTCGCTTTGGATAAAAGTGTCTGCTAAATAACTGTAATGTAATGTACTTAATATATTCGGGGAACAAGGTATTTTAAATTTAATTAAATAAATAAAAATCAACCTACTAACCCTAGCTCTTACCTTGATCCCAATTTGAACTTTGCCGCATTTGCACCTGACATTTGAATGATGCGAGGGTCTGATCATTATTGGGGCGTATCCATGTTCAGGGTGGTGATCTTGAGCGGAGCGTCCTCTTGGCTTGTGTGTTCTAACACGGGCCTCTGTTCTGTTCTCTCCCCTCAGAACCGCCACAGTCCAGATCACCCAGGCCTGGCCGGCTCCCAGCCAAACAGCAACAGCCTCAGATAGACTCCCGACACAGACCAGTGTGTGTGTGCTTGTGTGTGTGCTTGTGTGTGTGTGAGAAACAAGCTGTTTTAGAAAGCTGTGTCTATGCCTGCGAGAGTACGCAAAGCTATTAACGAGAGATTGCAAATGCGTGTTTGTCTGAGAGATATTAAGCGTGTTTGTCTGAGAGATATAAAGCAGTGTTTGACTTTTACACAGCGTGGCAGATAGGATGCAGGTACTTGAGCTCTGCTGGTGTGTTAAGAGAACGATGTAGAAGACACACTGGAGTGCCACGTTGATGGGAATGAGTGTGCTGTATGCGAGTCTGTCCCTTTTCCAGGTTACTGTCATATTCTATGACCACACATTCTATTCCAATAAACTTTGGTTATTATAATATCTCACTGTGTCTTTCCTACATCCACCACATCCTCATTTAGGAAATATTCTGTGAAAACACTTGAGAACGTTCATCGCATAGCAAAGAGCACTCAGACGATGCTAACATTGTTTATTCATTGAATCAAACATCCATGTTAGCTATTTACTTCATATGGGAAGGAAGAGATACAAACCACAACACACACCAATTCTATAAACAGCATTTAACAAGATGGGTTGGAAGGGGTTAAATATAACACATTGCATAAGTTGCCATTCCCCTGAGGGAAAGTGATGAACACAAGAATAAAATACCCGGAAAGGGTCTTCCACAAATGATCAGTTAAAGAATTTTTTAAAAGAAGGGCGAGTTTTAAAAGAAAAGTAATCAACTGAGAACTGAACACCAGCACCCTGTAGTCAAGTTTAGCTCACCTGAAAATGGAGATCTAGCTTTAGTTGGTTTCTGAAGTTAGCTGGTTAACTCCATCTGTTCTTCGCATGGCTATAATACCTCAACATGGCTTTGGTTTCCAAAGAGAAGTTTGGCAGCTGTGTTTTTTATACATTCAATTAATGGCAGATAGATCAGGCAAAGGCAATTAGTTCATAAGAACTACCATTCTCACAATCTGACTAATGATTCACATCATTGGTAATTGCATAAAGCAGGCATAGCATAGCAGAAACACAACAGATAATTGTAGTGAGCATCTCAGACCCCATGTCATCCTCCAGACAGAGGGAGGCCAGGATAACTCAAATATGTGATTCACTTTCACACTAGGCATTAAAAGGCACAAATTCATTATTGCCATTGATTAAGAACAATCTTATCCTGGTAACCCAGCTGCTTGTATCTGGTACTGGAAGAACAGAGTACTGTTTTTGAGACAAGTGTTGTATTGTCTTTGTTCTTTTTACGTATCTGATGTTTTTCAGTACAATCAAGCCGATCACCAGAATATGTATTTGAATAATCAACAGAAAGTCTTCATCCTATTTACAAAAACCGCCCCAGCGTCAGCCTGAGCTGACCATGGCCGACACAGAAAGAACATTAAGCAGACGATACATATCTAATTACAATGATAATCAAGGCACAACAGAGAATAATACATTGGCTAATAAAATACAGTAAAACGTCCCTTTTTAACACAAACATATGCAGCTAAAAAGTACAAAAATACATTTTGATACATTTTTTCTTACACACACTAGTTAATTCCTGTGCATAAAGCTGTTAAACGTCTTATATAGCAGACATACCGGTAACTTTCAATCAGCCTCAGCCTTGGGCGTCACTTAAAAACTAAAACAGACTTTTTCCTTCACAATCTTGAAATGTGAGAGTTGAACAAACAGAATGTATAGTGTAGTTAAACCTGACCAGATAAAGGACTATTTCATCCACATCTTCTGTATTCACACAGAGACAGATAATGATTGTAGAGGGACAGTTAAAGCGATTAAAGGAGGTAGATATGGCGTCTGTCTCTACAACCCATTAACGCGTGTGTGTGTCCACACTCCACACAGAGACAAGCCTGTATGCATGGTGTGAGATAAACAGAGAAAAATCCAAAAAGAAAGTAGGACATTATATTTGGTGTGTTTCTATAATTAATAGCTTGTTTTAAGTACATTTTACTACTTTTATATCATTTATCTATCATTCCAATATATATAGATATTTAAGGACAGCAGTTTATATCATCTAAAAATCATTCTTTGGTGTCAGCATGGATTGTGTTAAATTACAGAAGTAACAGATTGATAGTCTTTCAAGTACCATAGAAATGATTGGATGATGCACTAGCAGTGTCAGGACGGGGGTGTTGATGTGTGCATGCCTCTGAAGTCCGAGGATTATTCTTTTAAACAAAGATATATTGATTATTCTTAAATACACCTAAATAAATAGAATGCGTCGACAGCGGCAATCGATGACTCAATTCTCCTGAAAGCACAACTACTATCTCACTTCAAGTCATTCAAAAATTGTGGATCATGGTTTGAAATGTATATGGCTTATGTTGGCGACAGGAATCGTCAACAAAATCAGGAACAGCAATGAACTTTAAATATACACTCAGTCACCATTTAGTTACACCTGCTCGATGACGCAAATAGCCTGCTCCTCAAACAGCCAATCATGTGGCTCCAACTCAATATATAAAGTATGTTGACATGGTCAGAAAGGCCATGGATGCTCTAATAACAGCTAGATTCTGTAGGTGTACCTAATTAAGTGACCATTGAGTGTATACTGTATATAGTATATACAAATCTCTCTCTCATATATATGTTATAGGCATTCATATGGAGTTGGTCCCCCTTTCAGCTATAACAGCTTCCACTCTTCTGAGAGGCTTTCTACAAGATTTTGGAGTGTCTGTGGGGATTTCTGCCCATTGATCCAGAACATCCTTGTGAGGTCAGAGACTGATGTTGGACAGTTTGGGGAACCCCCTTTTCTGTTCCAGCATGACTGTGCCCCAGTGCACAAAGCAAGGTCCTAGAGCCATG
The DNA here is from genome assembly GCF_949987555.1 of Borostomias antarcticus. Lineage (NCBI taxonomy): Eukaryota > Metazoa > Chordata > Actinopteri > Stomiiformes > Stomiidae > Borostomias > Borostomias antarcticus. The sequence continues at coordinate 1,093,053 of NC_140249.1, forward strand.
GTTGGGTGAGGTTGGTGTGGAAGAACTTGACTGGTCCAGACAGAGCCCTGACCTCAACCCCATCAAACATCTTTGGGGTGAACTAGAGCAGAGACTGTGAGCTAGGCTCTCTCGTCCAACATCAGTGTCTGACCTCACAAAGCCTCTTCTGGATGAATGGGCAAAAATTCCCACAGACACTCCAACATCTTGTAGAAA